>NW_028270183.1:44538111-44842133 GCF_037043375.1 Chiloscyllium plagiosum
GTCAGCTCTTTTCTCTCCTTGCAGATGGTGCCAGACGTGCTGAGACTTTCCAGCATTTTCTCTTTTGGTTTCAGATTCCAGCATCCGCAGTAATTTTATTTTATTAATGGCTCTATGATATTGCTGGTGTCATGATAACTCCAGCTTCTATGCATGAGAGGTGAGCAAGCGAATGAATTCCTTTTGGAAGTCGCGTGACAAGTATTAACAGAGATCAAGGAAAATAACATGAACGAATCTTTGATTTGAATTGAAGCCTGAACTCTGGTTCTGCTCCGAGACTGTGCCAGGTCTGATTAATACTGCATATATTCCATGATTTGCATTTGTTTGTGAAAACAATTGAGACTGATTGATTTGCTGCAGACAACATCCAGCAGTCATCATGGGTACGGCGATCAAGTCGTGCGTCTAGCCCTGTCAAATGTTTTATTGCGCAGGTGAGGCTTCCTGTTTCGTGGTTTGGTGGAGCACGTTGTTTGGAAAAATAGCAACGCAGCTGAGATCCGGCATGGGACCAGCGGGTTGATGTTCCATGACAGCGATGGTCGCCTTTCGAATGAGCACACATCTCAACCGACCATGTGACAAGTTCTTGCAGACGGTGAAAGTAAAAGCCACGGCGAACACTGGCACAGCCCTGCAAACGACGGAAGCGCCTCTCGTGGTCAGTGCGGGGATTGAACCCACGACCTTGGCGTTATTAGCACCACGCTGTAACCAGCTGAGCTAACCGACCAACACAGCACAGGCAGCGAAAGTAAATGCCTATATTGCCGGTGCTCACAACCACGGCGGCTGTTCATTTTCTGCTTCATGTCGATCGCACGATAGTCTGAAGTATTTCCTTTCGTTGCAAAGCTTTTCAACGAAAAAAAAGCATTTACTTTTCCGAACGCGCATACTCGACTTAACCATTTGCTCTGATATTCAAAATGAAGCACAATGTCCGGACGCGTGCAATTTCAATCGCAATGCCACCAGCTCAGCTGCAGCTTGTCATGTTGAAAAATATCGTCTGTCGAAAGGTCCCTTCAACGATCGCTCACTGTTCTTCTGGATACTCACAGACTTTTGGAGTCAGCGTTATGTGCTGCTGATAAACTGCTGCGAACCTTATGCCAAATGCATTTGAATTGAAATCTGACAGTGGGATTTTTTCTGCTCCCGAACGACGCAGTTGCTTTGGTGTCAGCAACAGCTCAGACGCCAATTGCACGTTTTGCTCAATCACTCATGTTGCTAATTCAATCTTCGTTTGACAGCATATTTAGAAAGTTATCACGCCTTCCTGCAGCGGTCGTCAGTGACAGATCAGATGCTGAGATGATTGCTTCAGACAGCATGCTACATCCTCCATTTGAAAATGGAAAAGGTGCAAACGGTTGCAGGCTGAACACACACTCACTATATTGCCTGGCGTGTCAGAGGCTGGGAGCGGAGCTTATGGAGGCTTTTCAATCATGAGGGGCATGAATCGGGTAAATAGACAAGTTTCTTTCGCTCAGGTGTGGCAGTGCAGAACTAGAGGGTATAAATCAGGTGTGGGAGTACGAGAATTGGAAAGGCAGTGATGGGCAATGGCTGTGCGCAGAGGGTGGTGCGTTTCTGGAACAAGTTGCCAGACGAGCTGGTGATGGATGGTAAAATTCCAATACTTTTAAGGAATCTGGACGTGTATTTGAATAGGCAGGGTTTAGAGAGACATGGGTCAAATGCATGCAATCGCGGCTGGATCAATTGAAGATATCTGTTCGGAATGGACGAGTTCGACCGAAGACTGTGTTTTCAGTGCTGTCCATATCTAATGAGCTCTATGATAGTGCAGGTGAAATGATAAAAAAGATAAATAAAATCAATGAAGTAAAATTGTCTCAAGTTGTTGAATTCAAACAACTTCAGGTAATTTTATTTCAATTATTTTATTTATCTTTTTTATTTGTGTTTTTTTCATTGTTCTGTAACTCTTATTTCTTGATTGTCTCTCTTTCTCTCGCTCCCCACTCTCTCAATATCTTTTTCCTTTCCTCTTCCCACTTTGCTACCCTTCTCCCCTGTTTTCCATTTTGTCTCTGCTTCACCCATCCCCCACATATTTTGTCACATAGCACTGGCTACAGCCTGCGTCATTCACGGCTCCTAATCTCCCTTAGATCTCTCCATGCACTCTCATTATCACCTTTGCATCTGGAGCCCTGACTCACCATCTCTCAGCCTGGTGTAAACAGCTCCCTAATTCTCCCCCTTTTTTATCTTTAACAAAGGATCAGTTCGACTCGAAACGTCAGCTCTTTTCTCTCCTTGCAGATGGTGCCAGACGTGCTGAGACTTTCCAGCATTTTCTCTTTTGGTTTCAGATTCCAGCATCCGCAGTAATTTTATTTTATTAATGGCTCTATGATATTGCTGGTGTCATGATAACTCCAGCTTCTATGCATGAGAGGTGAGCAAGCGAATGAATTCCTTTTGGAAGTCGCGTGACAAGTATTAACAGAGATCAAGGAAAATAACATGAACGAATCTTTGATTTGAATTGAAGCCTGAACTCTGGTTCTGCTCCGAGACTGTGCCAGGTCTGATTAATACTGCATATATTCCATGATTTGCATTTGTTTGTGAAAACAATTGAGACTGATTGATTTGCTGCAGACAACATCCAGCAGTCATCATGGGTACGGCGATCAAGTCGTGCGTCTAGCCCTGTCAAATGTTTTATTGCGCAGGTGAGGCTTCCTGTTTCGTGGTTTGGTGGAGCACGTTGTTTGGAAAAATAGCAACGCAGCTGAGATCCGGCATGGGACCAGCGGGTTGATGTTCCATGACAGCGATGGTCGCCTTTCGAATGAGCACACATCTCAACCGACCATGTGACAAGTTCTTGCAGACGGTGAAAGTAAAAGCCACGGCGAACACTGGCACAGCCCTGCAAACGACGGAAGCGCCTCTCGTGGTCAGTGCGGGGATTGAACCCACGACCTTGGCGTTATTAGCACCACGCTCTAACCAGCTGAGCTAACCGACCAACACAGCACAGGCAGCGAAAGTAAATGCCTATATTGCCGGTGCTCACAACCACGGCGGCTGTTCATTTTCTGCTTCATGTCGATCGCACGATAGTCTGAAGTATTTCCTTTCGTTGCAAAGCTTTTCAACGAAAAAAAAGCATTTACTTTTCCGAACGCGCATACTCGACTTAACCATTTGCTCTGATATTCAAAATGAAGCACAATGTCCGGACGCGTGCAATTTCAATCGCAATGCCACCAGCTCAGCTGCAGCTTGTCATGTTGAAAAATATCGTCTGTCGAAAGGTCCCTTCAACGATCGCTCACTGTTCTTCTGGATACTCACAGACTTTTGGAGTCAGCGTTATGTGCTGCTGATAAACTGCTGCGAACCTTATGCCAAATGCATTTGAATTGAAATCTGACAGTGGGATTTTTTCTGCTCCCGAACGACGCAGTTGCTTTGGTGTCAGCAACAGCTCAGACGCCAATTGCACGTTTTGCTCAATCACTCATGTTGCTAATTCAATCTTCGTTTGACAGCATATTTAGAAAGTTATCACGCCTTCCTGCAGCGGTCGTCAGTGACAGATCAGATGCTGAGATGATTGCTTCAGACAGCATGCTACATCCTCCATTTGAAAATGGAAAAGGTGCAAACGGTTGCAGGCTGAACACACACTCACTATATTGCCTGGCGTGTCAGAGGCTGGGAGCGGAGCTTATGGAGGCTTTTCAATCATGAGGGGCATGAATCGGGTAAATAGACAAGTTTCTTTCGCTCAGGTGTGGCAGTGCAGAACTAGAGGGTATAAATCAGGTGTGGGAGTACGAGAATTGGAAAGGCAGTGATGGGCAATGGCTGTGCGCAGAGGGTGGTGCGTTTCTGGAACAAGTTGCCAGACGAGCTGGTGATGGATGGTAAAATTCCAATACTTTTAAGGAATCTGGACGTGTATTTGAATAGGCAGGGTTTAGAGAGACATGGGTCAAATGCATGCAATCGCGGCTGGATCAATTGAAGATATCTGTTCGGAATGGACGAGTTCGACCGAAGACTGTGTTTTCAGTGCTGTCCATATCTAATGAGCTCTATGATAGTGCAGGTGAAATGATAAAAAAGATAAATAAAATCAATGAAGTAAAATTGTCTCAAGTTGTTGAATTCAAACAACTTCAGGTAATTTTATTTCAATTATTTTATTTATCTTTTTTATTTGTGTTTTTTTCATTGTTCTGTAACTCTTATTTCTTGATTGTCTCTCTTTCTCTCGCTCCCCACTCTCTCAATATCTTTTTCCTTTCCTCTTCCCACTTTGCTACCCTTCTCCCCTGTTTTCCATTTTGTCTCTGCTTCACCCATCCCCCACATATTTTGTCACATAGCACTGGCTACAGCCTGCGTCATTCACGGCTCCTAATCTCCCTTAGATCTCTCCATGCACTCTCATTATCACCTTTGCATCTGGAGCCCTGACTCACCATCTCTCAGCCTGGTGTAAACAGCTCCCTAATTCTCCCCCTTTTTTATCTTTAACAAAGGATCAGTTCGACTCGAAACGTCAGCTCTTTTCTCTCCTTGCAGATGGTGCCAGACGTGCTGAGACTTTCCAGCATTTTCTCTTTTGGTTTCAGATTCCAGCATCCGCAGTAATTTTATTTTATTAATGGCTCTATGATATTGCTGGTGTCATGATAACTCCAGCTTCTATGCATGAGAGGTGAGCAAGCGAATGAATTCCTTTTGGAAGTCGCGTGACAAGTATTAACAGAGATCAAGGAAAATAACATGAACGAATCTTTGATTTGAATTGAAGCCTGAACTCTGGTTCTGCTCCGAGACTGTGCCAGGTCTGATTAATACTGCATATATTCCATGATTTGCATTTGTTTGTGAAAACAATTGAGACTGATTGATTTGCTGCAGACAACATCCAGCAGTCATCATGGGTACGGCGATCAAGTCGTGCGTCTAGCCCTGTCAAATGTTTTATTGCGCAGGTGAGGCTTCCTGTTTCGTGGTTTGGTGGAGCACGTTGTTTGGAAAAATAGCAACGCAGCTGAGATCCGGCATGGGACCAGCGGGTTGATGTTCCATGACAGCGATGGTCGCCTTTCGAATGAGCACACATCTCAACCGACCATGTGACAAGTTCTTGCAGACGGTGAAAGTAAAAGCCACGGCGAACACTGGCACAGCCCTGCAAACGACGGAAGCGCCTCTCGTGGTCAGTGCGGGGATTGAACCCACGACCTTGGCGTTATTAGCACCACGCTCTAACCAGCTGAGCTAACCGACCAACACAGCACAGGCAGCGAAAGTAAATGCCTATATTGCCGGTGCTCACAACCACGGCGGCTGTTCATTTTCTGCTTCATGTCGATCGCACGATAGTCTGAAGTATTTCCTTTCGTTGCAAAGCTTTTCAACGAAAAAAAAGCATTTACTTTTCCGAACGCGCATACTCGACTTAACCATTTGCTCTGATATTCAAAATGAAGCACAATGTCCGGACGCGTGCAATTTCAATCGCAATGCCACCAGCTCAGCTGCAGCTTGTCATGTTGAAAAATATCGTCTGTCGAAACGTCCCTTCAACGATCGCTCACTGTTCTTCTGGATACTCACAGACTTTTGGAGTCAGCGTTATGTGCTGCTGATAAACTGCTGCGAACCTTATGCCAAATGCATTTGAATTGAAATCTGACAGTGGGATTTTTTCTGCTCCCGAACGACGCAGTTGCTTTGGTGTCAGCAACAGCTCAGACGCCAATTGCACGTTTTGCTCAATCACTCATGTTGCTAATTCAATCTTCGTTTGACAGCATATTTAGAAAGTTATCACGCCTTCCTGCAGCGGTCGTCAGTGACAGATCAGATGCTGAGATGATTGCTTCAGACAGCATGCTACATCCTCCATTTGAAAATGGAAAAGGTGCAAACGGTTGCAGGCTGAACACACACTCACTATATTGCCTGGCGTGTCAGAGGCTGGGAGCGGAGCTTATGGAGGCTTTTCAATCATGAGGGGCATGAATCGGGTAAATAGACAAGTTTCTTTCGCTCAGGTGTGGCAGTGCAGAACTAGAGGGTATAAATCAGGTGTGGGAGTACGAGAATTGGAAAGGCAGTGATGGGCAATGGCTGTGCGCAGAGGGTGGTGCGTTTCTGGAACAAGTTGCCAGACGAGCTGGTGATGGATGGTAAAATTCCAATACTTTTAAGGAATCTGGACGTGTATTTGAATAGGCAGGGTTTAGAGAGACATGGGTCAAATGCATGCAATCGCGGCTGGATCAATTGAAGATATCTGTTCGGAATGGACGAGTTCGACCGAAGACTGTGTTTTCAGTGCTGTCCATATCTAATGAGCTCTATGATAGTGCAGGTGAAATGATAAAAAAGATAAATAAAATCAATGAAGTAAAATTGTCTCAAGTTGTTGAATTCAAACAACTTCAGGTAATTTTATTTCAATTATTTTATTTATCTTTTTTATTTGTGTTTTTTTCATTGTTCTGTAACTCTTATTTCTTGATTGTCTCTCTTTCTCTCGCTCCCCACTCTCTCAATATCTTTTTCCTTTCCTCTTCCCACTTTGCTACCCTTCTCCCCTGTTTTCCATTTTGTCTCTGCTTCACCCATCCCCCACATATTTTGTCACATAGCACTGGCTACAGCCTGCGTCATTCACGGCTCCTAATCTCCCTTAGATCTCTCCATGCACTCTCATTATCACCTTTGCATCTGGAGCCCTGACTCACCATCTCTCAGCCTGGTGTAAACAGCTCCCTAATTCTACCCCTTTTTTATCTTTAACAAAGGATCAGTTCGACTCGAAACGTCAGCTCTTTTCTCTCCTTGCAGATGGTGCCAGACGTGCTGAGACTTTCCAGCATTTTCTCTTTTGGTTTCAGATTCCAGCATCCGCAGTAATTTTATTTTATTAATGGCTCTATGATATTGCTGGTGTCATGATAACTCCAGCTTCTATGCATGAGAGGTGAGCAAGCGAATGAATTCCTTTTGGAAGTCGCGTGACAAGTATTAACAGAGATCAAGGAAAATAACATGAACGAATCTTTGATTTGAATTGAAGCCTGAACTCTGGTTCTGCTCCGAGACTGTGCCAGGTCTGATTAATACTGCATATATTCCATGATTTGCATTTGTTTGTGAAAACAATTGAGACTGATTGATTTGCTGCAGACAACATCCAGCAGTCATCATGGGTACGGCGATCAAGTCGTGCGTCTAGCCCTGTCAAATGTTTTATTGCGCAGGTGAGGCTTCCTGTTTCGTGGTTTGGTGGAGCACGTTGTTTGGAAAAATAGCAACGCAGCTGAGATCCGGCATGGGACCAGCGGGTTGATGTTCCATGACAGCGATGGTCGCCTTTCGAATGAGCACACATCTCAACCGACCATGTGACAAGTTCTTGCAGACGGTGAAAGTAAAAGCCACGGCGAACACTGACACAGCCCTGCAAACGACGGAAGCGCCTCTCGTGGTCAGTGCGGGGATTGAACCCACGACCTTGGCGTTATTAGCACCACGCTCTAACCAGCTGAGCTAACCGACCAACACAGCACAGGCAGCGAAAGTAAATGCCTATATTGCCGGTGCTCACAACCACGGCGGCTGTTCATTTTCTGCTTCATGTCGATCGCACGATAGTCTGAAGTATTTCCTTTCGTTGCAAAGCTTTTCAACGAAAAAAAAGCATTTACTTTTCCGAACGCGCATACTCGACTTAACCATTTGCTCTGATATTCAAAATGAAGCACAATGTCCGGACGCGTGCAATTTCAATCGCAATGCCACCAGCTCAGCTGCAGCTTGTCATGTTGAAAAATATCGTCTGTCGAAACGTCCCTTCAACGATCGCTCACTGTTCTTCTGGATACTCACAGACTTTTGGAGTCAGCGTTATGTGCTGCTGATAAACTGCTGCGAACCTTATGCCAAATGCATTTGAATTGAAATCTAACAGTGGGATTTTTTCTGCTCCCGAACGACGCAGTTGCTTTGGTGTCAGCAACAGCTCAGACGCCAATTGCACGTTTTGCTCAATCACTCATGTTGCTAATTCAATCTTCGTTTGACAGCATATTTAGAAAGTTATCACGCCTTCCTGCAGCGGTCGTCAGTGACAGATCAGATGCTAAGATGATTGCTTCAGACAGCATGCTACATCCTCCATTTGAAAATGGAAAAGGTGCAAACGGTTGCAGGCTGAACACACACTCACTATATTGCCTGGCGTGTCAGAGGCTGGGAGCGGAGCTTATGGAGGCTTTTCAATCATGAGGGGCATGAATCGGGTAAATAGACAAGTTTCTTTCGCTCAGGTGTGGCAGTGCAGAACTAGAGGGTATAAATCAGGTGTGGGAGTACGAGAATTGGAAAGGCAGTGATGGGCAATGGCTGTGCGCAGAGGGTGGTGCGTTTCTGGAACAAGTTGCCAGACGAGCTGGTGATGGATGGTAAAATTCCAATACTTTTAAGGAATCTGGACGTGTATTTGAATAGGCAGGGTTTAGAGAGACATGGGTCAAATGCATGCAATCGCGGCTGGATCAATTGAAGATATCTGTTCGGAATGGACGAGTTCGACCGAAGACTGTGTTTTCAGTGCTGTCCATATCTAATGAGCTCTATGATAGTGCAGGTGAAATGATAAAAAAGATAAATAAAATCAATGAAGTAAAATTGTCTCAAGTTGTTGAATTCAAACAACTTCAGGTAATTTTATTTCAATTATTTTATTTATCTTTTTTATTTGTGTTTTTTTCATTGTTCTGTAACTCTTATTTCTTGATTGTCTCTCTTTCTCTCGCTCCCCACTCTCTCAATATCTTTTTCCTTTCCTCTTCCCACTTTGCTACCCTTCTCCCCTGTTTTCCATTTTGTCTCTGCTTCACCCATCCCCCACATATTTTGTCACATAGCACTGGCTACAGCCTGCGTCATTCACGGCTCCTAATCTCCCTTAGATCTCTCCATGCACTCTCATTATCACCTTTGCATCTGGAGCCCTGACTCACCATCTCTCAGCCTGGTGTAAACAGCTCCCTAATTCTCCCCCTTTTTTTATCTTTAACAAAGGATCAGTTCGACTCGAAACGTCAGCTCTTTTCTCTCCTTGCAGATGGTGCCAGACGTGCTGAGACTTTCCAGCATTTTCTCTTTTGGTTTCAGATTCCAGCATCCGCAGTAATTGTATTTTATTAATGGCTCTATGATATTGCTGGTGTCATGATAACTCCAGCTTCTATGCATGAGAGGTGAGCAAGCGAATGAATTCCTTTTGGAAGTCGCGTGACAAGTATTAACAGAGATCAAGGAAAATAACATGAACGAATCTTTGATTTGAATTGAAGCCTGAACTCTGGTTCTGCTCCGAGACTGTGCCAGGTCTGATTAATACTGCATATATTTCATGATTTGCATTTGTTTGTGAAAACAATTGAGACTGATTGATTTGCTGCAGACAACATCCAGCAGTCATCATGGGTACGGCGATCAAGTCGTGCGTCTAGCCCTGTCAAATGTTTTATTGCGCAGGTGAGGCTTCCTGTTTCGTGGTTTGGTGGAGCACGTTGTTTGGAAAAATAGCAACGCAGCTGAGATCCGGCATGGGACCAGCGGGTTGATGTTCCATGACAGCGATGGTCGCCTTTCGAATGAGCACACATCTCAACCGACCATGTGACAAGTTCTTGCAGACGGTGAAAGTAAAAGCCACGGCGAACACTGGCACAGCCCTGCAAACGACGGAAGCGCCTCTCGTGGTCAGTGCGGGGATTGAACCCACGACCTTGGCGTTATTAGCACCACGCTGTAACCAGCTGAGCTAACCGACCAACACAGCACAGGCAGCGAAAGTAAATGCCTATATTGCCGGTGCTCACAACCACGGCGGCTGTTCATTTTCTGCTTCATGTCGATCGCACGATAGTCTGAAGTATTTCCTTTCGTTGCAAAGCTTTTCAACGAAAAAAAAGCATTTACTTTTCCGAACGCGCATACTCGACTTAACCATTTGCTCTGATATTCAAAATGAAGCACAATGTCCGGACGCGTGCAATTTCAATCGCAATGCCACCAGCTCAGCTGCAGCTTGTCATGTTGAAAAATATCGTCTGTCGAAAGGTCCCTTCAACGATCGCTCACTGTTCTTCTGGATACTCACAGACTTTTGGAGTCAGCGTTATGTGCTGCTGATAAACTGCTGCGAACCTTATGCCAAATGCATTTGAATTGAAATCTGACAGTGGGATTTTTTCTGCTCCCGAACGACGCAGTTGCTTTGGTGTCAGCAACAGCTCAGACGCCAATTGCACGTTTTGCTCAATCACTCATGTTGCTAATTCAATCTTCGTTTGACAGCATATTTAGAAAGTTATCACGCCTTCCTGCAGCGGTCGTCAGTGACAGATCAGATGCTGAGATGATTGCTTCAGACAGCATGCTACATCCTCCATTTGAAAATGGAAAAGGTGCAAACGGTTGCAGGCTGAACACACACTCACTATATTGCCTGGCGTGTCAGAGGCTGGGAGCGGAGCTTATGGAGGCTTTTCAATCATGAGGGGCATGAATCGGGTAAATAGACAAGTTTCTTTCGCTCAGGTGTGGCAGTGCAGAACTAGAGGGTATAAATCAGGTGTGGGAGTACGAGAATTGGAAAGGCAGTGATGGGCAATGGCTGTGCGCAGAGGGTGGTGCGTTTCTGGAACAAGTTGCCAGACGAGCTGGTGATGGATGGTAAAATTCCAATACTTTTAAGGAATCTGGACGTGTATTTGAATAGGCAGGGTTTAGAGAGACATGGGTCAAATGCATGCAATCGCGGCTGGATCAATTGAAGATATCTGTTCGGAATGGACGAGTTCGACCGAAGACTGTGTTTTCAGTGCTGTCCATATCTAATGAGCTCTATGATAGTGCAGGTGAAATGATAAAAAAGATAAATAAAATCAATGAAGTAAAATTGTCTCAAGTTGTTGAATTCAAACAACTTCAGGTAATTTTATTTCAATTATTTTATTTATCTTTTTTATTTGTGTTTTTTTCATTGTTCTGTAACTCTTATTTCTTGATTGTCTCTCTTTCTCTCGCTCCCCACTCTCTCAATATCTTTTTCCTTTCCTCTTCCCACTTTGCTACCCTTCTCCCCTGTTTTCCATTTTGTCTCTGCTTCACCCATCCCCCACATATTTTGTCACATAGCACTGGCTACAGCCTGCGTCATTCACGGCTCCTAATCTCCCTTAGATCTCTCCATGCACTCTCATTATCACCTTTGCATCTGGAGCCCTGACTCACCATCTCTCAGCCTGGTGTAAACAGCTCCCTAATTCTACCCCTTTTTTATCTTTAACAAAGGATCAGTTCGACTCGAAACGTCAGCTCTTTTCTCTCCTTGCAGATGGTGCCAGACGTGCTGAGACTTTCCAGCATTTTCTCTTTTGGTTTCAGATTCCAGCATCCGCAGTAATTTTATTTTATTAATGGCTCTATGATATTGCTGGTGTCATGATAACTCCAGCTTCTATGCATGAGAGGTGAGCAAGCGAATGAATTCCTTTTGGAAGTCGCGTGACAAGTATTAACAGAGATCAAGGAAAATAACATGAACGAATCTTTGATTTGAATTGAAGCCTGAACTCTGGTTCTGCTCCGAGACTGTGCCAGGTCTGATTAATACTGCATATATTCCATGATTTGCATTTGTTTGTGAAAACAATTGAGACTGATTGATTTGCTGCAGACAACATCCAGCAGTCATCATGGGTACGGCGATCAAGTCGTGCGTCTAGCCCTGTCAAATGTTTTATTGCGCAGGTGAGGCTTCCTGTTTCGTGGTTTGGTGGAGCACGTTGTTTGGAAAAATAGCAACGCAGCTGAGATCCGGCATGGGACCAGCGGGTTGATGTTCCATGACAGCGATGGTCGCCTTTCGAATGAGCACACATCTCAACCGACCATGTGACAAGTTCTTGCAGACGGTGAAAGTAAAAGCCACGGCGAACACTGGCACAGCCCTGCAAACGACGGAAGCGCCTCTCGTGGTCAGTGCGGGGATTGAACCCACGACCTTGGCGTTATTAGCACCACGCTGTAACCAGCTGAGCTAACCGACCAACACAGCACAGGCAGCGAAAGTAAATGCCTATATTGCCGGTGCTCACAACCACGGCGGCTGTTCATTTTCTGCTTCATGTCGATCGCACGATAGTCTGAAGTATTTCCTTTCGTTGCAAAGCTTTTCAACGAAAAAAAAGCATTTACTTTTCCGAACGCGCATACTCGACTTAACCATTTGCTCTGATATTCAAAATGAAGCACAATGTCCGGACGCGTGCAATTTCAATCGCAATGCCACCAGCTCAGCTGCAGCTTGTCATGTTGAAAAATATCGTCTGTCGAAAGGTCCCTTCAACGATCGCTCACTGTTCTTCTGGATACTCACAGACTTTTGGAGTCAGCGTTATGTGCTGCTGATAAACTGCTGCGAACCTTATGCCAAATGCATTTGAATTGAAATCTGACAGTGGGATTTTTTCTGCTCCCGAACGACGCAGTTGCTTTGGTGTCAGCAACAGCTCAGACGCCAATTGCACGTTTTGCTCAATCACTCATGTTGCTAATTCAATCTTCGTTTGACAGCATATTTAGAAAGTTATCACGCCTTCCTGCAGCGGTCGTCAGTGACAGATCAGATGCTGAGATGATTGCTTCAGACAGCATGCTACATCCTCCATTTGAAAATGGAAAAGGTGCAAACGGTTGCAGGCTGAACACACACTCACTATATTGCCTGGCGTGTCAGAGGCTGGGAGCGGAGCTTATGGAGGCTTTTCAATCATGAGGGGCATGAATCGGGTAAATAGACAAGTTTCTTTCGCTCAGGTGTGGCAGTGCAGAACTAGAGGGTATAAATCAGGTGTGGGAGTACGAGAATTGGAAAGGCAGTGATGGGCAATGGCTGTGCGCAGAGGGTGGTGCGTTTCTGGAACAAGTTGCCAGACGAGCTGGTGATGGATGGTAAAATTCCAATACTTTTAAGGAATCTGGACGTGTATTTGAATAGGCAGGGTTTAGAGAGACATGGGTCAAATGCATGCAATCGCGGCTGGATCAATTGAAGATATCTGTTCGGAATGGACGAGTTCGACCGAAGACTGTGTTTTCAGTGCTGTCCATATCTAATGAGCTCTATGATAGTGCAGGTGAAATGATAAAAAAGATAAATAAAATCAATGAAGTAAAATTGTCTCAAGTTGTTGAATTCAAACAACTTCAGGTAATTTTATTTCAATTATTTTATTTATCTTTTTTATTTGTGTTTTTTTCATTGTTCTGTAACTCTTATTTCTTGATTGTCTCTCTTTCTCTCGCTCCCCACTCTCTCAATATCTTTTTCCTTTCCTCTTCCCACTTTGCTACCCTTCTCCCCTGTTTTCCATTTTGTCTCTGCTTCACCCATCCCCCACATATTTTGTCACATAGCACTGGCTACAGCCTGCGTCATTCACGGCTCCTAATCTCCCTTAGATCTCTCCATGCACTCTCATTATCACCTTTGCATCTGGAGCCCTGACTCACCATCTCTCAGCCTGGTGTAAACAGCTCCCTAATTCTCCCCCTTTTTTTATCTTTAACAAAGGATCAGTTCGACTCGAAACGTCAGCTCTTTTCTCTCCTTGCAGATGGTGCCAGACGTGCTGAGACTTTCCAGCATTTTCTCTTTTGGTTTCAGATTCCAGCATCCGCAGTAATTTTATTTTATTAATGGCTCTATGATATTGCTGGTGTCATGATAACTCCAGCTTCTATGCATGAGAGGTGAGCAAGCGAATGAATTCCTTTTGGAAGTCGCGTGACAAGTATTAACAGAGATCAAGGAAAATAACATGAACGAATCTTTGATTTGAATTGAAGCCTGAACTCTGGTTCTGCTCCGAGACTGTGCCAGGTCTGATTAATACTGCATATATTTCATGATTTGCATTTGTTTGTGAAAACAATTGAGACTGATTGATTTGCTGCAGACAACATCCAGCAGTCATCATGGGTACGGCGATCAAGTCGTGCGTCTAGCCCTGTCAAATGTTTTATTGCGCAGGTGAGGCTTCCTGTTTCGTGGTTTGGTGGAGCACGTTGTTTGGAAAAATAGCAACGCAGCTGAGATCCGGCATGGGACCAGCGGGTTGATGTTCCATGACAGCGATGGTCGCCTTTCGAATGAGCACACATCTCAACCGACCATGTGACAAGTTCTTGCAGACGGTGAAAGTAAAAGCCACGGCGAACACTGACACAGCCCTGCAAACGACGGAAGCGCCTCTCGTGGTCAGTGCGGGGATTGAACCCACGACCTTGGCGTTATTAGCACCACGCTCTAACCAGCTGAGCTAACTGACCAACACAGCACAGGCAGCGAAAGTAAATGCCTATATTGCCGGTGCTCACAACCACGGCGGCTGTTCATTTTCTGCTTCATGTCGATCGCACGATAGTCTGAAGTATTTCCTTTCGTTGCAAAGCTTTTCAACGAAAAAAAAGCATTTACTTTTCCGAACGCGCATACTCGACTTAACCATTTGCTCTGATATTCAAAATGAAGCACAATGTCCGGACGCGTGCAATTTCAATCGCAATGCCACCAGCTCAGCTGCAGCTTGTCATGTTGAAAAATATCGTCTGTCGAAACGTCCCTTCAACGATCGCTCACTGTTCTTCTGGATACTCACAGACTTTTGGAGTCAGCGTTATGTGCTGCTGATAAACTGCTGCGAACCTTATGCCAAATGCATTTGAATTGAAATCTAACAGTGGGATTTTTTCTGCTCCCGAACGACGCAGTTGCTTTGGTGTCAGCAACAGCTCAGACGCCAATTGCACGTTTTGCTCAATCACTCATGTTGCTAATTCAATCTTCGTTTGACAGCATATTTAGAAAGTTATCACGCCTTCCTGCAGCGGTCGTCAGTGACAGATCAGATGCTAAGATGATTGCTTCAGACAGCATGCTACATCCTCCATTTGAAAATGGAAAAGGTGCAAACGGTTGCAGGCTGAACACACACTCACTATATTGCCTGGCGTGTCAGAGGCTGGGAGCGGAGCTTATGGAGGCTTTTCAATCATGAGGGGCATGAATCGGGTAAATAGACAAGTTTCTTTCGCTCAGGTGTGGCAGTGCAGAACTAGAGGGTATAAATCAGGTGTGGGAGTACGAGAATTGGAAAGGCAGTGATGGGCAATGGCTGTGCGCAGAGGGTGGTGCGTTTCTGGAACAAGTTGCCAGACGAGCTGGTGATGGATGGTAAAATTCCAATACTTTTAAGGAATCTGGACGTGTATTTGAATAGGCAGGGTTTAGAGAGACATGGGTCAAATGCATGCAATCGCGGCTGGATCAATTGAAGATATCTGTTCGGAATGGACGAGTTCGACCGAAGACTGTGTTTTCAGTGCTGTCCATATCTAATGAGCTCTATGATAGTGCAGGTGAAATGATAAAAAAGATAAATAAAATCAATGAAGTAAAATTGTCTCAAGTTGTTGAATTCAAACAACTTCAGGTAATTTTATTTCAATTATTTTATTTATCTTTTTTATTTGTGTTTTTTTCATTGTTCTGTAACTCTTATTTCTTGATTGTCTCTCTTTCTCTCGCTCCCCACTCTCTCAATATCTTTTTCCTTTCCTCTTCCCACTTTGCTACCCTTCTCCCCTGTTTTCCATTTTGTCTCTGCTTCACCCATCCCCCACATATTTTGTCACATAGCACTGGCTACAGCCTGCGTCATTCACGGCTCCTAATCTCCCTTAGATCTCTCCATGCACTCTCATTATCACCTTTGCATCTGGAGCCCTGACTCACCATCTCTCAGCCTGGTGTAAACAACTCCCTAATTCTACCCCTTTTTTATCTTTAACAAAGGATCAGTTCGACTCGAAACGTCAGCTCTTTTCTCTCCTTGCAGATGGTGCCAGACGTGCTGAGACTTTCCAGCATTTTCTCTTTTGGTTTCAGATTCCAGCATCCGCAGTAATTTTATTTTATTAATGGCTCTATGATATTGCTGGTGTCATGATAACTCCAGCTTCTATGCATGAGAGGTGAGCAAGCGAATGAATTCCTTTTGGAAGTCGCGTGACAAGTATTAACAGAGATCAAGGAAAATAACATGAACGAATCTTTGATTTGAATTGAAGCCTGAACTCTGGTTCTGCTCCGAGACTGTGCCAGGTCTGATTAATACTGCATATATTTCATGATTTGCATTTGTTTGTGAAAACAATTGAGACTGATTGATTTGCTGCAGACAACATCCAGCAGTCATCATGGGTACGGCGATCAAGTCGTGCGTCTAGCCCTGTCAAATGTTTTATTGCGCAGGTGAGGCTTCCTGTTTCGTGGTTTGGTGGAGCACGTTGTTTGGAAAAATAGCAACGCAGCTGAGATCCGGCATGGGACCAGCGGGTTGATGTTCCATGACAGCGATGGTCGCCTTTCGAATGAGCACACATCTCAACCGACCATGTGACAAGTTCTTGCAGACGGTGAAAGTAAAAGCCACGGCGAACACTGACACAGCCCTGCAAACGACGGAAGCGCCTCTCGTGGTCAGTGCGGGGATTGAACCCACGACCTTGGCGTATATTAGCACCACGCTCTAACCAGCTGAGCTAACCGACCAACACAGCACAGGCCGCGAAAGTAAATGCCTATATTGCCGGTGCTCACAACCACGCCGGCTGTTCATTTTCTGCTTCATGTCGATCGCACGATAGTCTGAAGTATTTCCTTTCGTTGCAAAGCTTTTCAACGAAAAAAAACATTTACTTTTCCGAACGCGCATACTCGACTTAACCATTTGCTCTGATATTCAAAATGAAGCACAATGTCCGGACGCGTGCAATTTCAATCGCAATGCCACCAGCTCAGCTGCAGCTTGTCATGTTGAAAAATATCGTCTGTCGAAACGTCCCTTCAACGATCGCTCACTGTTCTTCTGGATACTCACAGACTTTTGGAGTCAGCGTTATGTGCTGCTGATAAACTGCTGCGAACCTTATGCCAAATGCATTTGAATTGAAATCTGACAGTGGGATTTTTTCTGCTCCCGAACGACGCAGTTGCTTTGGTGTCAGCAACAGCTCAGACGCCAATTGCACGTTTTGCTCAATCACTCATGTTGCTAATTCAATCTTCGTTTGACAGCATATTTAGAAAGTTATCACGCCTTCCTGCAGCGGTCGTCAGTGACAGATCAGATGCTGAGATGATTGCTTCAGACAGCATGCTACATCCTCCATTTGAAAATGGAAAAGGTGCAAACGGTTGCAGGCTGAACACACACTCACTATATTGCCTGGCGTGTCAGAGGCTGGGAGCGGAGCTTATGGAGGCTTTTCAATCATGAGGGGCATGAATCGGGTAAATAGACAAGTTTCTTTCGCTCAGGTGTGGCAGTGCAGAACTAGAGGGTATAAATCAGGTGTGGGAGTACGAGAATTGGAAAGGCAGTGATGGGCAATGGCTGTGCGCAGAGGGTGGTGCGTTTCTGGAACAAGTTGCCAGACGAGCTGGTGATGGATGGTAAAATTCCAATACTTTTAAGGAATCTGGACGTGTATTTGAATAGGCAGGGTTTAGAGAGACATGGGTCAAATGCATGCAATCGCGGCTGGATCAATTGAAGATATCTGTTCGGAATGGACGAGTTCGACCGAAGACTGTGTTTTCAGTGCTGTCCATATCTAATGAGCTCTATGATAGTGCAGGTGAAATGATAAAAAAGATAAATAAAATCAATGAAGTAAAATTGTCTCAAGTTGTTGAATTCAAACAACTTCAGGTAATTTTATTTCAATTATTTTATTTATCTTTTTTATTTGTGTTTTTTTCATTGTTCTGTAACTCTTATTTCTTGATTGTCTCTCTTTCTCTCGCTCCCCACTCTCTCAATATCTTTTTCCTTTCCTCTTCCCACTTTGCTACCCTTCTCCCCTGTTTTCCATTTTGTCTCTGCTTCACCCATCCCCCACATATTTTGTCACATAGCACTGGCTACAGCCTGCGTCATTCACGGCTCCTAATCTCCCTTAGATCTCTCCATGCACTCTCATTATCACCTTTGCATCTGGAGCCCTGACTCACCATCTCTCAGCCTGGTGTAAACAGCTCCCTAATTCTACCCCTTTTTTATCTTTAACAAAGGATCAGTTCGACTCGAAACGTCAGCTCTTTTCTCTCCTTGCAGATGGTGCCAGACGTGCTGAGACTTTCCAGCATTTTCTCTTTTGGTTTCAGATTCCAGCATCCGCAGTAATTTTATTTTATTAATGGCTCTATGATATTGCTGGTGTCATGATAACTCCAGCTTCTATGCATGAGAGGTGAGCAAGCGAATGAATTCCTTTTGGAAGTCGCGTGACAAGTATTAACAGAGATCAAGGAAAATAACATGAACGAATCTTTGATTTGAATTGAAGCCTGAACTCTGGTTCTGCTCCGAGACTGTGCCAGGTCTGATTAATACTGCATATATTCCATGATTTGCATTTGTTTGTGAAAACAATTGAGACTGATTGATTTGCTGCAGACAACATCCAGCAGTCATCATGGGTACGGCGATCAAGTCGTGCGTCTAGCCCTGTCAAATGTTTTATTGCGCAGGTGAGGCTTCCTGTTTCGTGGTTTGGTGGAGCACGTTGTTTGGAAAAATAGCAACGCAGCTGAGATCCGGCATGGGACCAGCGGGTTGATGTTCCATGACAGCGATGGTCGCCTTTCGAATGAGCACACATCTCAACCGACCATGTGACAAGTTCTTGCAGACGGTGAAAGTAAAAGCCACGGCGAACACTGGCACAGCCCTGCAAACGACGGAAGCGCCTCTCGTGGTCAGTGCGGGGATTGAACCCACGACCTTGGCGTTATTAGCACCACGCTCTAACCAGCTGAGCTAACCGACCAACACAGCACAGGCAGCGAAAGTAAATGCCTATATTGCCGGTGCTCACAACCACGGCGGCTGTTCATTTTCTGCTTCATGTCGATCGCACGATAGTCTGAAGTATTTCCTTTCGTTGCAAAGCTTTTCAACGAAAAAAAAGCATTTACTTTTCCGAACGCGCATACTCGACTTAACCATTTGCTCTGATATTCAAAATGAAGCACAATGTCCGGACGCGTGCAATTTCAATCGCAATGCCACCAGCTCAGCTGCAGCTTGTCATGTTGAAAAATATCGTCTGTCGAAAGGTCCCTTCAACGATCGCTCACTGTTCTTCTGGATACTCACAGACTTTTGGAGTCAGCGTTATGTGCTGCTGATAAACTGCTGCGAACCTTATGCCAAATGCATTTGAATTGAAATCTGACAGTGGGATTTTTTCTGCTCCCGAACGACGCAGTTGCTTTGGTGTCAGCAACAGCTCAGACGCCAATTGCACGTTTTGCTCAATCACTCATGTTGCTAATTCAATCTTCGCTTGACAGCATATTTAGAAAGTTATCACGCCTTCCTGCAGCGGTCGTCAGTGACAGATCAGATGCTGAGATGATTGCTTCAGACAGCATGCTACATCCTCCATTTGAAAATGGAAAAGGTGCAAACGGTTGCAGGCTGAACACACACTCACTATATTGCCTGGCGTGTCAGAGGCTGGGAGCGGAGCTTATGGAGGCTTTTCAATCATGAGGGGCATGAATCGGGTAAATAGACAAGTTTCTTTCGCTCAGGTGTGGCAGTGCAGAACTAGAGGGTATAAATCAGGTGTGGGAGTACGAGAATTGGAAAGGCAGTGATGGGCAATGGCTGTGCGCAGAGGGTGGTGCGTTTCTGGAACAAGTTGCCAGACGAGCTGGTGATGGATGGTAAAATTCCAATACTTTTAAGGAATCTGGACGTGTATTTGAATAGGCAGGGTTTAGAGAGACATGGGTCAAATGCATGCAATCGCGGCTGGATCAATTGAAGATATCTGTTCGGAATGGACGAGTTCGACCGAAGACTGTGTTTTCAGTGCTGTCCATATCTAATGAGCTCTATGATAGTGCAGGTGAAATGATAAAAAAGATAAATAAAATCAATGAAGTAAAATTGTCTCAAGTTGTTGAATTCAAACAACTTCAGGTAATTTTATTTCAATTATTTTATTTATCTTTTTTATTTGTGTTTTTTTCATTGTTCTGTAACTCTTATTTCTTGATTGTCTCTCTTTCTCTCGCTCCCCACTCTCTCAATATCTTTTTCCTTTCCTCTTCCCACTTTGCTACCCTTCTCCCCTGTTTTCCATTTTGTCTCTGCTTCACCCATCCCCCACATATTTTGTCACATAGCACTGGCTACAGCCTGCGTCATTCACGGCTCCTAATCTCCCTTAGATCTCTCCATGCACTCTCATTATCACCTTTGCATCTGGAGCCCTGACTCACCATCTCTCAGCCTGGTGTAAACAGCTCCCTAATTCTCCCCCTTTTTTATCTTTAACAAAGGATCAGTTCGACTCGAAACGTCAGCTCTTTTCTCTCCTTGCAGATGGTGCCAGACGTGCTGAGACTTTCCAGCATTTTCTCTTTTGGTTTCAGATTCCAGCATCCGCAGTAATTTTATTTTATTAATGGCTCTATGATATTGCTGGTGTCATGATAACTCCAGCTTCTATGCATGAGAGGTGAGCAAGCGAATGAATTCCTTTTGGAAGTCGCGTGACAAGTATTAACAGAGATCAAGGAAAATAACATGAACGAATCTTTGATTTGAATTGAAGCCTGAACTCTGGTTCTGCTCCGAGACTGTGCCAGGTCTGATTAATACTGCATATATTTCATGATTTGCATTTGTTTGTGAAAACAATTGAGACTGATTGATTTGCTGCAGACAACATCCAGCAGTCATCATGGGTACGGCGATCAAGTCGTGCGTCTAGCCCTGTCAAATGTTTTATTGCGCAGGTGAGGCTTCCTGTTTCGTGGTTTGGTGGA
Source organism: Chiloscyllium plagiosum (assembly GCF_037043375.1). Lineage (NCBI taxonomy): Eukaryota > Metazoa > Chordata > Chondrichthyes > Orectolobiformes > Hemiscylliidae > Chiloscyllium > Chiloscyllium plagiosum. The sequence continues at coordinate 44,559,131 of NW_028270183.1, forward strand.
GCACGTTGTTTGGAAAAATAGCAACGCAGCTGAGATCCGGCATGGGACCAGCGGGTTGATGTTCCATGACAGCGATGGTCGCCTTTCGAATGAGCACACATCTCAACCGACCATGTGACAAGTTCTTGCAGACGGTGAAAGTAAAAGCCACGGCGAACACTGGCACAGCCCTGCAAACGACGGAAGCGCCTCTCGTGGTCAGTGCGGGGATTGAACCCACGACCTTGGCGTTATTAGCACCACGCTCTAACCAGCTGAGCTAACCGACCAACACAGCACAGGCAGCGAAAGTAAATGCCTATATTGCCGGTGCTCACAACCACGGCGGCTGTTCATTTTCTGCTTCATGTCGATCGCACGATAGTCTGAAGTATTTCCTTTCGTTGCAAAGCTTTTCAACGAAAAAAAAGCATTTACTTTTCCGAACGCGCATACTCGACTTAACCATTTGCTCTGATATTCAAAATGAAGCACAATGTCCGGACGCGTGCAATTTCAATCGCAATGCCACCAGCTCAGCTGCAGCTTGTCATGTTGAAAAATATCGTCTGTCGAAAGGTCCCTTCAACGATCGCTCACTGTTCTTCTGGATACTCACAGACTTTTGGAGTCAGCGTTATGTGCTGCTGATAAACTGCTGCGAACCTTATGCCAAATGCATTTGAATTGAAATCTGACAGTGGGATTTTTTCTGCTCCCGAACGACGCAGTTGCTTTGGTGTCAGCAACAGCTCAGACGCCAATTGCACGTTTTGCTCAATCACTCATGTTGCTAATTCAATCTTCGTTTGACAGCATATTTAGAAAGTTATCACGCCTTCCTGCAGCGGTCGTCAGTGACAGATCAGATGCTGAGATGATTGCTTCAGACAGCATGCTACATCCTCCATTTGAAAATGGAAAAGGTGCAAACGGTTGCAGGCTGAACACACACTCACTATATTGCCTGGCGTGTCAGAGGCTGGGAGCGGAGCTTATGGAGGCTTTTCAATCATGAGGGGCATGAATCGGGTAAATAGACAAGTTTCTTTCGCTCAGGTGTGGCAGTGCAGAACTAGAGGGTATAAATCAGGTGTGGGAGTACGAGAATTGGAAAGGCAGTGATGGGCAATGGCTGTGCGCAGAGGGTGGTGCGTTTCTGGAACAAGTTGCCAGACGAGCTGGTGATGGATGGTAAAATTCCAATACTTTTAAGGAATCTGGACGTGTATTTGAATAGGCAGGGTTTAGAGAGACATGGGTCAAATGCATGCAATCGCGGCTGGATCAATTGAAGATATCTGTTCGGAATGGACGAGTTCGACCGAAGACTGTGTTTTCAGTGCTGTCCATATCTAATGAGCTCTATGATAGTGCAGGTGAAATGATAAAAAAGATAAATAAAATCAATGAAGTAAAATTGTCTCAAGTTGTTGAATTCAAACAACTTCAGGTAATTTTATTTCAATTATTTTATTTATCTTTTTTATTTGTGTTTTTTTCATTGTTCTGTAACTCTTATTTCTTGATTGTCTCTCTTTCTCTCGCTCCCCACTCTCTCAATATCTTTTTCCTTTCCTCTTCCCACTTTGCTACCCTTCTCCCCTGTTTTCCATTTTGTCTCTGCTTCACCCATCCCCCACATATTTTGTCACATAGCACTGGCTACAGCCTGCGTCATTCACGGCTCCTAATCTCCCTTAGATCTCTCCATGCACTCTCATTATCACCTTTGCATCTGGAGCCCTGACTCACCATCTCTCAGCCTGGTGTAAACAGCTCCCTAATTCTCCCCCTTTTTTATCTTTAACAAAGGATCAGTTCGACTCGAAACGTCAGCTCTTTTCTCTCCTTGCAGATGGTGCCAGACGTGCTGAGACTTTCCAGCATTTTCTCTTTTGGTTTCAGATTCCAGCATCCGCAGTAATTTTATTTTATTAATGGCTCTATGATATTGCTGGTGTCATGATAACTCCAGCTTCTATGCATGAGAGGTGAGCAAGCGAATGAATTCCTTTTGGAAGTCGCGTGACAAGTATTAACAGAGATCAAGGAAAATAACATGAACGAATCTTTGATTTGAATTGAAGCCTGAACTCTGGTTCTGCTCCGAGACTGTGCCAGGTCTGATTAATACTGCATATATTCCATGATTTGCATTTGTTTGTGAAAACAATTGAGACTGATTGATTTGCTGCAGACAACATCCAGCAGTCATCATGGGTACGGCGATCAAGTCGTGCGTCTAGCCCTGTCAAATGTTTTATTGCGCAGGTGAGGCTTCCTGTTTCGTGGTTTGGTGGAGCACGTTGTTTGGAAAAATACCAACGCAGCTGAGATCCGGCATGGGACCAGCGGGTTGATGTTCCATGACAGCGATGGTCGCCTTTCGAATGAGCACACATCTCAACCGACCATGTGACAAGTTCTTGCAGACGGTGAAAGTAAAAGCCACGGCGAACACTGGCACAGCCCTGCAAACGACGGAAGCGCCTCTCGTGGTCAGTGCGGGGATTGAACCCACGACCTTGGCGTTATTAGCACCACGCTCTAACCAGCTGAGCTAACCGACCAACACAGCACAGGCAGCGAAAGTAAATGCCTATATTGCCGGTGCTCACAACCACGGCGGCTGTTCATTTTCTGCTTCATGTCGATCGCACGATAGTCTGAAGTATTTCCTTTCGTTGCAAAGCTTTTCAACGAAAAAAAAGCATTTACTTTTCCGAACGCGCATACTCGACTTAACCATTTGCTCTGATATTCAAAATGAAGCACAATGTCCGGACGCGTGCAATTTCAATCGCAATGCCACCAGCTCAGCTGCAGCTTGTCATGTTGAAAAATATCGTCTGTCGAAAGGTCCCTTCAACGATCGCTCACTGTTCTTCTGGATACTCACAGACTTTTGGAGTCAGCGTTATGTGCTGCTGATAAACTGCTGCGAACCTTATGCCAAATGCATTTGAATTGAAATCTGACAGTGGGATTTTTTCTGCTCCCGAACGACGCAGTTGCTTTGGTGTCAGCAACAGCTCAGACGCCAATTGCACGTTTTGCTCAATCACTCATGTTGCTAATTCAATCTTCGTTTGACAGCATATTTAGAAAGTTATCACGCCTTCCTGCAGCGGTCGTCAGTGACAGATCAGATGCTGAGATGATTGCTTCAGACAGCATGCTACATCCTCCATTTGAAAATGGAAAAGGTGCAAACGGTTGCAGGCTGAACACACACTCACTATATTGCCTGGCGTGTCAGAGGCTGGGAGCGGAGCTTATGGAGGCTTTTCAATCATGAGGGGCATGAATCGGGTAAATAGACAAGTTTCTTTCGCTCAGGTGTGGCAGTGCAGAACTAGAGGGTATAAATCAGGTGTGGGAGTACGAGAATTGGAAAGGCAGTGATGGGCAATGGCTGTGCGCAGAGGGTGGTGCGTTTCTGGAACAAGTTGCCAGACGAGCTGGTGATGGATGGTAAAATTCCAATACTTTTAAGGAATCTGGACGTGTATTTGAATAGGCAGGGTTTAGAGAGACATGGGTCAAATGCATGCAATCGCGGCTGGATCAATTGAAGATATCTGTTCGGAATGGACGAGTTCGACCGAAGACTGTGTTTTCAGTGCTGTCCATATCTAATGAGCTCTATGATAGTGCAGGTGAAATGATAAAAAAGATAAATAAAATCAATGAAGTAAAATTGTCTCAAGTTGTTGAATTCAAACAACTTCAGGTAATTTTATTTCAATTATTTTATTTATCTTTTTTATTTGTGTTTTTTTCATTGTTCTGTAACTCTTATTTCTTGATTGTCTCTCTTTCTCTCGCTCCCCACTCTCTCAATATCTTTTTCCTTTCCTCTTCCCACTTTGCTACCCTTCTCCCCTGTTTTCCATTTTGTCTCTGCTTCACCCATCCCCCACATATTTTGTCACATAGCACTGGCTACAGCCTGCGTCATTCACGGCTCCTAATCTCCCTTAGATCTCTCCATGCACTCTCATTATCACCTTTGCATCTGGAGCCCTGACTCACCATCTCTCAGCCTGGTGTAAACAGCTCCCTAATTCTCCCCCTTTTTTATCTTTAACAAAGGATCAGTTCGACTCGAAACGTCAGCTCTTTTCTCTCCTTGCAGATGGTGCCAGACGTGCTGAGACTTTCCAGCATTTTCTCTTTTGGTTTCAGATTCCAGCATCCGCAGTAATTTTATTTTATTAATGGCTCTATGATATTGCTGGTGTCATGATAACTCCAGCTTCTATGCATGAGAGGTGAGCAAGCGAATGAATTCCTTTTGGAAGTCGCGTGACAAGTATTAACAGAGATCAAGGAAAATAACATGAACGAATCTTTGATTTGAATTGAAGCCTGAACTCTGGTTCTGCTCCGAGACTGTGCCAGGTCTGATTAATACTGCATATATTTCATGATTTGCATTTGTTTGTGAAAACAATTGAGACTGATTGATTTGCTGCAGACAACATCCAGCAGTCATCATGGGTACGGCGATCAAGTCGTGCGTCTAGCCCTGTCAAATGTTTTATTGCGCAGGTGAGGCTTCCTGTTTCGTGGTTTGGTGGAGCACGTTGTTTGGAAAAATAGCAACGCAGCTGAGATCCGGCATGGGACCAGCGGGTTGATGTTCCATGACAGCGATGGTCGCCTTTCGAATGAGCACACATCTCAACCGACCATGTGACAAGTTCTTGCAGACGGTGAAAGTAAAAGCCACGGCGAACACTGGCACAGCCCTGCAAACGACGGAAGCGCCTCTCGTGGTCAGTGCGGGGATTGAACCCACGACCTTGGCGTTATTAGCACCACGCTCTAACCAGCTGAGCTAACCGACCAACACAGCACAGGCAGCGAAAGTAAATGCCTATATTGCCGGTGCTCACAACCACGGCGGCTGTTCATTTTCTGCTTCATGTCGATCGCACGATAGTCTGAAGTATTTCCTTTCGTTGCAAAGCTTTTCAACGAAAAAAAAGCATTTACTTTTCCGAACGCGCATACTCGACTTAACCATTTGCTCTGATATTCAAAATGAAGCACAATGTCCGGACGCGTGCAATTTCAATCGCAATGCCACCAGCTCAGCTGCAGCTTGTCATGTTGAAAAATATCGTCTGTCGAAAGGTCCCTTCAACGATCGCTCACTGTTCTTCTGGATACTCACAGACTTTTGGAGTCAGCGTTATGTGCTGCTGATAAACTGCTGCGAACCTTATGCCAAATGCATTTGAATTGAAATCTGACAGTGGGATTTTTTCTGCTCCCGAACGACGCAGTTGCTTTGGTGTCAGCAACAGCTCAGACGCCAATTGCACGTTTTGCTCAATCACTCATGTTGCTAATTCAATCTTCGTTTGACAGCATATTTAGAAAGTTATCACGCCTTCCTGCAGCGGTCGTCAGTGACAGATCAGATGCTGAGATGATTGCTTCAGACAGCATGCTACATCCTCCATTTGAAAATGGAAAAGGTGCAAACGGTTGCAGGCTGAACACACACTCACTATATTGCCTGGCGTGTCAGAGGCTGGGAGCGGAGCTTATGGAGGCTTTTCAATCATGAGGGGCATGAATCGGGTAAATAGACAAGTTTCTTTCGCTCAGGTGTGGCAGTGCAGAACTAGAGGGTATAAATCAGGTGTGGGAGTACGAGAATTGGAAAGGCAGTGATGGGCAATGGCTGTGCGCAGAGGGTGGTGCGTTTCTGGAACAAGTTGCCAGACGAGCTGGTGATGGATGGTAAAATTCCAATACTTTTAAGGAATCTGGACGTGTATTTGAATAGGCAGGGTTTAGAGAGACATGGGTCAAATGCATGCAATCGCGGCTGGATCAATTGAAGATATCTGTTCGGAATGGACGAGTTCGACCGAAGACTGTGTTTTCAGTGCTGTCCATATCTAATGAGCTCTATGATAGTGCAGGTGAAATGATAAAAAAGATAAATAAAATCAATGAAGTAAAATTGTCTCAAGTTGTTGAATTCAAACAACTTCAGGTAATTTTATTTCAATTATTTTATTTATCTTTTTTATTTGTGTTTTTTTCATTGTTCTGTAACTCTTATTTCTTGATTGTCTCTCTTTCTCTCGCTCCCCACTCTCTCAATATCTTTTTCCTTTCCTCTTCCCACTTTGCTACCCTTCTCCCCTGTTTTCCATTTTGTCTCTGCTTCACCCATCCCCCACATATTTTGTCACATAGCACTGGCTACAGCCTGCGTCATTCACGGCTCCTAATCTCCCTTAGATCTCTCCATGCACTCTCATTATCACCTTTGCATCTGGAGCCCTGACTCACCATCTCTCAGCCTGGTGTAAACAGCTCCCTAATTCTCCCCCTTTTTTATCTTTAACAAAGGATCAGTTCGACTCGAAACGTCAGCTCTTTTCTCTCCTTGCAGATGGTGCCAGACGTGCTGAGACTTTCCAGCATTTTCTCTTTTGGTTTCAGATTCCAGCATCCGCAGTAATTTTATTTTATTAATGGCTCTATGATATTGCTGGTGTCATGATAACTCCAGCTTCTATGCATGAGAGGTGAGCAAGCGAATGAATTCCTTTTGGAAGTCGCGTGACAAGTATTAACAGAGATCAAGGAAAATAACATGAACGAATCTTTGATTTGAATTGAAGCCTGAACTCTGGTTCTGCTCCGAGACTGTGCCAGGTCTGATTAATACTGCATATATTCCATGATTTGCATTTGTTTGTGAAAACAATTGAGACTGATTGATTTGCTGCAGACAACATCCAGCAGTCATCATGGGTACGGCGATCAAGTCGTGCGTCTAGCCCTGTCAAATGTTTTATTGCGCAGGTGAGGCTTCCTGTTTCGTGGTTTGGTGGAGCACGTTGTTTGGAAAAATACCAACGCAGCTGAGATCCGGCATGGGACCAGCGGGTTGATGTTCCATGACAGCGATGGTCGCCTTTCGAATGAGCACACATCTCAACCGACCATGTGACAAGTTCTTGCAGACGGTGAAAGTAAAAGCCACGGCGAACACTGGCACAGCCCTGCAAACGACGGAAGCGCCTCTCGTGGTCAGTGCGGGGATTGAACCCACGACCTTGGCGTTATTAGCACCACGCTCTAACCAGCTGAGCTAACCGACCAACACAGCACAGGCAGCGAAAGTAAATGCCTATATTGCCGGTGCTCACAACCACGGCGGCTGTTCATTTTCTGCTTCATGTCGATCGCACGATAGTCTGAAGTATTTCCTTTCGTTGCAAAGCTTTTCAACGAAAAAAAAGCATTTACTTTTCCGAACGCGCATACTCGACTTAACCATTTGCTCTGATATTCAAAATGAAGCACAATGTCCGGACGCGTGCAATTTCAATCGCAATGCCACCAGCTCAGCTGCAGCTTGTCATGTTGAAAAATATCGTCTGTCGAAAGGTCCCTTCAACGATCGCTCACTGTTCTTCTGGATACTCACAGACTTTTGGAGTCAGCGTTATGTGCTGCTGATAAACTGCTGCGAACCTTATGCCAAATGCATTTGAATTGAAATCTGACAGTGGGATTTTTTCTGCTCCCGAACGACGCAGTTGCTTTGGTGTCAGCAACAGCTCAGACGCCAATTGCACGTTTTGCTCAATCACTCATGTTGCTAATTCAATCTTCGTTTGACAGCATATTTAGAAAGTTATCACGCCTTCCTGCAGCGGTCGTCAGTGACAGATCAGATGCTGAGATGATTGCTTCAGACAGCATGCTACATCCTCCATTTGAAAATGGAAAAGGTGCAAACGGTTGCAGGCTGAACACACACTCACTATATTGCCTGGCGTGTCAGAGGCTGGGAGCGGAGCTTATGGAGGCTTTTCAATCATGAGGGGCATGAATCGGGTAAATAGACAAGTTTCTTTCGCTCAGGTGTGGCAGTGCAGAACTAGAGGGTATAAATCAGGTGTGGGAGTACGAGAATTGGAAAGGCAGTGATGGGCAATGGCTGTGCGCAGAGGGTGGTGCGTTTCTGGAACAAGTTGCCAGACGAGCTGGTGATGGATGGTAAAATTCCAATACTTTTAAGGAATCTGGACGTGTATTTGAATAGGCAGGGTTTAGAGAGACATGGGTCAAATGCATGCAATCGCGGCTGGATCAATTGAAGATATCTGTTCGGAATGGACGAGTTCGACCGAAGACTGTGTTTTCAGTGCTGTCCATATCTAATGAGCTCTATGATAGTGCAGGTGAAATGATAAAAAAGATAAATAAAATCAATGAAGTAAAATTGTCTCAAGTTGTTGAATTCAAACAACTTCAGGTAATTTTATTTCAATTATTTTATTTATCTTTTTTATTTGTGTTTTTTTCATTGTTCTGTAACTCTTATTTCTTGATTGTCTCTCTTTCTCTCGCTCCCCACTCTCTCAATATCTTTTTCCTTTCCTCTTCCCACTTTGCTACCCTTCTCCCCTGTTTTCCATTTTGTCTCTGCTTCACCCATCCCCCACATATTTTGTCACATAGCACTGGCTACAGCCTGCGTCATTCACGGCTCCTAATCTCCCTTAGATCTCTCCATGCACTCTCATTATCACCTTTGCATCTGGAGCCCTGACTCACCATCTCTCAGCCTGGTGTAAACAGCTCCCTAATTCTCCCCCTTTTTTATCTTTAACAAAGGATCAGTTCGACTCGAAACGTCAGCTCTTTTCTCTCCTTGCAGATGGTGCCAGACGTGCTGAGACTTTCCAGCATTTTCTCTTTTGGTTTCAGATTCCAGCATCCGCAGTAATTTTATTTTATTAATGGCTCTATGATATTGCTGGTGTCATGATAACTCCAGCTTCTATGCATGAGAGGTGAGCAAGCGAATGAATTCCTTTTGGAAGTCGCGTGACAAGTATTAACAGAGATCAAGGAAAATAACATGAACGAATCTTTGATTTGAATTGAAGCCTGAACTCTGGTTCTGCTCCGAGACTGTGCCAGGTCTGATTAATACTGCATATATTTCATGATTTGCATTTGTTTGTGAAAACAATTGAGACTGATTGATTTGCTGCAGACAACATCCAGCAGTCATCATGGGTACGGCGATCAAGTCGTGCGTCCAGCCCTGTCAAATGTTTTATTGCGCAGGTGAGGCTTCCTGTTTCGTGGTTTGGTGGAGCACGTTGTTTGGAAAAATAGCAACGCAGCTGAGATCCGGCATGGGACCAGCGGGTTGATGTTCCATGACAGCGATGGTCGCCTTTCGAATGAGCACACATCTCAACCGACCATGTGACAAGTTCTTGCAGACGGTGAAAGTAAAAGCCACGGCGAACACTGACACAGCCCTGCTAACGACGGAAGCGCCTCTCGTGGTCAGTGCGGGGATTGAACCCACGACCTTGGCGTTATTAGCACCACGCTCTAACCAGCTGAGCTAACCGACCAACACAGCACAGGCAGCGAAAGTAAATGCCTATATTGCCGGTGCTCACAACCACGGCGGCTGTTCATTTTCTGCTTCATGTCGATCGCACGATAGTCTGAAGTATTTCCTTTCGTTGCAAAGCTTTTCAACGAAAAAAAAGCATTTACTTTTCCGAACGCGCATACTCGACTTAACCATTTGCTCTGATATTCAAAATGAAGCACAATGTCCGGACGCGTGCAATTTCAATCGCAATGCCACCAGCTCAGCTGCAGCTTGTCATGTTGAAAAATATCGTCTGTCGAAACGTCCCTTCAACGATCGCTCACTGTTCTTCTGGATACTCACAGACTTTTGGAGTCAGCGTTATGTGCTGCTGATAAACTGCTGCGAACCTTATGCCAAATGCATTTGAATTGAAATCTAACAGTGGGATTTTTTCTGCTCCCGAACGACGCAGTTGCTTTGGTGTCAGCAACAGCTCAGACGCCAATTGCACGTTTTGCTCAATCACTCATGTTGCTAATTCAATCTTCGTTTGACAGCATATTTAGAAAGTTATCACGCCTTCCTGCAGCGGTCGTCAGTGACAGATCAGATGCTAAGATGATTGCTTCAGACAGCATGCTACATCCTCCATTTGAAAATGGAAAAGGTGCAAACGGTTGCAGGCTGAACACACACTCACTATATTGCCTGGCGTGTCAGAGGCTGGGAGCGGAGCTTATGGAGGCTTTTCAATCATGAGGGGCATGAATCGGGTAAATAGACAAGTTTCTTTCGCTCAGGTGTGGCAGTGCAGAACTAGAGGGTATAAATCAGGTGTGGGAGTACGAGAATTGGAAAGGCAGTGATGGGCAATGGCTGTGCGCAGAGGGTGGTGCGTTTCTGGAACAAGTTGCCAGACGAGCTGGTGATGGATGGTAAAATTCCAATACTTTTAAGGAATCTGGACGTGTATTTGAATAGGCAGGGTTTAGAGAGACATGGGTCAAATGCATGCAATCGCGGCTGGATCAATTGAAGATATCTGTTCGGAATGGACGAGTTCGACCGAAGACTGTGTTTTCAGTGCTGTCCATATCTAATGAGCTCTATGATAGTGCAGGTGAAATGATAAAAAAGATAAATAAAATCAATGAAGTAAAATTGTCTCAAGTTGTTGAATTCAAACAACTTCAGGTAATTTTATTTCAATTATTTTATTTATCTTTTTTATTTGTGTTTTTTTCATTGTTCTGTAACTCTTATTTCTTGATTGTCTCTCTTTCTCTCGCTCCCCACTCTCTCAATATCTTTTTCCTTTCCTCTTCCCACTTTGCTACCCTTCTCCCCTGTTTTCCATTTTGTCTCTGCTTCACCCATCCCCCACATATTTTGTCACATAGCACTGGCTACAGCCTGCGTCATTCACGGCTCCTAATCTCCCTTAGATCTCTCCATGCACTCTCATTATCACCTTTGCATCTGGAGCCCTGACTCACCATCTCTCAGCCTGGTGTAAACAGCTCCCTAATTCTACCCCTTTTTTATCTTTAACAAAGGATCAGTTCGACTCGAAACGTCAGCTCTTTTCTCTCCTTGCAGATGGTGCCAGACGTGCTGAGACTTTCCAGCATTTTCTCTTTTGGTTTCAGATTCCAGCATCCGCAGTAATTTTATTTTATTAATGGCTCTATGATATTGCTGGTGTCATGATAACTCCAGCTTCTATGCATGAGAGGTGAGCAAGCGAATGAATTCCTTTTGGAAGTCGCGTGACAAGTATTAACAGAGATCAAGGAAAATAACATGAACGAATCTTTGATTTGAATTGAAGCCTGAACTCTGGTTCTGCTCCGAGACTGTGCCAGGTCTGATTAATACTGCATATATTTCATGATTTGCATTTGTTTGTGAAAACAATTGAGACTGATTGATTTGCTGCAGACAACATCCAGCAGTCATCATGGGTACGGCGATCAAGTCGTGCGTCTAGCCCTGTCAAATGTTTTATTGCGCAGGTGAGGCTTCCTGTTTCGTGGTTTGGTGGAGCACGTTGTTTGGAAAAATAGCAACGCAGCTGAGATCCGGCATGGGACCAGCGGGTTGATGTTCCATGACAGCGATGGTCGCCTTTCGAATGAGCACACATCTCAACCGACCATGTGACAAGTTCTTGCAGACGGTGAAAGTAAAAGCCACGGCGAACACTGACACAGCCCTGCAAACGACGGAAGCGCCTCTCGTGGTCAGTGCGGGGATTGAACCCACGACCTTGGCGTTATTAGCACCACGCTCTAACCAGCTGAGCTAACCGACCAACACAGCACAGGCAGCGAAAGTAAATGCCTATATTGCCGGTGCTCACAACCACGGCGGCTGTTCATTTTCTGCTTCATGTCGATCGCACGATAGTCTGAAGTATTTCCTTTCGTTGCAAAGCTTTTCAACGAAAAAAAAGCATTTACTTTTCCGAACGCGCATACTCGACTTAACCATTTGCTCTGATATTCAAAATGAAGCACAATGTCCGGACGCGTGCAATTTCAATCGCAATGCCACCAGCTCAGCTGCAGCTTGTCATGTTGAAAAATATCGTCTGTCGAAACGTCCCTTCAACGATCGCTCACTGTTCTTCTGGATACTCACAGACTTTTGGAGTCAGCGTTATGTGCTGCTGATAAACTGCTGCGAACCTTATGCCAAATGCATTTGAATTGAAATCTAACAGTGGGATTTTTTCTGCTCCCGAACGACGCAGTTGCTTTGGTGTCAGCAACAGCTCAGACGCCAATTGCACGTTTTGCTCAATCACTCATGTTGCTAATTCAATCTTCGTTTGACAGCATATTTAGAAAGTTATCACGCCTTCCTGCAGCGGTCGTCAGTGACAGATCAGATGCTGAGATGATTGCTTCAGACAGCATGCTACATCCTCCATTTGAAAATGGAAAAGGTGCAAACGGTTGCAGGCTGAACACACACTCACTATATTGCCTGGCGTGTCAGAGGCTGGGAGCGGAGCTTATGGAGGCTTTTCAATCATGAGGGGCATGAATCGGGTAAATAGACAAGTTTCTTTCGCTCAGGTGTGGCAGTGCAGAACTAGAGGGTATAAATCAGGTGTGGGAGTACGAGAATTGGAAAGGCAGTGATGGGCAATGGCTGTGCGCAGAGGGTGGTGCGTTTCTGGAACAAGTTGCCAGACGAGCTGGTGATGGATGGTAAAATTCCAATACTTTTAAGGAATCTGGACGTGTATTTGAATAGGCAGGGTTTAGAGAGACATGGGTCAAATGCATGCAATCGCGGCTGGATCAATTGAAGATATCTGTTCGGAATGGACGAGTTCGACCGAAGACTGTGTTTTCAGTGCTGTCCATATCTAATGAGCTCTATGATAGTGCAGGTGAAATGATAAAAAAGATAAATAAAATCAATGAAGTAAAATTGTCTCAAGTTGTTGAATTCAAACAACTTCAGGTAATTTTATTTCAATTATTTTATTTATCTTTTTTATTTGTGTTTTTTTCATTGTTCTGTAACTCTTATTTCTTGATTGTCTCTCTTTCTCTCGCTCCCCACTCTCTCAATATCTTTTTCCTTTCCTCTTCCCACTTTGCTACCCTTCTCCCCTGTTTTCCATTTTGTCTCTGCTTCACCCATCCCCCACATATTTTGTCACATAGCACTGGCTACAGCCTGCGTCATTCACGGCTCCTAATCTCCCTTAGATCTCTCCATGCACTCTCATTATCACCTTTGCATCTGGAGCCCTGACTCACCATCTCTCAGCCTGGTGTAAACAGCTCCCTAATTCTACCCCTTTTTTATCTTTAACAAAGGATCAGTTCGACTCGAAACGTCAGCTCTTTTCTCTCCTTGCAGATGGTGCCTGACGTGCTGAGACTTTCCAGCATTTTCTCTTTTGGTTTCAGATTCCAGCATCCGCAGTAATTTTATTTTATTAATGGCTCTATGATATTGCTGGTGTCATGATAACTCCAGCTTCTATGCATGAGAGGTGAGCAAGCGAATGAATTCCTTTTGGAAGTCGCGTGACAAGTATTAACAGAGATCAAGGAAAATAACATGAACGAATCTTTGATTTGAATTGAAGCCTGAACTCTGGTTCTGCTCCGAGACTGTGCCAGGTCTGATTAATACTGCATATATTCCATGATTTGCATTTGTTTGTGAAAACAATTGAGACTGATTGATTTGCTGCAGACAACATCCAGCAGTCATCATGGGTACGGCGATCAAGTCGTGCGTCTAGCCCTGTCAAATGTTTTATTGCGCAGGTGAGGCTTCCTGTTTCGTGGTTTGGTGGAGCACGTTGTTTGGAAAAATAGCAACGCAGCTGAGATCCGGCATGGGACCAGCGGGTTGATGTTCCATGACAGCGATGGTCGCCTTTCGAATGAGCACACATCTCAACCGACCATGTGACAAGTTCTTGCAGACGGTGAAAGTATAAGCCACGGCGAACACTGACACAGCCCTGCTAACGACGGAAGCGCCTCTCGTGGTCAGTGCGGGGATTGAACCCACGACCTTGGCGTTATTAGCACCACGCTCTAACCAGCTGAGCTAACCGACCAACACAGCACAGGCAGCGAAAGTAAATGCCTATATTGCCGGTGCTCACAACCACGGCGGCTGTTCATTTTCTGCTTCATGTCGATCGCACGATAGTCTGAAGTATTTCCTTTCGTTGCAAAGCTTTTCAACGAAAAAAAAGCATTTACTTTTCCGAACGCGCATACTCGACTTAACCATTTGCTCTGATATTCAAAATGAAGCACAATGTCCGGACGCGTGCAATTTCAATCGCAATGCCACCAGCTCAGCTGCAGCTTGTCATGTTGAAAAATATCGTCTGTCGAAACGTCCCTTCAACGATCGCTCACTGTTCTTCTGGATACTCACAGACTTTTGGAGTCAGCGTTATGTGCTGCTGATAAACTGCAGCGAACCTTATGCCAAATGCATTTGAATTGAAATCTAACAGTGGGATTTTTTCTGCTCCCGAACGACGCAGTTGCTTTGGTGTCAGCAACAGCTCAGACGCCAATTGCACGTTTTGCTCAATCACTCATGTTGCTAATTCAATCTTCGTTTGACAGCATATTTAGAAAGTTATCACGCCTTCCTGCAGCGGTCGTCAGTGACAGATCAGATGCTAAGATGATTGCTTCAGACAGCATGCTACATCCTCTATTTGAAAATGGAAAAGGTGCAAACGGTTGCAGGCTGAACACACACTCACTATATTGCCTGGCGTGTCAGAGGCTGGGAGCGGAGCTTATGGAGGCTTTTCAATCATGAGGGGCATGAATCGGGTAAATAGACAAGTTTCTTTCGCTCAGGTGTGGCAGTGCAGAACTAGAGGGTATAAATCAGGTGTGGGAGTACGAGAATTGGAAAGGCAGTGATGGGCAATGGCTGTGCGCAGAGGGTGGTGCGTTTCTGGAACAAGTTGCCAGACGAGCTGGTGATGGATGGTAAAATTCCAATACTTTTAAGGAATCTGGACGTGTATTTGAATAGGCAGGGTTTAGAGAGACATGGGTCAAATGCATGCAATCGCGGCTGGATCAATTGAAGATATCTGTTCGGAATGGACGAGTTCGACCGAAGACTGTGTTTTCAGTGCTGTCCATATCTAATGAGCTCTATGATAGTGCAGGTGAAATAATAAAAAAGATAAATAAAATCAATGAAGTAAAATTGTCTCAAGTTGTTGAATTCAAACAACTTCAGGTAATTTTATTTCAATTATTTTATTTATCTTTTTTATTTGTGTTTTTTTCATTGTTCTGTAACTCTTATTTCTTGATTGTCTCTCTTTCTCTCGCTCCCCACTCTCTCAATATCTTTTTCCTTTCCTCTTCCCACTTTGCTACCCTTCTCCCCTGTTTTCCATTTTGTCTCTGCTTCACCCATCCCCCACATATTTTGTCACATAGCACTGGCTACAGCCTGCGTCATTCACGGCTCCTAATCTCCCTTAGATCTCTCCATGCACTCTCATTATCACCTTTGCATCTGGAGCCCTGACTCACCATCTCTCAGCCTGGTGTAAACAGCTCCCTAATTCTACCCCTTTTTTATCTTTAACAAAGGATCAGTTCGACTCGAAACGTCAGCTCTTTTCTCTCCTTGCAGATGGTGCCAGACGTGCTGAGACTTTCCAGCATTTTCTCTTTTGGTTTCAGATTCCAGCATCCGCAGTAATTTTATTTTATTAATGGCTCTATGATATTGCTGGTGTCATGATAACTCCAGCTTCTATGCATGAGAGGTGAGCAAGCGAATGAATTCCTTTTGGAAGTCGCGTGACAAGTATTAACAGAGATCAAGGAAAATAACATGAACGAATCTTTGATTTGAATTGAAGCCTGAACTCTGGTTCTGCTCCGAGACTGTGCCAGGTCTGATTAATACTGCATATATTTCATGATTTGCATTTGTTTGTGAAAACAATTGAGACTGATTGATTTGCTGCAGACAACATCCAGCAGTCATCATGGGTACGGCGATCAAGTCGTGCGTCTAGCCCTGTCAAATGTTTTATTGCGCAGGTGAGGCTTCCTGTTTCGTGGTTTGGTGGAGCACGTTGTTTGGAAAAATAGCAACGCAGCTGAGATCCGGCATGGGACCAGCGGGTTGATGTTCCATGACAGCGATGGTCGCCTTTCGAATGAGCACACATCTCAACCGACCATGTGACAAGTTCTTGCAGACGGTGAAAGTAAAAGCCACGGCGAACACTGACACAGCCCTGCAAACGACGGAAGCGCCTCTCGTGGTCAGTGCGGGGATTGAACCCACGACCTTGGCGTTATTAGCACCACGCTCTAACCAGCTGAGCTAACCGACCAACACAGCACAGGCAGCGAAAGTAAATGCCTATATTGCCGGTGCTCACAACCACGGCGGCTGTTCATTTTCTGCTTCATGTCGATCGCACGATAGTCTGAAGTATTTCCTTTCGTTGCAAAGCTTTTCAACGAAAAAAAAGCATTTACTTTTCCGAACGCGCATACTCGACTTAACCATTTGCTCTGATATTCAAAATGAAGCACAATGTCCGGACGCGTGCAATTTCAATCGCAATGCCACCAGCTCAGCTGCAGCTTGTCATGTTGAAAAATATCGTCTGTCGAAACGTCCCTTCAACGATCGCTCACTGTTCTTCTGGATACTCACAGACTTTTGGAGTCAGCGTTATGTGCTGCTGATAAACTGCTGCGAACCTTATGCCAAATGCATTTGAATTGAAATCTAACAGTGGGATTTTTTCTGCTCCCGAACGACGCAGTTGCTTTGGTGTCAGCAACAGCTCAGACGCCAATTGCACGTTTTGCTCAATCACTCATGTTGCTAATTCAATCTTCGTTTGACAGCATATTTAGAAAGTTATCACGCCTTCCTGCAGCGGTCGTCAGTGACAGATCAGATGCTGAGATGATTGCTTCAGACAGCATGCTACATCCTCCATTTGAAAATGGAAAAGGTGCAAACGGTTGCAGGCTGAACACACACTCACTATATTGCCTGGCGTGTCAGAGGCTGGGAGCGGAGCTTATGGAGGCTTTTCAATCATGAGGGGCATGAATCGGGTAAATAGACAAGTTTCTTTCGCTCAGGTGTGGCAGTGCAGAACTAGAGGGTATAAATCAGGTGTGGGAGTACGAGAATTGGAAAGGCAGTGATGGGCAATGGCTGTGCGCAGAGGGTGGTGCGTTTCTGGAACAAGTTGCCAGACGAGCTGGTGATGGATGGTAAAATTCCAATACTTTTAAGGAATCTGGACGTGTATTTGAATAGGCAGGGTTTAGAGAGACATGGGTCAAATGCATGCAATCGCGGCTGGATCAATTGAAGATATCTGTTCGGAATGGACGAGTTCGACCGAAGACTGTGTTTTCAGTGCTGTCCATATCTAATGAGCTCTATGATAGTGCAGGTGAAATGATAAAAAAGATAAATAAAATCAATGAAGTAAAATTGTCTCAAGTTGTTGAATTCAAACAACTTCAGGTAATTTTATTTCAATTATTTTATTTATCTTTTTTATTTGTGTTTTTTTCATTGTTCTGTAACTCTTATTTCTTGATTGTCTCTCTTTCTCTCGCTCCCCACTCTCTCAATATCTTTTTCCTTTCCTCTTCCCACTTTGCTACCCTTCTCCCCTGTTTTCCATTTTGTCTCTGCTTCACCCATCCCCCACATATTTTGTCACATAGCACTGGCTACAGCCTGCGTCATTCACGGCTCCTAATCTCCCTTAGATCTCTCCATGCACTCTCATTATCACCTTTGCATCTGGAGCCCTGACTCACCATCTCTCAGCCTGGTGTAAACAGCTCCCTAATTCTACCCCTTTTTTATCTTTAACAAAGGATCAGTTCGACTCGAAACGTCAGCTCTTTTCTCTCCTTGCAGATGGTGCCTGACGTGCTGAGACTTTCCAGCATTTTCTCTTTTGGTTTCAGATTCCAGCATCCGCAGTAATTTTATTTTATTAATGGCTCTATGATATTGCTGGTGTCATGATAACTCCAGCTTCTATGCATGAGAGGTGAGCAAGCGAATGAATTCCTTTTGGAAGTCGCGTGACAAGTATTAACAGAGATCAAGGAAAATAACATGAACGAATCTTTGATTTGAATTGAAGCCTGAACTCTGGTTCTGCTCCGAGACTGTGCCAGGTCTGATTAATACTGCATATATTCCATGATTTGCATTTGTTTGTGAAAACAATTGAGACTGATTGATTTGCTGCAGACAACATCCAGCAGTCATCATGGGTACGGCGATCAAGTCGTGCGTCTAGCCCTGTCAAATGTTTTATTGCGCAGGTGAGGCTTCCTGTTTCGTGGTTTGGTGGAGCACGTTGTTTGGAAAAATAGCAACGCAGCTGAGATCCGGCATGGGACCAGCGGGTTGATGTTCCATGACAGCGATGGTCGCCTTTCGAATGAGCACACATCTCAACCGACCATGTGACAAGTTCTTGCAGACGGTGAAAGTATAAGCCACGGCGAACACTGACACAGCCCTGCTAACGACGGAAGCGCCTCTCGTGGTCAGTGCGGGGATTGAACCCACGACCTTGGCGTTATTAGCACCACGCTCTAACCAGCTGAGCTAACCGACCAACACAGCACAGGCAGCGAAAGTAAATGCCTATATTGCCGGTGCTCACAACCACGGCGGCTGTTCATTTTCTGCTTCATGTCGATCGCACGATAGTCTGAAGTATTTCCTTTCGTTGCAAAGCTTTTCAACGAAAAAAAAGCATTTACTTTTCCGAACGCGCATACTCGACTTAACCATTTGCTCTGATATTCAAAATGAAGCACAATGTCCGGACGCGTGCAATTTCAATCGCAATGCCACCAGCTCAGCTGCAGCTTGTCATGTTGAAAAATATCGTCTGTCGAAACGTCCCTTCAACGATCGCTCACTGTTCTTCTGGATACTCACAGACTTTTGGAGTCAGCGTTATGTGCTGCTGATAAACTGCAGCGAACCTTATGCCAAATGCATTTGAATTGAAATCTAACAGTGGGATTTTTTCTGCTCCCGAACGACGCAGTTGCTTTGGTGTCAGCAACAGCTCAGACGCCAATTGCACGTTTTGCTCAATCACTCATGTTGCTAATTCAATCTTCGTTTGACAGCATATTTAGAAAGTTATCACGCCTTCCTGCAGCGGTCGTCAGTGACAGATCAGATGCTAAGATGATTGCTTCAAACAGCATGCTACATCCTCTATTTGAAAATGGAAAAGGTGCAAACGGTTGCAGGCTGAACACACACTCACTATATTGCCTGGCGTGTCAGAGGCTGGGAGCGGAGCTTATGGAGGCTTTTCAATCATGAGGGGCATGAATCGGGTAAATAGACAAGTTTCTTTCGCTCAGGTGTGGCAGTGCAGAACTAGAGGGTATAAATCAGGTGTGGGAGTACGAGAATTGGAAAGGCAGTGATGGGCAATGGCTGTGCGCAGAGGGTGGTGCGTTTCTGGAACAAGTTGCCAGACGAGCTGGTGATGGATGGTAAAATTCCAATACTTTTAAGGAATCTGGACGTGTATTTGAATAGGCAGGGTTTAGAGAGACATGGGTCAAATGCATGCAATCGCGGCTGGATCAATTGAAGATATCTGTTCGGAATGGACGAGTTCGACCGAAGACTGTGTTTTCAGTGCTGTCCATATCTAATGAGCTCTATGATAGTGCAGGTGAAATAATAAAAAAGATAAATAAAATCAATGAAGTAAAATTGTCTCAAGTTGTTGAATTCAAACAACTTCAGGTAATTTTATTTCAATTATTTTATTTATCTTTTTTATTTGTGTTTTTTTCATTGTTCTGTAACTCTTATTTCTTGATTGTCTCTCTTTCTCTCGCTCCCCACTCTCTCAATATCTTTTTCCTTTCCTCTTCCCACTTTGCTACCCTTCTCCCCTGTTTTCCATTTTGTCTCTGCTTCACCCATCCCCCACATATTTTGTCACATAGCACTGGCTACAGCCTGCGTCATTCACGGCTCCTAATCTCCCTTAGATCTCTCCATGCACTCTCATTATCACCTTTGCATCTGGAGCCCTGACTCACCATCTCTCAGCCTGGTGTAAACAGCTCCCTAATTCTACCCCTTTTTTATCTTTAACAAAGGATCAGTTCGACTCGAAACGTCAGCTCTTTTCTCTCCTTGCAGATGGTGCCAGACGTGCTGAGACTTTCCAGCATTTTCTCTTTTGGTTTCAGATTCCAGCATCCGCAGTAATTTTATTTTATTAATGGCTCTATGATATTGCTGGTGTCATGATAACTCCAGCTTCTATGCATGAGAGGTGAGCAAGCGAATGAATTCCTTTTGGAAGTCGCGTGACAAGTATTAACAGAGATCAAGGAAAATAACATGAACGAATCTTTGATTTGAATTGAAGCCTGAACTCTGGTTCTGCTCCGAGACTGTGCCAGGTCTGATTAATACTGCATATATTTCATGATTTGCATTTGTTTGTGAAAACAATTGAGACTGATTGATTTGCTGCAGACAACATCCAGCAGTCATCATGGGTACGGCGATCAAGTCGTGCGTCTAGCCCTGTCAAATGTTTTATTGCGCAGGTGAGGCTTCCTGTTTCGTGGTTTGGTGGAGCACGTTGTTTGGAAAAATAGCAACGCAGCTGAGATCCGGCATGGGACCAGCGGGTTGATGTTCCATGACAGCGATGGTCGCCTTTCGAATGAGCACACATCTCAACCGACCATGTGACAAGTTCTTGCAGACGGTGAAAGTAAAAGCCACGGCGAACACTGACACAGCCCTGCAAACGACGGAAGCGCCTCTCGTGGTCAGTGCGGGGATTGAACCCACGACCTTGGCGTTATTAGCACCACGCTCTAACCAGCTGAGCTAACCGACCAACACAGCACAGGCAGCGAAAGTAAATGCCTATATTGCCGGTGCTCACAACCACGGCGGCTGTTCATTTTCTGCTTCATGTCGATCGCACGATAGTCTGAAGTATTTCCTTTCGTTGCAAAGCTTTTCAACGAAAAAAAAGCATTTACTTTTCCGAACGCGCATACTCGACTTAACCATTTGCTCTGATATTCAAAATGAAGCACAATGTCCGGACGCGTGCAATTTCAATCGCAATGCCACCAGCTCAGCTGCAGCTTGTCATGTTGAAAAATATCGTCTGTCGAAACGTCCCTTCAACGATCGCTCACTGTTCTTCTGGATACTCACAGACTTTTGGAGTCAGCGTTATGTGCTGCTGATAAACTGCTGCGAACCTTATGCCAAATGCATTTGAATTGAAATCTAACAGTGGGATTTTTTCTGCTCCCGAACGACGCAGTTGCTTTGGTGTCAGCAACAGCTCAGACGCCAATTGCACGTTTTGCTCAATCACTCATGTTGCTAATTCAATCTTCGTTTGACAGCATATTTAGAAAGTTATCACGCCTTCCTGCAGCGGTCGTCAGTGACAGATCAGATGCTGAGATGATTGCTTCAGACAGCATGCTACATCCTCCATTTGAAAATGGAAAAGGTGCAAACGGTTGCAGGCTGAACACACACTCACTATATTGCCTGGCGTGTCAGAGGCTGGGAGCGGAGCTTATGGAGGCTTTTCAATCATGAGGGGCATGAATAGGGTAAATAGACAAGTTTCTTTCGCTCAGGTGTGGCAGTGCAGAACTAGAGGGTATAAATCAGGTGTGGGAGTACGAGAATTGGAAAGGCAGTGATGGGCAATGGCTGTGCGCAGAGGGTGGTGCGTTTCTGGAACAAGTTGCCAGACGAGCTGGTGATGGATGGTAAAATTCCAATACTTTTAAGGAATCTGGACGTGTATTTGAATAGGCAGGGTTTAGAGAGACATGGGTCAAATGCATGCAATCGCGGCTGGATCAATTGAAGATATCTGTTCGGAATGGACGAGTTCGACCGAAGACTGTGTTTTCAGTGCTGTCCATATCTAATGAGCTCTATGATAGTGCAGGTGAAATGATAAAAAAGATAAATAAAATCAATGAAGTAAAATTGTCTCAAGTTGTTGAATTCAAACAACTTCAGGTAATTTTATTTCAATTATTTTATTTATCTTTTTTATTTGTGTTTTTTTCATTGTTCTGTAACTCTTATTTCTTGATTGTCTCTCTTTCTCTCGCTCCCCACTCTCTCAATATCTTTTTCCTTTCCTCTTCCCACTTTGCTACCCTTCTCCCCTGTTTTCCATTTTGTCTCTGCTTCACCCATCCCCCACATATTTTGTCACATAGCACTGGCTACAGCCTGCGTCATTCACGGCTCCTAATCTCCCTTAGATCTCTCCATGCACTCTCATTATCACCTTTGCATCTGGAGCCCTGACTCACCATCTCTCAGCCTGGTGTAAACAGCTCCCTAATTCTACCCCTTTTTTATCTTTAACAAAGGATCAGTTCGACTCGAAACGTCAGCTCTTTTCTCTCCTTGCAGATGGTGCCTGACGTGCTGAGACTTTCCAGCATTTTCTCTTTTGGTTTCAGATTCCAGCATCCGCAGTAATTTTATTTTATTAATGGCTCTATGATATTGCTGGTGTCATGATAACTCCAGCTTCTATGCATGAGAGGTGAGCAAGCGAATGAATTCCTTTTGGAAGTCGCGTGACAAGTATTAACAGAGATCAAGGAAAATAACATGAACGAATCTTTGATTTGAATTGAAGCCTGAACTCTGGTTCTGCTCCGAGACTGTGCCAGGTCTGATTAATACTGCATATATTCCATGATTTGCATTTGTTTGTGAAAACAATTGAGACTGATTGATTTGCTGCAGACAACATCCAGCAGTCATCATGGGTACGGCGATCAAGTCGTGCGTCTAGCCCTGTCAAATGTTTTATTGCGCAGGTGAGGCTTCCTGTTTCGTGGTTTGGTGGAGCACGTTGTTTGGAAAAATAGCAACGCAGCTGAGATCCGGCATGGGACCAGCGGGTTGATGTTCCATGACAGCGATGGTCGCCTTTCGAATGAGCACACATCTCAACCGACCATGTGACAAGTTCTTGCAGACGGTGAAAGTAAAAGCCACGGCGAACACTGACACAGCCCTGCAAACGACGGAAGCGCCTCTCGTGGTCAGTGCGGGGATTGAACCCACGACCTTGGCGTTATTAGCACCACGCTCTAACCAGCTGAGCTAACCGACCAACACAGCACAGGCAGCGAAAGTAAATGCCTATATTGCCGGTGCTCACAACCACGGCGGCTGTTCATTTTCTGCTTCATGTCGATCGCACGATAGTCTGAAGTATTTCCTTTCGTTGCAAAGCTTTTCAACGAAAAAAAAGCATTTACTTTTCCGAACGCGCATACTCGACTTAACCATTTGCTCTGATATTCAAAATGAAGCACAATGTCCGGACGCGTGCAATTTCAATCGCAATGCCACCAGCTCAGCTGCAGCTTGTCATGTTGAAAAATATCGTCTGTCGAAACGTCCCTTCAACGATCGCTCACTGTTCTTCTGGATACTCACAGACTTTTGGAGTCAGCGTTATGTGCTGCTGATAAACTGCTGCGAACCTTATGCCAAATGCATTTGAATTGAAATCTAACAGTGGGATTTTTTCTGCTCCCGAACGACGCAGTTGCTTTGGTGTCAGCAACAGCTCAGACGCCAATTGCACGTTTTGCTCAATCACTCATGTTGCTAATTCAATCTTCGTTTGACAGCATATTTAGAAAGTTATCACGCCTTCCTGCAGCGGTCGTCAGTGACAGATCAGATGCTGAGATGATTGCTTCAGACAGCATGCTACATCCTCCATTTGAAAATGGAAAAGGTGCAAACGGTTGCAGGCTGAACACACACTCACTATATTGCCTGGCGTGTCAGAGGCTGGGAGCGGAGCTTATGGAGGCTTTTCAATCATGAGGGGCATGAATAGGGTAAATAGACAAGTTTCTTTCGCTCAGGTGTGGCAGTGCAGAACTAGAGGGTATAAATCAGGTGTGGGAGTACGAGAATTGGAAAGGCAGTGATGGGCAATGGCTGTGCGCAGAGGGTGGTGCGTTTCTGGAACAAGTTGCCAGACGAGCTGGTGATGGATGGTAAAATTCCAATACTTTTAAGGAATCTGGACGTGTATTTGAATAGGCAGGGTTTAGAGAGACATGGGTCAAATGCATGCAATCGCGGCTGGATCAATTGAAGATATCTGTTCGGAATGGACGAGTTCGACCGAAGACTGTGTTTTCAGTGCTGTCCATATCTAATGAGCTCTATGATAGTGCAGGTGAAATGATAAAGAAGATAAATAAAATCAATGAAGTAAAATTGTCTCAAGTTGTTGAATTCAAACAACTTCAGGTAATTTTATTTCAATTATTTTATTTATCTTTTTTATTTGTGTTTTTTTCATTGTTCTGTAACTCTTATTTCTTGATTGTCTCTCTTTCTCTCGCTCCCCACTCTCTCAATATCTTTTTCCTTTCCTCTTCCCACTTTGCTACCCTTCTCCCCTGTTTTCCATTTTGTCTCTGCTTCACCCATCCCCCACATATTTTGTCACATAGCACTGGCTACAGCCTGCGTCATTCACGGCTCCTAATCTCCCTTAGATCTCTCCATGCACTCTCATTATCACCTTTGCATCTGGAGCCCTGACTCACCATCTCTCAGCCTGGTGTAAACAGCTCCCTAATTCTACCCCTTTTTTATCTTTAACAAAGGATCAGTTCGACTCGAAACGTCAGCTCTTTTCTCTCCTTGCAGATGGTGCCAGACGTGCTGAGACTTTCCAGCATTTTCTCTTTTGGTTTCAGATTCCAGCATCCGCAGTAATTTTATTTTATTAATGGCTCTATGATATTGCTGGTGTCATGATAACTCCAGCTTCTATGCATGAGAGGTGAGCAAGCGAATGAATTCCTTTTGGAAGTCGCGTGACAAGTATTAACAGAGATCAAGGAAAATAACATGAACGAATCTTTGATTTGAATTGAAGCCTGAACTCTGGTTCTGCTCCGAGACTGTGCCAGGTCTGATTAATACTGCATATATTTCATGATTTGCATTTGTTTGTGAAAACAATTGAGACTGATTGATTTGCTGCAGACAACATCCAGCAGTCATCATGGGTACGGCGATCAAGTCGTGCGTCTAGCCCTGTCAAATGTTTTATTGCGCAGGTGAGGCTTCCTGTTTCGTGGTTTGGTGGAGCACGTTGTTTGGAAAAATAGCAACGCAGCTGAGATCCGGCATGGGACCAGCGGGTTGATGTTCCATGACAGCGATGGTCGCCTTTCGAATGAGCACACATCTCAACCGACCATGTGACAAGTTCTTGCAGACGGTGAAAGTAAAAGCCACGGCGAACACTGACACAGCCCTGCAAACGACGGAAGCGCCTCTCGTGGTCAGTGCGGGGATTGAACCCACGACCTTGGCGTTATTAGCACCACGCTCTAACCAGCTGAGCTAACCGACCAACACAGCACAGGCAGCGAAAGTAAATGCCTATATTGCCGGTGCTCACAACCACGGCGGCTGTTCATTTTCTGCTTCATGTCGATCGCACGATAGTCTGAAGTATTTCCTTTCGTTGCAAAGCTTTTCAACGAAAAAAAAGCATTTACTTTTCCGAACGCGCATACTCGACTTAACCATTTGCTCTGATATTCAAAATGAAGCACAATGTCCGGACGCGTGCAATTTCAATCGCAATGCCACCAGCTCAGCTGCAGCTTGTCATGTTGAAAAATATCGTCTGTCGAAACGTCCCTTCAACGATCGCTCACTGTTCTTCTGGATACTCACAGACTTTTGGAGTCAGCGTTATGTGCTGCTGATAAACTGCTGCGAACCTTATGCCAAATGCATTTGAATTGAAATCTAACAGTGGGATTTTTTCTGCTCCCGAACGACGCAGTTGCTTTGGTGTCAGCAACAGCTCAGACGCCAATTGCACGTTTTGCTCAATCACTCATGTTGCTAATTCAATCTTCGTTTGACAGCATATTTAGAAAGTTATCACGCCTTCCTGCAGCGGTCGTCAGTGACAGATCAGATGCTAAGATGATTGCTTCAGACAGCATGCTACATCCTCCATTTGAAAATGGAAAAGGTGCAAACGGTTGCAGGCTGAACACACACTCACTATATTGCCTGGCGTGTCAGAGGCTGGGAGCGGAGCTTATGGAGGCTTTTCAATCATGAGGGGCATGAATCGGGTAAATAGACAAGTTTCTTTCGCTCAGGTGTGGCAGTGCAGAACTAGAGGGTATAAATCAGGTGTGGGAGTACGAGAATTGGAAAGGCAGTGATGGGCAATGGCTGTGCGCAGAGGGTGGTGCGTTTCTGGAACAAGTTGCCAGACGAGCTGGTGATGGATGGTAAAATTCCAATACTTTTAAGGAATCTGGACGTGTATTTGAATAGGCAGGGTTTAGAGAGACATGGGTCAAATGCATGCAATCGCGGCTGGATCAATTGAAGATATCTGTTCGGAATGGACGAGTTCGACCGAAGACTGTGTTTTCAGTGCTGTCCATATCTAATGAGCTCTATGATAGTGCAGGTGAAATGATAAAAAAGATAAATAAAATCAATGAAGTAAAATTGTCTCAAGTTGTTGAATTCAAACAACTTCAGGTAATTTTATTTCAATTATTTTATTTATCTTTTTTATTTGTGTTTTTTTCATTGTTCTGTAACTCTTATTTCTTGATTGTCTCTCTTTCTCTCGCTCCCCACTCTCTCAATATCTTTTTCCTTTCCTCTTCCCACTTTGCTACCCTTCTCCCCTGTTTTCCATTTTGTCTCTGCTTCACCCATCCCCCACATATTTTGTCACATAGCACTGGCTACAGCCTGCGTCATTCACGGCTCCTAATCTCCCTTAGATCTCTCCATGCACTCTCATTATCACCTTTGCATCTGGAGCCCTGACTCACCATCTCTCAGCCTGGTGTAAACAGCTCCCTAATTCTACCCCTTTTTTATCTTTAACAAAGGATCAGTTCGACTCGAAACGTCAGCTCTTTTCTCTCCTTGCAGATGGTGCCAGACGTGCTGAGACTTTCCAGCATTTTCTCTTTTGGTTTCAGATTCCAGCATCCGCAGTAATTTTATTTTATTAATGGCTCTATGATATTGCTGGTGTCATGATAACTCCAGCTTCTATGCATGAGAGGTGAGCAAGCGAATGAATTCCTTTTGGAAGTCGCGTGACAAGTATTAACAGAGATCAAGGAAAATAACATGAACGAATCTTTGATTTGAATTGAAGCCTGAACTCTGGTTCTGCTCCGAGACTGTGCCAGGTCTGATTAATACTGCATATATTTCATGATTTGCATTTGTTTGTGAAAACAATTGAGACTGATTGATTTGCTGCAGACAACATCCAGCAGTCATCATGGGTACGGCGATCAAGTCGTGCGTCTAGCCCTGTCAAATGTTTTATTGCGCAGGTGAGGCTTCCTGTTTCGTGGTTTGGTGGAGCACGTTGTTTGGAAAAATAGCAACGCAGCTGAGATCCGGCATGGGACCAGCGGGTTGATGTTCCATGACAGCGATGGTCGCCTTTCGAATGAGCACACATCTCAACCGACCATGTGACAAGTTCTTGCAGACGGTGAAAGTAAAAGCCACGGCGAACACTGACACAGCCCTGCAAACGTGGTCAGTGCGGGGATTGAACCCACGACCTTGGCGTTATTAGCACCACGCTCTAACCAGCTGAGCTAACCGACCAACACAGCACAGGCAGCGAAAGTAAATGCCTATATTGCCGGTGCTCACAACCACGGCGGCTGTTCATTTTCTGCTTCATGTCGATCGCACGATAGTCTGAAGTATTTCCTTTCGTTGCAAAGCTTTTCAACGAAAAAAAAGCATTTACTTTTCCGAACGCGCATACTCGACTTAACCATTTGCTCTGATATTCAAAATGAAGCACAATGTCCGGACGCGTGCAATTTCAATCGCAATGCCACCAGCTCAGCTGCAGCTTGTCATGTTGAAAAATATCGTCTGTCGAAACGTCCCTTCAACGATCGCTCACTGTTCTTCTGGATACTCACAGACTTTTGGAGTCAGCGTTATGTGCTGCTGATAAACTGCTGCGAACCTTATGCCAAATGCATTTGAATTGAAATCTAACAGTGGGATTTTTTCTGCTCCCGAACGACGCAGTTGCTTTGGTGTCAGCAACAGCTCAGACGCCAATTGCACGTTTTGCTCAATCACTCATGTTGCTAATTCAATCTTCGTTTGACAGCATATTTAGAAAGTTATCACGCCTTCCTGCAGCGGTCGTCAGTGACAGATCAGATGCTGAGATGATTGCTTCAGACAGCATGCTACATCCTCCATTTGAAAATGGAAAAGGTGCAAACGGTTGCAGGCTGAACACACACTCACTATATTGCCTGGCGTGTCAGAGGCTGGGAGCGGAGCTTATGGAGGCTTTTCAATCATGAGGGGCATGAATCGGGTAAATAGACAAGTTTCTTTCGCTCAGGTGTGGCAGTGCAGAACTAGAGGGTATAAATCAGGTGTGGGAGTACGAGAATTGGAAAGGCAGTGATGGGCAATGGCTGTGCGCAGAGGGTGGTGCGTTTCTGGAACAAGTTGCCAGACGAGCTGGTGATGGATGGTAAAATTCCAATACTTTTAAGGAATCTGGACGTGTATTTGAATAGGCAGGGTTTAGAGAGACATGGGTCAAATGCATGCAATCGCGGCTGGATCAATTGAAGATATCTGTTCGGAATGGACGAGTTCGACCGAAGACTGTGTTTTCAGTGCTGTCCATATCTAATGAGCTCTATGATAGTGCAGGTGAAATGATAAAAAAGATAAATAAAATCAATGAAGTAAAATTGTCTCAAGTTGTTGAATTCAAACAACTTCAGGTAATTTTATTTCAATTATTTTATTTATCTTTTTTATTTGTATTTTTTTCATTGTTCTGTAACCCTTATTTCTTGATTGTCTCTCTTTCTCTCGCTCCCCACTCTCTCAATATCTTTTTCCTTTCCTCTTCCCACTTTGCTACCCTTCTCCCCTGTTTTCCATTTTGTCTCTGCTTCACCCATCCCCCACATATTTTGTCACATAGCACTGGCTACAGCCTGCGTCATTCACGGCTCCTAATCTCCCTTAGATCTCTCCATGCACTCTCATTATCACCTTTGCATCTGGAGCCCTGACTCACCATCTCTCAGCCTGGTGTAAACAGCTCCCTAATTCTACCCCTTTTTTATCTTTAACAAAGGATCAGTTCGACTCGAAACGTCAGCTCTTTTCTCTCCTTGCAGATGGTGCCAGACGTGCTGAGACTTTCCAGCATTTTCTCTTTTGGTTTCAGATTCCAGCATCCGCAGTAATTTTATTTTATTAATGGCTCTATGATATTGCTGGTGTCATGATAACTCCAGCTTCTATGCATGAGAGGTGAGCAAGCGAATGAATTCCTTTTGGAAGTCGCGTGACAAGTATTAACAGAGATCAAGGAAAATAACATGAACGAATCTTTGATTTGAATTGAAGCCTGAACTCTGGTTCTGCTCCGAGACTGTGCCAGGTCTGATTAATACTGCATATATTCCATGATTTGCATTTGTTTGTGAAAACAATTGAGACTGATTGATTTGCTGCAGACAACATCCAGCAGTCATCATGGGTACGGCGATCAAGTCGTGCGTCTAGCCCTGTCAAATGTTTTATTGCGCAGGTGAGGCTTCCTGTTTCGTGGTTTGGTGGAGCACGTTGTTTGGAAAAATAGCAACGCAGCTGAGATCCGGCATGGGACCAGCGGGTTGATGTTCCATGACAGCGATGGTCGCCTTTCGAATGAGCACACATCTCAACCGAACATGTGACAAGTTCTTGCAGACGGTGAAAGTAAAAGCCACGGCGAACACTGACACAGCCCTGCAAACGACGGAAGCGCCTCTCGTGGTCAGTGCGGGGATTGAACCCACGACCTTGGCGTTATTAGCACCACGCTCTAACCAGCTGAGCTAACCGACCAACACAGCGCAGGCAGCGAAAGTAAATGCCTATATTGCCGGTGCTCACAACCACGGCGGCTGTTCATTTTCTGCTTCATGTCGATCGCACGATAGTCTGAAGTATTTCCTTTCGTTGCAAAGCTTTTCAACGAAAAAAAAGCATTTACTTTTGCGAACGCGCATACTCGACTTAACCATTTGCTCTGATATTCAAAATGAAGCACAATGTCCGGACGCGTGCAATTTCAATCGCAATGCCACCAGCTCAGCTGCAGCTTGTCATGTTGAAAAATATCGTCTGTCGAAACGTCCCTTCAACGATCGCTCACTGTTCTTCTGGATACTCACAGACTTTTGGAGTCAGCGTTATGTGCTGCTGATAAACTGCTGCGAACCTTATGCCAAATGCATTTGAATTGAAATCTAACAGTGGGATTTTTTCTGCTCCCGAACGACGCAGTTGCTTTGGTGTCAGCAACAGCTCAGACGCCAATTGCACGTTTTGCTCAATCACTCATGTTGCTAATTCAATCTTCGTTTGACAGCATATTTAGAAAGTTATCACGCCTTCCTGCAGCGGTCGTCAGTGACAGATCAGATGCTGAGATGATTGCTTCAGACAGCATGCTACATCCTCCATTTGAAAATGGAAAAGGTGCAAACGGTTGCAGGCTGAACACACACTCACTATATTGCCTGGCGTGTCAGAGGCTGGGAGCGGAGCTTATGGAGGCTTTTCAATCATGAGGGGCATGAATCGGGTAAATAGACAAGTTTCTTTCGCTCAGGTGTGGCAGTGCAGAACTAGAGGGTATAAATCAGGTGTGGGAGTACGAGAATTGGAAAGGCAGTGATGGGCAATGGCTGTGCGCAGAGGGTGGTGCGTTTCTGGAACAAGTTGCCAGACGAGCTGGTGATGGATGGTAAAATTCCAATACTTTTAAGGAATCTGGACGTGTATTTGAATAGGCAGGGTTTAGAGAGACATGGGTCAAATGCATGCAATCGCGGCTGGATCAATTGAAGATATCTGTTCGGAATGGACGAGTTCGACCGAAGACTGTGTTTTCAGTGCTGTCCATATCTAATGAGCTCTATGATAGTGCAGGTGAAATGATAAAAAAGATAAATAAAATCAATGAAGTAAAATTGTCTCAAGTTGTTGAATTCAAACAACTTCAGGTAATTTTATTTCAATTATTTTATTTATCTTTTTTATTTGTATTTTTTTCATTGTTCTGTAACTCTTATTTCTTGATTGTCTCTCTTTCTCTCGCTCCCCACTCTCTCAATATCTTTTTCCTTTCCTCTTCCCACTTTGCTACCCTTCTCCCCTGTTTTCCATTTTGTCTCTGCTTCACCCATCCCCCACATATTTTGTCACATAGCACTGGCTACAGCCTGCGTCATTCACGGCTCCTAATCTCCCTTAGATCTCTCCATGCACTCTCATTATCACCTTTGCATCTGGAGCCCTGACTCACCATCTCTCAGCCTGGTGTAAACAGCTCCCTAATTCTACCCCTTTTTTATCTTTAACAAAGGATCAGTTCGACTCGAAACGTCAGCTCTTTTCTCTCCTTGCAGATGGTGCCAGACGTGCTGAGACTTTCCAGCATTTTCTCTTTTGGTTTCAGATTCCAGCATCCGCAGTAATTTTATATTATTAATGGCTCTATGATATTGCTGGTGTCATGATAACTCCAGCTTCTATGCATGAGAGGTGAGCAAGCGAATGAATTCCTTTTGGAAGTCGCGTGACAAGTATTAACAGAGATCAAGGAAAATAACATGAACGAATCTTTGATTTGAATTGAAGCCTGAACTCTGGTTCTGCTCCGAGACTGTGCCAGGTCTGATTAATACTGCATATATTTCATGATTTGCATTTGTTTGTGAAAACAATTGAGACTGATTGATTTGCTGCAGACAACATCCAGCAGTCATCATGGGTACGGCGATCAAGTCGTGCGTCTAGCCCTGTCAAATGTTTTATTGCGCAGGTGAGGCTTCCTGTTTCGTGGTTTGGTGGAGCACGTTGTTTGGAAAAATAGCAACGCAGCTGAGATCCGGCATGGGACCAGCGGGTTGATGTTCCATGACAGCGATGGTCGCCTTTCGAATGAGCACACATCTCAACCGACCATGTGACAAGTTCTTGCAGACGGTGAAAGTAAAAGCCACGGCGAACACTGACACAGCCCTGCAAACGACGGAAGCGCCTCTCGTGGTCAGTGCGGGGATTGAACCCACGACCTTGGCGTTATTAGCACCACGCTCTAACCAGCTGAGCTAACCGACCAACACAGCACAGGCAGCGAAAGTAAATGCCTATATTGCCGGTGCTCACAACCACGGCGGCTGTTCATTTTCTGCTTCATGTCGATCGCACGATAGTCTGAAGTATTTCCTTTCGTTGCAAAGCTTTTCAACGAAAAAAAAGCATTTACTTTTCCGAACGCGCATACTCGACTTAACCATTTGCTCTGATATTCAAAATGAAGCACAATGTCCGGACGCGTGCAATTTCAATCGCAATGCCACCAGCTCAGCTGCAGCTTGTCATGTTGAAAAATATCGTCTGTCGAAACGTCCCTTCAACGATCGCTCACTGTTCTTCTGGATACTCACAGACTTTTGGAGTCAGCGTTATGTGCTGCTGATAAACTGCTGCGAACCTTATGCCAAATGCATTTGAATTGAAATCTAACAGTGGGATTTTTTCTGCTCCCGAACGACGCAGTTGCTTTGGTGTCAGCAACAGCTCAGACGCCAATTGCACGTTTTGCTCAATCACTCATGTTGCTAATTCAATCTTCGTTTGACAGCATATTTAGAAAGTTATCACGCCTTCCTGCAGCGGTCGTCAGTGACAGATCAGATGCTGAGATGATTGCTTCAGACAGCATGCTACATCCTCCATTTGAAAATGGAAAAGGTGCAAACGGTTGCAGGCTGAACACACACTCACTATATTGCCTGGCGTGTCAGAGGCTGGGAGCGGAGCTTATGGAGGCTTTTCAATCATGAGGGGCATGAATCGGGTAAATAGACAAGTTTCTTTCGCTCAGGTGTGGCAGTGCAGAACTAGAGGGTATAAATCAGGTGTGGGAGTACGAGAATTGGAAAGGCAGTGATGGGCAATGGCTGTGCGCAGAGGGTGGTGCGTTTCTGGAACAAGTTGCCAGACGAGCTGGTGATGGATGGTAAAATTCCAATACTTTTAAGGAATCTGGACGTGTATTTGAATAGGCAGGGTTTAGAGAGACATGGGTCAAATGCATGCAATCGCGGCTGGATCAATTGAAGATATCTGTTCGGAATGGACGAGTTCGACCGAAGACTGTGTTTTCAGTGCTGTCCATATCTAATGAGCTCTATGATAGTGCAGGTGAAATGATAAAAAAGATAAATAAAATCAATGAAGTAAAATTGTCTCAAGTTGTTGAATTCAAACAACTTCAGGTAATTTTATTTCAATTATTTTATTTATCTTTTTTATTTGTATTTTTTTCATTGTTCTGTAACCCTTATTTCTTGATTGTCTCTCTTTCTCTCGCTCCCCACTCTCTCAATATCTTTTTCCTTTCCTCTTCCCACTTTGCTACCCTTCTCCCCTGTTTTCCATTTTGTCTCTGCTTCACCCATCCCCCACATATTTTGTCACATAGCACTGGCTACAGCCTGCGTCATTCACGGCTCCTAATCTCCCTTAGATCTCTCCATGCACTCTCATTATCACCTTTGCATCTGGAGCCCTGACTCACCATCTCTCAGCCTGGTGTAAACAGCTCCCTAATTCTACCCCTTTTTTATCTTTAACAAAGGATCAGTTCGACTCGAAACGTCAGCTCTTTTCTCTCCTTGCAGATGGTGCCAGACGTGCTGAGACTTTCCAGCATTTTCTCTTTTGGTTTCAGATTCCAGCATCCGCAGTAATTTTATTTTATTAATGGCTCTATGATATTGCTGGTGTCATGATAACTCCAGCTTCTATGCATGAGAGGTGAGCAAGCGAATGAATTCCTTTTGGAAGTCGCGTGACAAGTATTAACAGAGATCAAGGAAAATAACATGAACGAATCTTTGATTTGAATTGAAGCCTGAACTCTGGTTCTGCTCCGAGACTGTGCCAGGTCTGATTAATACTGCATATATTCCATGATTTGCATTTGTTTGTGAAAACAATTGAGACTGATTGATTTGCTGCAGACAACATCCAGCAGTCATCATGGGTACGGCGATCAAGTCGTGCGTCTAGCCCTGTCAAATGTTTTATTGCGCAGGTGAGGCTTCCTGTTTCGTGGTTTGGTGGAGCACGTTGTTTGGAAAAATAGCAACGCAGCTGAGATCCGGCATGGGACCAGCGGGTTGATGTTCCATGACAGCGATGGTCGCCTTTCGAATGAGCACACATCTCAACCGAACATGTGACAAGTTCTTGCAGACGGTGAAAGTAAAAGCCACGGCGAACACTGACACAGCCCTGCAAACGACGGAAGCGCCTCTCGTGGTCAGTGCGGGGATTGAACCCACGACCTTGGCGTTATTAGCACCACGCTCTAACCAGCTGAGCTAACCGACCAACACAGCGCAGGCAGCGAAAGTAAATGCCTATATTGCCGGTGCTCACAACCACGGCGGCTGTTCATTTTCTGCTTCATGTCGATCGCACGATAGTCTGAAGTATTTCCTTTCGTTGCAAAGCTTTTCAACGAAAAAAAAGCATTTACTTTTGCGAACGCGCATACTCGACTTAACCATTTGCTCTGATATTCAAAATGAAGCACAATGTCCGGACGCGTGCAATTTCAATCGCAATGCCACCAGCTCAGCTGCAGCTTGTCATGTTGAAAAATATCGTCTGTCGAAACGTCCCTTCAACGATCGCTCACTGTTCTTCTGGATACTCACAGACTTTTGGAGTCAGCGTTATGTGCTGCTGATAAACTGCTGCGAACCTTATGCCAAATGCATTTGAATTGAAATCTAACAGTGGGATTTTTTCTGCTCCCGAACGACGCAGTTGCTTTGGTGTCAGCAACAGCTCAGACGCCAATTGCACGTTTTGCTCAATCACTCATGTTGCTAATTCAATCTTCGTTTGACAGCATATTTAGAAAGTTATCACGCCTTCCTGCAGCGGTCGTCAGTGACAGATCAGATGCTGAGATGATTGCTTCAGACAGCATGCTACATCCTCCATTTGAAAATGGAAAAGGTGCAAACGGTTGCAGGCTGAACACACACTCACTATATTGCCTGGCGTGTCAGAGGCTGGGAGCGGAGCTTATGGAGGCTTTTCAATCATGAGGGGCATGAATCGGGTAAATAGACAAGTTTCTTTCGCTCAGGTGTGGCAGTGCAGAACTAGAGGGTATAAATCAGGTGTGGGAGTACGAGAATTGGAAAGGCAGTGATGGGCAATGGCTGTGCGCAGAGGGTGGTGCGTTTCTGGAACAAGTTGCCAGACGAGCTGGTGATGGATGGTAAAATTCCAATACTTTTAAGGAATCTGGACGTGTATTTGAATAGGCAGGGTTTAGAGAGACATGGGTCAAATGCATGCAATCGCGGCTGGATCAATTGAAGATATCTGTTCGGAATGGACGAGTTCGACCGAAGACTGTGTTTTCAGTGCTGTCCATATCTAATGAGCTCTATGATAGTGCAGGTGAAATGATAAAAAAGATAAATAAAATCAATGAAGTAAAATTGTCTCAAGTTGTTGAATTCAAACAACTTCAGGTAATTTTATTTCAATTATTTTATTTATCTTTTTTATTTGTATTTTTTTCATTGTTCTGTAACTCTTATTTCTTGATTGTCTCTCTTTCTCTCGCTCCCCACTCTCTCAATATCTTTTTCCTTTCCTCTTCCCACTTTGCTACCCTTCTCCCCTGTTTTCCATTTTGTCTCTGCTTCACCCATCCCCCACATATTTTGTCACATAGCACTGGCTACAGCCTGCGTCATTCACGGCTCCTAATCTCCCTTAGATCTCTCCATGCACTCTCATTATCACCTTTGCATCTGGAGCCCTGACTCACCATCTCTCAGCCTGGTGTAAACAGCTCCCTAATTCTACCCCTTTTTTATCTTTAACAAAGGATCAGTTCGACTCGAAACGTCAGCTCTTTTCTCTCCTTGCAGATGGTGCCAGACGTGCTGAGACTTTCCAGCATTTTCTCTTTTGGTTTCAGATTCCAGCATCCGCAGTAATTTTATATTATTAATGGCTCTATGATATTGCTGGTGTCATGATAACTCCAGCTTCTATGCATGAGAGGTGAGCAAGCGAATGAATTCCTTTTGGAAGTCGCGTGACAAGTATTAACAGAGATCAAGGAAAATAACATGAACGAATCTTTGATTTGAATTGAAGCCTGAACTCTGGTTCTGCTCCGAGACTGTGCCAGGTCTGATTAATACTGCATATATTTCATGATTTGCATTTGTTTGTGAAAACAATTGAGACTGATTGATTTGCTGCAGACAACATCCAGCAGTCATCATGGGTACGGCGATCAAGTCGTGCGTCTAGCCCTGTCAAATGTTTTATTGCGCAGGTGAGGCTTCCTGTTTCGTGGTTTGGTGGAGCACGTTGTTTGGAAAAATAGCAACGCAGCTGAGATCCGGCATGGGACCAGCGGGTTGATGTTCCATGACAGCGATGGTCGCCTTTCGAATGAGCACACATCTCAACCGACCATGTGACAAGTTCTTGCAGACGGTGAAAGTAAAAGCCACGGCGAACACTGACACAGCCCTGCAAACGACGGAAGCGCCTCTCGTGGTCAGTGCGGGGATTGAACCCACGACCTTGGCGTTATTAGCACCACGCTCTAACCAGCTGAGCTAACCGACCAACACAGCACAGGCAGCGAAAGTAAATGCCTATATTGCCGGTGCTCACAACCACGGCGGCTGTTCATTTTCTGCTTCATGTCGATCGCACGATAGTCTGAAGTATTTCCTTTCGTTGCAAAGCTTTTCAACGAAAAAAAAGCATTTACTTTTCCGAACGCGCATACTCGACTTAACCATTTGCTCTGATATTCAAAATGAAGCACAATGTCCGGACGCGTGCAATTTCAATCGCAATGCCACCAGCTCAGCTGCAGCTTGTCATGTTGAAAAATATCGTCTGTCGAAACGTCCCTTCAACGATCGCTCACTGTTCTTCTGGATACTCACAGACTTTTGGAGTCAGCGTTATGTGCTGCTGATAAACTGCTGCGAACCTTATGCCAAATGCATTTGAATTGAAATCTAACAGTGGGATTTTTTCTGCTCCCGAACGACGCAGTTGCTTTGGTGTCAGCAACAGCTCAGACGCCAATTGCACGTTTTGCTCAATCACTCATGTTGCTAATTCAATCTTCGTTTGACAGCATATTTAGAAAGTTATCACGCCTTCCTGCAGCGGTCGTCAGTGACAGATCAGATGCTGAGATGATTGCTTCAGACAGCATGCTACATCCTCCATTTGAAAATGGAAAAGGTGCAAACGGTTGCAGGCTGAACACACACTCACTATATTGCCTGGCGTGTCAGAGGCTGGGAGCGGAGCTTATGGAGGCTTTTCAATCATGAGGGGCATGAATCGGGTAAATAGACAAGTTTCTTTCGCTCAGGTGTGGCAGTGCAGAACTAGAGGGTATAAATCAGGTGTGGGAGTACGAGAATTGGAAAGGCAGTGATGGGCAATGGCTGTGCGCAGAGGGTGGTGCGTTTCTGGAACAAGTTGCCAGACGAGCTGGTGATGGATGGTAAAATTCCAATACTTTTAAGGAATCTGGACGTGTATTTGAATAGGCAGGGTTTAGAGAGACATGGGTCAAATGCATGCAATCGCGGCTGGATCAATTGAAGATATCTGTTCGGAATGGACGAGTTCGACCGAAGACTGTGTTTTCAGTGCTGTCCATATCTAATGAGCTCTATGATAGTGCAGGTGAAATGATAAAAAAGATAAATAAAATCAATGAAGTAAAATTGTCTCAAGTTGTTGAATTCAAACAACTTCAGGTAATTTTATTTCAATTATTTTATTTATCTTTTTTATTTGTATTTTTTTCATTGTTCTGTAACTCTTATTTCTTGATTGTCTCTCTTTCTCTCGCTCCCCACTCTCTCAATATCTTTTTCCTTTCCTCTTCCCACTTTGCTACCCTTCTCCCCTGTTTTCCATTTTGTCTCTGCTTCACCCATCCCCCACATATTTTGTCACATAGCACTGGCTACAGCCTGCGTCATTCACGGCTCCTAATCTCCCTTAGATCTCTCCATGCACTCTCATTATCACCTTTGCATCTGGAGCCCTGACTCACCATCTCTCAGCCTGGTGTAAACAGCTCCCTAATTCTACCCCTTTTTTATCTTTAACAAAGGATCAGTTCGACTCGAAACGTCAGCTCTTTTCTCTCCTTGCAGATGGTGCCAGACGTGCTGAGACTTTCCAGCATTTTCTCTTTTGGTTTCAGATTCCAGCATCCGCAGTAATTTTATATTATTAATGGCTCTATGATATTGCTGGTGTCATGATAACTCCAGCTTCTATGCATGAGAGGTGAGCAAGCGAATGAATTCCTTTTGGAAGTCGCGTGACAAGTATTAACAGAGATCAAGGAAAATAACATGAACGAATCTTTGATTTGAATTGAAGCCTGAACTCTGGTTCTGCTCCGAGACTGTGCCAGGTCTGATTAATACTGCATATATTCCATGATTTGCATTTGTTTGTGAAAACAATTGAGACTGATTGATTTGCTGCAGACAACATCCAGCAGTCATCATGGGTACGGCGATCAAGTCGTGCGTCTAGCCCTGTCAAATGTTTTATTGCGCAGGTGAGGCTTCCTGTTTCGTGGTTTGGTGGAGCACGTTGTTTGGAAAAATAGCAACGCAGCTGAGATCCGGCATGGGACCAGCGGGTTGATGTTCCATGACAGCGATGGTCGCCTTTCGAATGAGCACACATCTCAACCGACCATGTGACAAGTTCTTGCAGACGGTGAAAGTAAAAGCCACGGCGAACACTGACACAGCCCTGCAAACGACGGAAGCGCCTCTCGTGGTCAGTGCGGGGATTGAACCCACGACCTTGGCGTTATTAGCACCACGCTCTAACCAGCTGAGCTAACCGACCAACACAGCACAGGCAGCGAAAGTAAATGCCTATATTGCCGGTGCTCACAACCACGGCGGCTGTTCATTTTCTGCTTCATGTCGATCGCACGATAGTCTGAAGTATTTCCTTTCGTTGCAAAGCTTTTCAACGAAAAAAAAGCATTTACTTTTGCGAACGCGCATACTCGACTTAACCATTTGCTCTGATATTCAAAATGAAGCACAATGTCCGGACGCGTGCAATTTCAATCGCAATGCCACCAGCTCAGCTGCAGCTTGTCATGTTGAAAAATATCGTCTGTCGAAACGTCCCTTCAACGATCGCTCACTGTTCTTCTGGATACTCACAGACTTTTGGAGTCAGCGTTATGTGCTGCTGATAAACTGCTGCGAACCTTATGCCAAATGCATTTGAATTGAAATCTAACAGTGGGATTTTTTCTGCTCCCGAACGACGCAGTTGCTTTGGTGTCAGCAACAGCTCAGACGCCAATTGCACGTTTTGCTCAATCACTCATGTTGCTAATTCAATCTTCGTTTGACAGCATATTTAGAAAGTTATCACGCCTTCCTGCAGCGGTCGTCAGTGACAGATCAGATGCTGAGATGATTGCTTCAGACAGCATGCTACATCCTCCATTTGAAAATGGAAAAGGTGCAAACGGTTGCAGGCTGAACACACACTCACTATATTGCCTGGCGTGTCAGAGGCTGGGAGCGGAGCTTATGGAGGCTTTTCAATCATGAGGGGCATGAATCGGGTAAATAGACAAGTTTCTTTCGCTCAGGTGTGGCAGTGCAGAACTAGAGGGTATAAATCAGGTGTGGGAGTACGAGAATTGGAAAGGCAGTGATGGGCAATGGCTGTGCGCAGAGGGTGGTGCGTTTCTGGAACAAGTTGCCAGACGAGCTGGTGATGGATGGTAAAATTCCAATACTTTTAAGGAATCTGGACGTGTATTTGAATAGGCAGGGTTTAGAGAGACATGGGTCAAATGCATGCAATCGCGGCTGGATCAATTGAAGATATCTGTTCGGAATGGACGAGTTCGACCGAAGACTGTGTTTTCAGTGCTGTCCATATCTAATGAGCTCTATGATAGTGCAGGTGAAATGATAAAAAAGATAAATAAAATCAATGAAGTAAAATTGTCTCAAGTTGTTGAATTCAAACAACTTCAGGTAATTTTATTTCAATTATTTTATTTATCTTTTTTATTTGTATTTTTTTCATTGTTCTGTAACTC
Source organism: Chiloscyllium plagiosum (assembly GCF_037043375.1). Lineage (NCBI taxonomy): Eukaryota > Metazoa > Chordata > Chondrichthyes > Orectolobiformes > Hemiscylliidae > Chiloscyllium > Chiloscyllium plagiosum. Next base: position 44,599,423 of record NW_028270183.1, read on the forward strand.
TTATTTCTTGATTGTCTCTCTTTCTCTCGCTCCCCACTCTCTCAATATCTTTTTCCTTTCCTCTTCCCACTTTGCTACCCTTCTCCCCTGTTTTCCATTTTGTCTCTGCTTCACCCATCCCCCACATATTTTGTCACATAGCACTGGCTACAGCCTGCGTCATTCACGGCTCCTAATCTCCCTTAGATCTCTCCATGCACTCTCATTATCACCTTTGCATCTGGAGCCCTGACTCACCATCTCTCAGCCTGGTGTAAACAGCTCCCTAATTCTACCCCTTTTTTATCTTTAACAAAGGATCAGTTCGACTCGAAACGTCAGCTCTTTTCTCTCCTTGCAGATGGTGCCAGACGTGCTGAGACTTTCCAGCATTTTCTCTTTTGGTTTCAGATTCCAGCATCCGCAGTAATTTTATATTATTAATGGCTCTATGATATTGCTGGTGTCATGATAACTCCAGCTTCTATGCATGAGAGGTGAGCAAGCGAATTAATTCCTTTTGGAAGTCGCGTGACAAGTATTAACAGAGATCAAGGAAAATAACATGAACGAATCTTTGATTTGAATTGAAGCCTGAACTCTGGTTCTGCTCCGAGACTGTGCCAGGTCTGATTAATACTGCATATATTCCATGATTTGCATTTGTTTGTGAAAACAATTGAGACTGATTGATTTGCTGCAGACAACATCCAGCAGTCATCATGGGTACGGCGATCAAGTCGTGCGTCTAGCCCTGTCAAATGTTTTATTGCGCAGGTGAGGCTTCCTGTTTCGTGGTTTGGTGGAGCACGTTGTTTGGAAAAATAGCAACGCAGCTGAGATCCGGCATGGGACCAGCGGGTTGATGTTCCATGACAGCGATGGTCGCCTTTCGAATGAGCACACATCTAAACCGACCATGTGACAAGTTCTTGCAGACGGTGAAAGTAAAAGCCACGGCGAACACTGACACAGCCCTGCAAACGACGGAAGCGCCTCTCGTGGTCAGTGCGGGGATTGAACCCACGACCTTGGCGTTATTAGCACCACGCTCTAACCAGCTGAGCTAACCGACCAACACAGCACAGGCAGCGAAAGTAAATGCCTATATTGCCGGTGCTCACAACCACGGCGGCTGTTCATTTTCTGCTTCATGTCGATCGCACGATAGTCTGAAGTATTTCCTTTCGTTGCAAAGCTTTTCAACGAAAAAAAAGCATTTACTTTTCCGAACGCGCATACTCGACTTAACCATTTGCTCTGATATTCAAAATGAAGCACAATGTCCGGACGCGTGCAATTTCAATCGCAATGCCACCAGCTCAGCTGCAGCTTGTCATGTTGAAAAATATCGTCTGTCGAAACGTCCCTTCAACGATCGCTCACTGTTCTTCTGGATACTCACAGACTTTTGGAGTCAGCGTTATGTGCTGCTGATAAACTGCTGCGAACCTTATGCCAAATGCATTTGAATTGAAATCTAACAGTGGGATTTTTTCTGCTCCCGAACGACGCAGTTGCTTTGGTGTCAGCAACAGCTCAGACGCCAATTGCACGTTTTGCTCAATCACTCATGTTGCTAATTCAATCTTCGTTTGACAGCATATTTAGAAAGTTATCACGCCTTCCTGCAGCGGTCGTCAGTGACAGATCAGATGCTGAGATGATTGCTTCAGACAGCATGCTACATCCTCCATTTGAAAATGGAAAAGGTGCAAACGGTTGCAGGCTGAACACACACTCACTATATTGCCTGGCGTGTCAGAGGCTGGGAGCGGAGCTTATGGAGGCTTTTCAATCATGAGGGGCATGAATCGGGTAAATAGACAAGTTTCTTTCGCTCAGGTGTGGCAGTGCAGAACTAGAGGGTATAAATCAGGTGTGGGAGTACGAGAATTGGAAAGGCAGTGATGGGCAATGGCTGTGCGCAGAGGGTGGTGCGTTTCTGGAACAAGTTGCCAGACGAGCTGGTGATGGATGGTAAAATTCCAATACTTTTAAGGAATCTGGACGTGTATTTGAATAGGCAGGGTTTAGAGAGACATGGGTCAAATGCATGCAATCGCGGCTGGATCAATTGAAGATATCTGTTCGGAATGGACGAGTTCGACCGAAGACTGTGTTTTCAGTGCTGTCCATATCTAATGAGCTCTATGATAGTGCAGGTGAAATGATAAAAAAGATAAATAAAATCAATGAAGTAAAATTGTCTCAAGTTGTTGAATTCAAACAACTTCAGGTAATTTTATTTCAATTATTTTATTTATCTTTTTTATTTGTATTTTTTTCATTGTTCTGTAACCCTTATTTCTTGATTGTCTCTCTTTCTCTCGCTCCCCACTCTCTCAATATCTTTTTCCTTTCCTCTTCCCACTTTGCTACCCTTCTCCCCTGTTTTCCATTTTGTCTCTGCTTCACCCATCCCCCACATATTTTGTCACATAGCACTGGCTACAGCCTGCGTCATTCACGGCTCCTAATCTCCCTTAGATCTCTCCATGCACTCTCATTATCACCTTTGCATCTGGAGCCCTGACTCACCATCTCTCAGCCTGGTGTAAACAGCTCCCTAATTCTACCCCTTTTTTATCTTTAACAAAGGATCAGTTCGACTCGAAACGTCAGCTCTTTTCTCTCCTTGCAGATGGTGCCAGACGTGCTGAGACTTTCCAGCATTTTCTCTTTTGGTTTCAGATTCCAGCATCCGCAGTAATTTTATTTTATTAATGGCTCTATGATATTGCTGGTGTCATGATAACTCCAGCTTCTATGCATGAGAGGTGAGCAAGCGAATGAATTCCTTTTGGAAGTCGCGTGACAAGTATTAACAGAGATCAAGGAAAATAACATGAACGAATCTTTGATTTGAATTGAAGCCTGAACTCTGGTTCTGCTCCGAGACTGTGCCAGGTCTGATTAATACTGCATATATTTCATGATTTGCATTTGTTTGTGAAAACAATTGAGACTGATTGATTTGCTGCAGACAACATCCAGCAGTCATCATGGGTACGGCGATCAAGTCGTGCGTCTAGCCCTGTCAAATGTTTTATTGCGCAGGTGAGGCTTCCTGTTTCGTGGTTTGGTGGAGCACGTTGTTTGGAAAAATAGCAACGCAGCTGAGATCCGGCATGGGACCAGCGGGTTGATGTTCCATGACAGCGATGGTCGCCTTTCGAATGAGCACACATCTCAACCGACCATGTGACAAGTTCTTGCAGACGGTGAAAGTAAAAGCCACGGCGAACACTGACACAGCCCTGCAAACGACGGAAGCGCCTCTCGTGGTCAGTGCGGGGATTGAACCCACGACCTTGGCGTTATTAGCACCACGCTCTAACCAGCTGAGCTAACCGACCAACACAGCACAGGCAGCGAAAGTAAATGCCTATATTGCCGGTGCTCACAACCACGGCGGCTGTTCATTTTCTGCTTCATGTCGATCGCACGATAGTCTGAAGTATTTCCTTTCGTTGCAAAGCTTTTCAACGAAAAAAAAGCATTTACTTTTCCGAACGCGCATACTCGACTTAACCATTTGCTCTGATATTCAAAATGAAGCACAATGTCCGGACGCGTGCAATTTCAATCGCAATGCCACCAGCTCAGCTGCAGCTTGTCATGTTGAAAAATATCGTCTGTCGAAACGTCCCTTCAACGATCGCTCACTGTTCTTCTGGATACTCACAGACTTTTGGAGTCAGCGTTATGTGCTGCTGATAAACTGCTGCGAACCTTATGCCAAATGCATTTGAATTGAAATCTAACAGTGGGATTTTTTCTGCTCCCGAACGACGCAGTTGCTTTGGTGTCAGCAACAGCTCAGACGCCAATTGCACGTTTTGCTCAATCACTCATGTTGCTAATTCAATCTTCGTTTGACAGCATATTTAGAAAGTTATCACGCCTTCCTGCAGCGGTCGTCAGTGACAGATCAGATGCTGAGATGATTGCTTCAGACAGCATGCTACATCCTCCATTTGAAAATGGAAAAGGTGCAAACGGTTGCAGGCTGAACACACACTCACTATATTGCCTGGCGTGTCAGAGGCTGGGAGCGGAGCTTATGGAGGCTTTTCAATCATGAGGGGCATGAATCGGGTAAATAGACAAGTTTCTTTCGCTCAGGTGTGGCAGTGCAGAACTAGAGGGTATAAATCAGGTGTGGGAGTACGAGAATTGGAAAGGCAGTGATGGGCAATGGCTGTGCGCAGAGGGTGGTGCGTTTCTGGAACAAGTTGCCAGACGAGCTGGTGATGGATGGTAAAATTCCAATACTTTTAAGGAATCTGGACGTGTATTTGAATAGGCAGGGTTTAGAGAGACATGGGTCAAATGCATGCAATCGCGGCTGGATCAATTGAAGATATCTGTTCGGAATGGACGAGTTCGACCGAAGACTGTGTTTTCAGTGCTGTCCATATCTAATGAGCTCTATGATAGTGCAGGTGAAATGATAAAAAAGATAAATAAAATCAATGAAGTAAAATTGTCTCAAGTTGTTGAATTCAAACAACTTCAGGTAATTTTATTTCAATTATTTTATTTATCTTTTTTATTTGTATTTTTTTCATTGTTCTGTAACTCTTATTTCTTGATTGTCTCTCTTTCTCTCGCTCCCCACTCTCTCAATATCTTTTTCCTTTCCTCTTCCCACTTTGCTACCCTTCTCCCCTGTTTTCCATTTTGTCTCTGCTTCACCCATCCCCCACATATTTTGTCACATAGCACTGGCTACAGCCTGCGTCATTCACGGCTCCTAATCTCCCTTAGATCTTTCCATGCACTCTCATTATCACCTTTGCATCTGGAGCCCTGACTCACCATCTCTCAGCCTGGTGTAAACAGCTCCCTAATTCTACCCCTTTTTTATCTTTAACAAAGGATCAGTTCGACTCGAAACGTCAGCTCTTTTCTCTCCTTGCAGATGGTGCCAGACGTGCTGAGACTTTCCAGCATTTTCTCTTTTGGTTTCAGATTCCAGCATCCGCAGTAATTTTATATTATTAATGGCTCTATGATATTGCTGGTGTCATGATAACTCCAGCTTCTATGCATGAGAGGTGAGCAAGCGAATGAATTCCTTTTGGAAGTCGCGTGACAAGTATTAACAGAGATCAAGGAAAATAACATGAACGAATCTTTGATTTGAATTGAAGCCTGAACTCTGGTTCTGCTCCGAGACTGTGCCAGGTCTGATTAATACTGCATATATTCCATGATTTGCATTTGTTTGTGAAAACAATTGAGACTGATTGATTTGCTGCAGACAACATCCAGCAGTCATCATGGGTACGGCGATCAAGTCGTGCGTCTAGCCCTGTCAAATGTTTTATTGCGCAGGTGAGGCTTCCTGTTTCGTGGTTTGGTGGAGCACGTTGTTTGGAAAAATAGCAACGCAGCTGAGATCCGGCATGGGATCAGCGGGTTGATGTTCCATGACAGCGGTGGTCGCCTTTCGAATGAGCACACATCTCAACCGACCATGTGACAAGTTCTTGCAGACGGTGAAAGTAAAAGCCACGGCGAACACTGGCACAGCCCTGCAAACGACGGAAGCGCCTCTCGTGGTCAGTGCGGGGATTGAACCCACGACCTTGGCGTTATTAGCACCACGCTCTAACCAGCTGAGCTAACCGACCAACACTGCACAGGCAGCGAAAGTAAATGCCTATATTGCCGGTGCTCACAACCACGGCGGCTGTTCATTTTCTGCTTCATGTCGATCGCACGATAGTCTGAAGTATTTCCTTTCGTTGCAAAGCTTTTCAACGAAAAAAAAGCATTTACTTTTCCGAACGCGCATACTCGACTTAACCATTTGCTCTGATATTCAAAATGAAGCACAATGTCCGGACGCGTGCAATTTCAATCGCAATGCCACCAGCTCAGCTGCAGCTTGTCATGTTGAAAAATATCGTCTGTCGAAACGGCCCTTCAACGATCGCTCACTGTTCTTCTGGATACTCACAGACTTTTGGAGTCAGCGTTATGTGCTGCTGATAAACTGCTGCGAACCTTATGCCAAATGCATTTGAATTGAAATCTAACAGTGGGATTTTTTCTGCTCCCGAACGACGCAGTTGCTTTGGTGTCAGCAACAGCTCAGACGCCAATTGCACGTTTTGCTCAATCACTCATGTTGCTAATTCAATCTTCGTTTGACAGCATATTTAGAAAGTTATCACGCCTTCCTGCAGCGGTCGTCAGTGACAGATCAGATGCTGAGATGATTGCTTCAGACAGCATGCTACATCCTCCATTTGAAAATGGAAAAGGTGCAAACGGTTGCAGGCTGAACACACACTCACTATATTGCCTGGCGTGTCAGAGGCTGGGAGCGGAGCTTATGGAGGCTTTTCAATCATGAGGGGCATGAATCGGGTAAATAGACAAGTTTCTTTCGCTCAGGTGTGGCAGTGCAGAACTAGAGGGTATAAATCAGGTGTGGGAGTACGAGAATTGGAAAGGCAGTGATGGGCAATGGCTGTGCGCAGAGGGTGGTGCGTTTCTGGAACAAGTTGCCAGACGAGCTGGTGATGGATGGTAAAATTCCAATACTTTTAAGGAATCTGGACGTGTATTTGAATAGGCAGGGTTTAGAGAGACATGGGTCAAATGCATGCAATCGCGGCTGGATCAATTGAAGATATCTGTTCGGAATGGACGAGTTCGACCGAAGACTGTGTTTTCAGTGCTGTCCATATCTAATGAGCTCTATGATAGTGCAGGTGAAATGATAAAAAAGATAAATAAAATCAATGAAGTAAAATTGTCTCAAGTTGTTGAATTCAAACAACTTCAGGTAATTTTATTTCAATTATTTTATTTATCTTTTTTATTTGTATTTTTTTCATTGTTCTGTAACCCTTATTTCTTGATTGTCTCTCTTTCTCTCGCTCCCCACTCTCTCAATATCTTTTTCCTTTCCTCTTCCCACTTTGCTACCCTTCTCCCCTGTTTTCCATTTTGTCTCTGCTTCACCCATCCCCCACATATTTTGTCACATAGCACTGGCTACAGCCTGCGTCATTCACGGCTCCTAATCTCCCTTAGATCTCTCCATGCACTCTCATTATCACCTTTGCATCTGGAGCCCTGACTCACCATCTCTCAGCCTGGTGTAAACAGCTCCCTAATTCTACCCCTTTTTTATCTTTAACAAAGGATCAGTTCGACTCGAAACGTCAGCTCTTTTCTCTCCTTGCAGATGGTGCCAGACGTGCTGAGACTTTCCAGCATTTTCTCTTTTGGTTTCAGATTCCAGCATCCGCAGTAATTTTATTTTATTAATGGCTCTATGATATTGCTGGTGTCATGATAACTCCAGCTTCTATGCATGAGAGGTGAGCAAGCGAATGAATTCCTTTTGGAAGTCGCGTGACAAGTATTAACAGAGATCAAGGAAAATAACATGAACGAATCTTTGATTTGAATTGAAGCCTGAACTCTGGTTCTGCTCCGAGACTGTGCCAGGTCTGATTAATACTGCATATATTCCATGATTTGCATTTGTTTGTGAAAACAATTGAGACTGATTGATTTGCTGCAGACAACATCCAGCAGTCATCATGGGTACGGCGATCAAGTCGTGCGTCTAGCCCTGTCAAATGTTTTATTGCGCAGGTGAGGCTTCCTGTTTCGTGGTTTGGTGGAGCACGTTGTTTGGAAAAATAGCAACGCAGCTGAGATCCGGCATGGGACCAGCGGGTTGATGTTCCATGACAGCGATGGTCGCCTTTCGAATGAGCACACATCTCAACCGACCATGTGACAAGTTCTTGCAGACGGTGAAAGTAAAAGCCACGGCGAACACTGACACAGCCCTGCAAACGACGGAAGCGCCTCTCGTGGTCAGTGCGGGGATTGAACCCACGACCTTGGCGTTATTAGCACCACGCTCTAACCAGCTGAGCTAACTGACCAACACAGCACAGGCAGCGAAAGTAAATGCCTATATTGCCGGTGCTCACAACCACGGCGGCTGTTCATTTTCTGCTTCATGTCGATCGCACGATAGTCTGAAGTATTTCCTTTCGTTGCAAAGCTTTTCAACGAAAAAAAAGCATTTACTTTTCCGAACGCGCATACTCGACTTAACCATTTGCTCTGATATTCAAAATGAAGCACAATGTCCGGACGCGTGCAATTTCAATCGCAATGCCACCAGCTCAGCTGCAGCTTGTCATGTTGAAAAATATCGTCTGTCGAAACGTCCCTTCAACGATCGCTCACTGTTCTTCTGGATACTCACAGACTTTTGGAGTCAGCGTTATGTGCTGCTGATAAACTGCTGCGAACCTTATGCCAAATGCATTTGAATTGAAATCTAACAGTGGGATTTTTTCTGCTCCCGAACGACGCAGTTGCTTTGGTGTCAGCAACAGCTCAGACGCCAATTGCACGTTTTGCTCAATCACTCATGTTGCTAATTCAATCTTCGTTTGACAGCATATTTAGAAAGTTATCACGCCTTCCTGCAGCGGTCGTCAGTGACAGATCAGATGCTGAGATGATTGCTTCAGACAGCATGCTACATCCTCCATTTGAAAATGGAAAAGGTGCAAACGGTTGCAGGCTGAACACACACTCACTATATTGCCTGGCGTGTCAGAGGCTGGGAGCGGAGCTTATGGAGGCTTTTCAATCATGAGGGGCATGAATCGGGTAAATAGACAAGTTTCTTTCGCTCAGGTGTGGCAGTGCAGAACTAGAGGGTATAAATCAGGTGTGGGAGTACGAGAATTGGAAAGGCAGTGATGGGCAATGGCTGTGCGCAGAGGGTGGTGCGTTTCTGGAACAAGTTGCCAGACGAGCTGGTGATGGATGGTAAAATTCCAATACTTTTAAGGAATCTGGACGTGTATTTGAATAGGCAGGGTTTAGAGAGACATGGGTCAAATGCATGCAATCGCGGCTGGATCAATTGAAGATATCTGTTCGGAATGGACGAGTTCGACCGAAGACTGTGTTTTCAGTGCTGTCCATATCTAATGAGCTCTATGATAGTGCAGGTGAAATGATAAAAAAGATAAATAAAATCAATGAAGTAAAATTGTCTCAAGTTGTTGAATTCAAACAACTTCAGGTAATTTTATTTCAATTATTTTATTTATCTTTTTTATTTGTATTTTTTTCATTGTTCTGTAACTCTTATTTCTTGATTGTCTCTCTTTCTCTCGCTCCCCACTCTCTCAATATCTTTTTCCTTTCCTCTTCCCACTTTGCTACCCTTCTCCCCTGTTTTCCATTTTGTCTCTGCTTCACCCATCCCCCACATATTTTGTCACATAGCACTGGCTACAGCCTGCGTCATTCACGGCTCCTAATCTCCCTTAGATCTTTCCATGCACTCTCATTATCACCTTTGCATCTGGAGCCCTGACTCACCATCTCTCAGCCTGGTGTAAACAGCTCCCTAATTCTACCCCTTTTTTATCTTTAACAAAGGATCAGTTCGACTCGAAACGTCAGCTCTTTTCTCTCCTTGCAGATGGTGCCAGACGTGCTGAGACTTTCCAGCATTTTCTCTTTTGGTTTCAGATTCCAGCATCCGCAGTAATTTTATATTATTAATGGCTCTATGATATTGCTGGTGTCATGATAACTCCAGCTTCTATGCATGAGAGGTGAGCAAGCGAATGAATTCCTTTTGGAAGTCGCGTGACAAGTATTAACAGAGATCAAGGAAAATAACATGAACGAATCTTTGATTTGAATTGAAGCCTGAACTCTGGTTCTGCTCCGAGACTGTGCCAGGTCTGATTAATACTGCATATATTCCATGATTTGCATTTGTTTGTGAAAACAATTGAGACTGATTGATTTGCTGCAGACAACATCCAGCAGTCATCATGGGTACGGCGATCAAGTCGTGCGTCTAGCCCTGTCAAATGTTTTATTGCGCAGGTGAGGCTTCCTGTTTCGTGGTTTGGTGGAGCACGTTGTTTGGAAAAATAGCAACGCAGCTGAGATCCGGCATGGGATCAGCGGGTTGATGTTCCATGACAGCGGTGGTCGCCTTTCGAATGAGCACACATCTCAACCGACCATGTGACAAGTTCTTGCAGACGGTGAAAGTAAAAGCCACGGCGAACACTGGCACAGCCCTGCAAACGACGGAAGCGCCTCTCGTGGTCAGTGCGGGGATTGAACCCACGACCTTGGCGTTATTAGCACCACGCTCTAACCAGCTGAGCTAACCGACCAACACTGCACAGGCAGCGAAAGTAAATGCCTATATTGCCGGTGCTCACAACCACGGCGGCTGTTCATTTTCTGCTTCATGTCGATCGCACGATAGTCTGAAGTATTTCCTTTCGTTGCAAAGCTTTTCAACGAAAAAAAAGCATTTACTTTTCCGAACGCGCATACTCGACTTAACCATTTGCTCTGATATTCAAAATGAAGCACAATGTCCGGACGCGTGCAATTTCAATCGCAATGCCACCAGCTCAGCTGCAGCTTGTCATGTTGAAAAATATCGTCTGTCGAAACGGCCCTTCAACGATCGCTCACTGTTCTTCTGGATACTCACAGACTTTTGGAGTCAGCGTTATGTGCTGCTGATAAACTGCTGCGAACCTTATGCCAAATGCATTTGAATTGAAATCTAACAGTGGGATTTTTTCTGCTCCCGAACGACGCAGTTGCTTTGGTGTCAGCAACAGCTCAGACGCCAATTGCACGTTTTGCTCAATCACTCATGTTGCTAATTCAATCTTCGTTTGACAGCATATTTAGAAAGTTATCACGCCTTCCTGCAGCGGTCGTCAGTGACAGATCAGATGCTGAGATGATTGCTTCAGACAGCATGCTACATCCTCCATTTGAAAATGGAAAAGGTGCAAACGGTTGCAGGCTGAACACACACTCACTATATTGCCTGGCGTGTCAGAGGCTGGGAGCGGAGCTTATGGAGGCTTTTCAATCATGAGGGGCATGAATCGGGTAAATAGACAAGTTTCTTTCGCTCAGGTGTGGCAGTGCAGAACTAGAGGGTATAAATCAGGTGTGGGAGTACGAGAATTGGAAAGGCAGTGATGGGCAATGGCTGTGCGCAGAGGGTGGTGCGTTTCTGGAACAAGTTGCCAGACGAGCTGGTGATGGATGGTAAAATTCCAATACTTTTAAGGAATCTGGACGTGTATTTGAATAGGCAGGGTTTAGAGAGACATGGGTCAAATGCATGCAATCGCGGCTGGATCAATTGAAGATATCTGTTCGGAATGGACGAGTTCGACCGAAGACTGTGTTTTCAGTGCTGTCCATATCTAATGAGCTCTATGATAGTGCAGGTGAAATGATAAAAAAGATAAATAAAATCAATGAAGTAAAATTGTCTCAAGTTGTTGAATTCAAACAACTTCAGGTAATTTTATTTCAATTATTTTATTTATCTTTTTTATTTGTATTTTTTTCATTGTTCTGTAACCCTTATTTCTTGATTGTCTCTCTTTCTCTCGCTCCCCACTCTCTCAATATCTTTTTCCTTTCCTCTTCCCACTTTGCTACCCTTCTCCCCTGTTTTCCATTTTGTCTCTGCTTCACCCATCCCCCACATATTTTGTCACATAGCACTGGCTACAGCCTGCGTCATTCACGGCTCCTAATCTCCCTTAGATCTCTCCATGCACTCTCATTATCACCTTTGCATCTGGAGCCCTGACTCACCATCTCTCAGCCTGGTGTAAACAGCTCCCTAATTCTACCCCTTTTTTATCTTTAACAAAGGATCAGTTCGACTCGAAACGTCAGCTCTTTTCTCTCCTTGCAGATGGTGCCAGACGTGCTGAGACTTTCCAGCATTTTCTCTTTTGGTTTCAGATTCCAGCATCCGCAGTAATTTTATTTTATTAATGGCTCTATGATATTGCTGGTGTCATGATAACTCCAGCTTCTATGCATGAGAGGTGAGCAAGCGAATGAATTCCTTTTGGAAGTCGCGTGACAAGTATTAACAGAGATCAAGGAAAATAACATGAACGAATCTTTGATTTGAATTGAAGCCTGAACTCTGGTTCTGCTCCGAGACTGTGCCAGGTCTGATTAATACTGCATATATTCCATGATTTGCATTTGTTTGTGAAAACAATTGAGACTGATTGATTTGCTGCAGACAACATCCAGCAGTCATCATGGGTACGGCGATCAAGTCGTGCGTCTAGCCCTGTCAAATGTTTTATTGCGCAGGTGAGGCTTCCTGTTTCGTGGTTTGGTGGAGCACGTTGTTTGGAAAAATAGCAACGCAGCTGAGATCCGGCATGGGACCAGCGGGTTGATGTTCCATGACAGCGATGGTCGCCTTTCGAATGAGCACACATCTCAACCGACCATGTGACAAGTTCTTGCAGACGGTGAAAGTAAAAGCCACGGCGAACACTGACACAGCCCTGCAAACGACGGAAGCGCCTCTCGTGGTCAGTGCGGGGATTGAACCCACGACCTTGGCGTTATTAGCACCACGCTCTAACCAGCTGAGCTAACTGACCAACACAGCACAGGCAGCGAAAGTAAATGCCTATATTGCCGGTGCTCACAACCACGGCGGCTGTTCATTTTCTGCTTCATGTCGATCGCACGATAGTCTGAAGTATTTCCTTTCGTTGCAAAGCTTTTCAACGAAAAAAAAGCATTTACTTTTCCGAACGCGCATACTCGACTTAACCATTTGCTCTGATATTCAAAATGAAGCACAATGTCCGGACGCGTGCAATTTCAATCGCAATGCCACCAGCTCAGCTGCAGCTTGTCATGTTGAAAAATATCGTCTGTCGAAACGTCCCTTCAACGATCGCTCACTGTTCTTCTGGATACTCACAGACTTTTGGAGTCAGCGTTATGTGCTGCTGATAAACTGCTGCGAACCTTATGCCAAATGCATTTGAATTGAAATCTAACAGTGGGATTTTTTCTGCTCCCGAACGACGCAGTTGCTTTGGTGTCAGCAACAGCTCAGACGCCAATTGCACGTTTTGCTCAATCACTCATGTTGCTAATTCAATCTTCGTTTGACAGCATATTTAGAAAGTTATCACGCCTTCCTGCAGCGGTCGTCAGTGACAGATCAGATGCTGAGATGATTGCTTCAGACAGCATGCTACATCCTCCATTTGAAAATGGAAAAGGTGCAAACGGTTGCAGGCTGAACACACACTCACTATATTGCCTGGCGTGTCAGAGGCTGGGAGCGGAGCTTATGGAGGCTTTTCAATCATGAGGGGCATGAATCGGGTAAATAGACAAGTTTCTTTCGCTCAGGTGTGGCAGTGCAGAACTAGAGGGTATAAATCAGGTGTGGGAGTACGAGAATTGGAAAGGCAGTGATGGGCAATGGCTGTGCGCAGAGGGTGGTGCGTTTCTGGAACAAGTTGCCAGACGAGCTGGTGATGGATGGTAAAATTCCAATACTTTTAAGGAATCTGGACGTGTATTTGAATAGGCAGGGTTTAGAGAGACATGGGTCAAATGCATGCAATCGCGGCTGGATCAATTGAAGATATCTGTTCGGAATGGACGAGTTCGACCGAAGACTGTGTTTTCAGTGCTGTCCATATCTAATGAGCTCTATGATAGTGCAGGTGAAATGATAAAAAAGATAAATAAAATCAATGAAGTAAAATTGTCTCAAGTTGTTGAATTCAAACAACTTCAGGTAATTTTATTTCAATTATTTTATTTATCTTTTTTATTTGTATTTTTTTCATTGTTCTGTAACTCTTATTTCTTGATTGTCTCTCTTTCTCTCGCTCCCCACTCTCTCAATATCTTTTTCCTTTCCTCTTCCCACTTTGCTACCCTTCTCCCCTGTTTTCCATTTTGTCTCTGCTTCACCCATCCCCCACATATTTTGTCACATAGCACTGGCTACAGCCTGCGTCATTCACGGCTCCTAATCTCCCTTAGATCTCTCCATGCACTCTCATTATCACCTTTGCATCTGGAGCCCTGACTCACCATCTCTCAGCCTGGTGTAAACAGCTCCCTAATTCTACCCCTTTTTTATCTTTAACAAAGGATCAGTTCGACTCGAAACGTCAGCTCTTTTCTCTCCTTGCAGATGGTGCCAGACGTGCTGAGACTTTCCAGCATTTTCTCTTTTGGTTTCAGATTCCAGCATCCGCAGTAATTTTATATTATTAATGGCTCTATGATATTGCTGGTGTCATGATAACTCCAGCTTCTATGCATGAGAGGTGAGCAAGCGAATGAATTCCTTTTGGAAGTCGCGTGACAAGTATTAACAGAGATCAAGGAAAATAACATGAACGAATCTTTGATTTGAATTGAAGCCTGAACTCTGGTTCTGCTCCGAGACTGTGCCAGGTCTGATTAATACTGCATATATTCCATGATTTGCATTTGTTTGTGAAAACAATTGAGACTGATTGATTTGCTGCAGACAACATCCAGCAGTCATCATGGGTACGGCGATCAAGTCGTGCGTCTAGCCCTGTCAAATGTTTTATTGCGCAGGTGAGGCTTCCTGTTTCGTGGTTTGGTGGAGCACGTTGTTTGGAAAAATAGCAACGCAGCTGAGATCCGGCATGGGACCAGCGGGTTGATGTTCCATGACAGCGGTGGTCGCCTTTCGAATGAGCACACATCTCAACCGACCATGTGACAAGTTCTTGCAGACGGTGAAAGTAAAAGCCACGGCGAACACTGACACAGCCCTGCAAACGACGGAAGCGCCTCTCGTGGTCAGTGCGGGGATTGAACCCACGACCTTGGCGTTATTAGCACCACGCTCTAACCAGCTGAGCTAACCGACCAACACAGCACAAGCCGCGAAAGTAAATGCCTATATTGCCGGTGCTCACAACCACGGCGGCTGTTCGTTTTCTGCTTCATGTCGATCGCACGATAGTCTGAAGTATTTCCTTTCGTTGCAAAGCTTTTCAACGAAAAAAAAGCATTTACTTTTCCGAACGCGCATACTCGACTTAACCATTTGCTCTGATATTCAAAATGAAGCACAATGTCCGGACGCGTGCAATTTCAATCGCAATGCCACCAGCTCAGCTGCAGCTTGTCATGTTGAAAAATATCGTCTGTCGAAACGGCCCTTCAACGATCGCTCACTGTTCTTCTGGATACTCACAGACTTTTGGAGTCAGCGTTATGTGCTGCTGATAAACTGCTGCGAACCTTATGCCAAATGCATTTGAATTGAAATCTAACAGTGGGATTTTTTCTGCTCCCGAACGACGCAGTTGCTTTGGTGTCAGCAACAGCTCAGACGCCAATTGCACGTTTTGCTCAATCACTCATGTTGCTAATTCAATCTTCGTTTGACAGCATATTTAGAAAGTTATCACGCCTTCCTGCAGCGGTCGTCAGTGACAGATCAGATGCTGAGATGATTGCTTCAGACAGCATGCTACATCCTCCATTTGAAAATGGAAAAGGTGCAAACGGTTGCAGGCTGAACACACACTCACTATATTGCCTGGCGTGTCAGAGGCTGGGAGCGGAGCTTATGGAGGCTTTTCAATCATGAGGGGCATGAATCGGGTAAATAGACAAGTTTCTTTCGCTCAGGTGTGGCAGTGCAGAACTAGAGGGTATAAATCAGGTGTGGGAGTACGAGAATTGGAAAGGCAGTGATGGGCAATGGCTGTGCGCAGAGGGTGGTGCGTTTCTGGAACAAGTTGCCAGACGAGCTGGTGATGGATGGTAAAATTCCAATACTTTTAAGGAATCTGGACGTGTATTTGAATAGGCAGGGTTTAGAGAGACATGGGTCAAATGCATGCAATCGCGGCTGGATCAATTGAAGATATCTGTTCGGAATGGACGAGTTCGACCGAAGACTGTGTTTTCAGTGCTGTCCATATCTAATGAGCTCTATGATAGTGCAGGTGAAATGATAAAAAAGATAAATAAAATCAATGAAGTAAAATTGTCTCAAGTTGTTGAATTCAAACAACTTCAGGTAATTTTATTTCAATTATTTTATTTATCTTTTTTATTTGTGTTTTTTTCATTGTTCTGTAACCCTTATTTCTTGATTGTCTCTCTTTCTCTCGCTCCCCACTCTCTCAATATCTTTTTCCTTTCCTCTTCCCACTTTGCTACCCTTCTCCCCTGTTTTCCATTTTGTCTCTGCTTCACCCATCCCCCACATATTTTGTCACATAGCACTGGCTACAGCCTGCGTCATTCACGGCTCCTAATCTCCCTTAGATCTCTCCATGCACTCTCATTATCACCTTTGCATCTGGAGCCCTGACTCACCATCTCTCAGCCTGGTGTAAACAGCTCCCTAATTCTACCCCTTTTTTATCTTTAACAAAGGATCAGTTCGACTCGAAACGTCAGCTCTTTTCTCTCCTTGCAGATGGTGCCAGACGTGCTGAGACTTTCCAGCATTTTCTCTTTTGGTTTCAGATTCCAGCATCCGCAGTAATTTTATTTTATTAATGGCTCTATGATATTGCTGGTGTCATGATAACTCCAGCTTCTATGCATGAGAGGTGAGCAAGCGAATGAATTCCTTTTGGAAGTCGCGTGACAAGTATTAACAGAGATCAAGGAAAATAACATGAACGAATCTTTGATTTGAATTGAAGCCTGAACTCTGGTTCTGCTCCGAGACTGTGCCAGGTCTGATTAATACTGCATATATTCCATGATTTGCATTTGTTTGTGAAAACAATTGAGACTGATTGATTTGCTGCAGACAACATCCAGCAGTCATCATGGGTACGGCGATCAAGTCGTGCGTCTAGCCCTGTCAAATGTTTTATTGCGCAGGTGAGGCTTCCTGTTTCGTGGTTTGGTGGAGCACGTTGTTTGGAAAAATAGCAACGCAGCTGAGATCCGGCATGGGACCAGCGGGTTGATGTTCCATGACAGCGATGGTCGCCTTTCGAATGAGCACACATCTCAACCGACCATGTGACAAGTTCTTGCAGACGGTGAAAGTAAAAGCCACGGCGAACACTGACACAGCCCTGCAAACGACGGAAGCGCCTCTCGTGGTCAGTGCGGGGATTGAACCCACGACCTTGGCGTTATTAGCACCACGCTCTAACCAGCTGAGCTAACTGACCAACACAGCACAGGCAGCGAAAGTAAATGCCTATATTGCCGGTGCTCACAACCACGGCGGCTGTTCATTTTCTGCTTCATGTCGATCGCACGATAGTCTGAAGTATTTCCTTTCGTTGCAAAGCTTTTCAACGAAAAAAAAGCATTTACTTTTCCGAACGCGCATACTCGACTTAACCATTTGCTCTGATATTCAAAATGAAGCACAATGTCCGGACGCGTGCAATTTCAATCGCAATGCCACCAGCTCAGCTGCAGCTTGTCATGTTGAAAAATATCGTCTGTCGAAACGTCCCTTCAACGATCGCTCACTGTTCTTCTGGATACTCACAGACTTTTGGAGTCAGCGTTATGTGCTGCTGATAAACTGCTGCGAACCTTATGCCAAATGCATTTGAATTGAAATCTAACAGTGGGATTTTTTCTGCTCCCGAACGACGCAGTTGCTTTGGTGTCAGCAACAGCTCAGACGCCAATTGCACGTTTTGCTCAATCACTCATGTTGCTAATTCAATCTTCGTTTGACAGCATATTTAGAAAGTTATCACGCCTTCCTGCAGCGGTCGTCAGTGACAGATCAGATGCTGAGATGATTGCTTCAGACAGCATGCTACATCCTCCATTTGAAAATGGAAAAGGTGCAAACGGTTGCAGGCTGAACACACACTCACTATATTGCCTGGCGTGTCAGAGGCTGGGAGCGGAGCTTATGGAGGCTTTTCAATCATGAGGGGCATGAATCGGGTAAATAGACAAGTTTCTTTCGCTCAGGTGTGGCAGTGCAGAACTAGAGGGTATAAATCAGGTGTGGGAGTACGAGAATTGGAAAGGCAGTGATGGGCAATGGCTGTGCGCAGAGGGTGGTGCGTTTCTGGAACAAGTTGCCAGACGAGCTGGTGATGGATGGTAAAATTCCAATACTTTTAAGGAATCTGGACGTGTATTTGAATAGGCAGGGTTTAGAGAGACATGGGTCAAATGCATGCAATCGCGGCTGGATCAATTGAAGATATCTGTTCGGAATGGACGAGTTCGACCGAAGACTGTGTTTTCAGTGCTGTCCATATCTAATGAGCTCTATGATAGTGCAGGTGAAATGATAAAAAAGATAAATAAAATCAATGAAGTAAAATTGTCTCAAGTTGTTGAATTCAAACAACTTCAGGTAATTTTATTTCAATTATTTTATTTATCTTTTTTATTTGTATTTTTTTCATTGTTCTGTAACTCTTATTTCTTGATTGTCTCTCTTTCTCTCGCTCCCCACTCTCTCAATATCTTTTTCCTTTCCTCTTCCCACTTTGCTACCCTTGTCCCCTGTTTTCCATTTTGTCTCTGCTTCACCCATCCCCCACATATTTTGTCACATAGCACTGGCTACAGCCTGCGTCATTCACGGCTCCTAATCTCCCTTAGATCTCTCCATGCACTCTCATTATCACCTTTGCATCTGGAGCCCTGACTCACCATCTCTCAGCCTGGTGTAAACAGCTCCCTAATTCTACCCCTTTTTTATCTTTAACAAAGGATCAGTTCGACTCGAAACGTCAGCTCTTTTCTCTCCTTGCAGATGGTGCCAGACGTGCTGAGACTTTCCAGCATTTTCTCTTTTGGTTTCAGATTCCAGCATCCGCAGTAATTTTATATTATTAATGGCTCTATGATATTGCTGGTGTCATGATAACTCCAGCTTCTATGCATGAGAGGTGAGCAAGCGAATGAATTCCTTTTGGAAGTCGCGTGACAAGTATTAACAGAGATCAAGGAAAATAACATGAACGAATCTTTGATTTGAATTGAAGCCTGAACTCTGGTTCTGCTCCGAGACTGTGCCAGGTCTGATTAATACTGCATATATTCCATGATTTGCATTTGTTTGTGAAAACAATTGAGACTGATTGATTTGCTGCAGACAACATCCAGCAGTCATCATGGGTACAGCGATCAAGTCGTGCGTCTAGCCCTGTCAAATGTTTTATTGCGCAGGTGAGGCTTCCTGTTTCGTGGTTTGGTGGAGCACGTTGTTTGGAAAAATAGCAACGCAGCTGAGATCCGGCATGGGACCAGCGGGTTGATGTTCCATGACAGCGATGGTCGCCTTTCGAATGAGCACACATCTCAACCGACCATGTGACAAGTTCTTGCAGACGGTGAAAGTAAAAGCCACGGCGAACACTGACACAGCCCTGCAAACGACGGAAGCGCCTCTCGTGGTCAGTGCGGGGATTGAACCCACGACCTTGGCGTTATTAGCACCACGCTCTAACCAGCTGAGCTAACCGACCAACACAGCACAGGCAGCGAAAGTAAATGCCTATATTGCCGGTGCTCACAACCACGGCGGCTGTTCATTTTCTGCTTCATGTCGATCGCACGATAGTCTGAAGTATTTCCTTTCGTTGCAAAGCTTTTCAACGAAAAAAAAGCATTTACTTTTCCGAACGCGCATACTCGACTTAACCATTTGCTCTGATATTCAAAATGAAGCACAATGTCCGGACGCGTGCAATTTCAATCGCAATGCCACCAGCTCAGCTGCAGCTTGTCATGTTGAAAAATATCGTCTGTCGAAACGTCCCTTCAACGATCGCTCACTGTTCTTCTGGATACTCACAGACTTTTGGAGTCAGCGTTATGTGCTGCTGATAAACTGCTGCGAACCTTATGCCAAATGCATTTGAATTGAAATCTAACAGTGGGATTTTTTCTGCTCCCGAACGACGCAGTTGCTTTGGTGTCAGCAACAGCTCAGACGCCAATTGCACGTTTTGCTCAATCACTCATGTTGCTAATTCAATCTTCGTTTGACAGCATATTTAGAAAGTTATCACGCCTTCCTGCAGCGGTCGTCAGTGACAGATCAGATGCTGAGATGATTGCTTCAGACAGCATGCTACATCCTCCATTTGAAAATGGAAAAGGTGCAAACGGTTGCAGGCTGAACACACACTCACTATATTGCCTGGCGTGTCAGAGGCTGGGAGCGGAGCTTATGGAGGCTTTTCAATCATGAGGGGCATGAATCGGGTAAATAGACAAGTTTCTTTCGCTCAGGTGTGGCAGTGCAGAACTAGAGGGTATAAATCAGGTGTGGGAGTACGAGAATTGGAAAGGCAGTGATGGGCAATGGCTGTGCGCAGAGGGTGGTGCGTTTCTGGAACAAGTTGCCAGACGAGCTGGTGATGGATGGTAAAATTCCAATACTTTTAAGGAATCTGGACGTGTATTTGAATAGGCAGGGTTTAGAGAGACATGGGTCAAATGCATGCAATCGCGGCTGGATCAATTGAAGATATCTGTTCGGAATGGACGAGTTCGACCGAAGACTGTGTTTTCAGTGCTGTCCATATCTAATGAGCTCTATGATAGTGCAGGTGAAATGATAAAAAAGATAAATAAAATCAATGAAGTAAAATTGTCTCAAGTTGTTGAATTCAAACAACTTCAGGTAATTTTATTTCAATTATTTTATTTATCTTTTTTATTTGTATTTTTTTCATTGTTCTGTAACTCTTATTTCTTGATTGTCTCTCTTTCTCTCGCTCCCCACTCTCTCAATATCTTTTTCCTTTCCTCTTCCCACTTTGCTACCCTTCTCCCCTGTTTTCCATTTTGTCTCTGCTTCACCCATCCCCCACATATTTTGTCACATAGCACTGGCTACAGCCTGCGTCATTCACGGCTCCTAATCTCCCTTAGATCTCTCCATGCACTCTCATTATCACCTTTGCATCTGGAGCCCTGACTCACCATCTCTCAGCCTGGTGTAAACAGCTCCCTAATTCTACCCCTTTTTTATCTTTAACAAAGGATCAGTTCGACTCGAAACGTCAGCTCTTTTCTCTCCTTGCAGATGGTGCCAGACGTGCTGAGACTTTCCAGCATTTTCTCTTTTGGTTTCAGATTCCAGCATCCGCAGTAATTTTATTTTATTAATGGCTCTATGATATTGCTGGTGTCATGATAACTCCAGCTTCTATGCATGAGAGGTGAGCAAGCGAATGAATTCCTTTTGGAAGTCGCGTGACAAGTATTAACAGAGATCAAGGAAAATAACATGAACGAATCTTTGATTTGAATTGAAGCCTGAACTCTGGTTCTGCTCCGAGACTGTGCCAGGTCTGATTAATACTGCATATATTCCATGATTTGCATTTGTTTGTGAAAACAATTGAGACTGATTGATTTGCTGCAGACAACATCCAGCAGTCATCATGGGTACGGCGATCAAGTCGTGCGTCTAGCCCTGTCAAATGTTTTATTGCGCAGGTGAGGCTTCCTGTTTCGTGGTTTGGTGGAGCACGTTGTTTGGAAAAATAGCAACGCAGCTGAGATCCGGCATGGGACCAGCGGGTTGATGTTCCATGACAGCGATGGTCGCCTTTCGAATGAGCACACATCTCAACCGACCATGTGACAAGTTCTTGCAGACGGTGAAAGTAAAAGCCACGGCGAACCCTGACACAGCCCTGCTAACGACGGAAGCGCCTCTCGTGGTCAGTGCGGGGATTGAACCCACGACCTTGGCGTTATTAGCACCACGCTCTAACCAGCTGAGCTAACCGACCAACACAGCACAGGCAGCGAAAGTAAATGCCTATATTGCCGGTGCTCACAACCACGGCGGCTGTTCATTTTCTGCTTCATGTCGACCGCACGATAGTCTGAAGTATTTCCTTTCGTTGCAAAGCTTTTCAACGAAAAAAAAGCATTTACTTTTCCGAACGCGCATACTCGACTTAACCATTTGCTCTGATATTCAAAATGAAGCACAATGTCCGGACGCGTGCAATTTCAATCGCAATGCCACCAGCTCAGCTGCAGCTTGTCATGTTGAAAAATATCGTCTGTCGAAACGTCCCTTCAACGATCGCTCACTGTTCTTCTGGATACTCACAGACTTTTGGAGTCAGCGTTATGTGCTGCTGATAAACTGCTGCGAACCTTATGCCAAATGCATTTGAATTGAAATCTAACAGTGGGATTTTTTCTGCTCCCGAACGACGCAGTTGCTTTGGTGTCAGCAACAGCTCAGACGCCAATTGCACGTTTTGCTCAATCACTCATGTTGCTAATTCAATCTTCGTTTGACAGCATATTTAGAAAGTTATCACGCCTTCCTGCAGCGGTCGTCAGTGACAGATCAGATGCTGAGATGATTGCTTCAGACAGCATGCTACATCCTCCATTTGAAAATGGAAAAGGTGCAAACGGTTGCAGGCTGAACACACACTCACTATATTGCCTGGCGTGTCAGAGGCTGGGAGCGGAGCTTATGGAGGCTTTTCAATCATGAGGGGCATGAATCGGGTAAATAGACAAGTTTCTTTCGCTCAGGTGTGGCAGTGCAGAACTAGAGGGTATAAATCAGGTGTGGGAGTACGAGAATTGGAAAGGCAGTGATGGGCAATGGCTGTGCGCAGAGGGTGGTGCGTTTCTGGAACAAGTTGCCAGACGAGCTGGTGATGGATGGTAAAATTCCAATACTTTTAAGGAATCTGGACGTGTATTCGAATAGGCAGGGTTTAGAGAGACATGGGTCAAATGCATGCAATCGCGGCTGGATCAATTGAAGATATCTGTTCGGAATGGACGAGTTCGACCGAAGACTGTGTTTTCAGTGCTGTCCATATCTAATGAGCTCTATGATAGTGCAGGTGAAATGATAAAAAAGATAAATAAAATCAATGAAGTAAAATTGTCTCAAGTTGTTGAATTCAAACAACTTCAGGTAATTTTATTTCAATTATTTTATTTATCTTTTTTATTTGTATTTTTTTCATTGTTCTGTAACTCTCATTTCTTGATTGTCTCTCTTTCTCTCGCTCCCCACTCTCTCAATATCTTTTTCCTTTCCTCTTCCCACTTTGCTACCCTTCTCCCCTGTTTTCCATTTTGTCTCTGCTTCACCCATCCCCCACATATTTTGTCACATAGCACTGGCTACAGCCTGCGTCATTCACGGCTCCTAATCTCCCTTAGATCTCTCCATGCACTCTCATTATCACCTTTGCATCTGGAGCCCTGACTCACCATCTCTCAGCCTGGTGTAAACAGCTCCCTAATTCTACCCCTTTTTTATCTTTAACAAAGGATCAGTTCGACTCGAAACGTCAGCTCTTTTCTCTCCTTGCAGATGGTGCCAGACGTGCTGAGACTTTCCAGCATTTTCTCTTTTGGTTTCAGATTCCAGCATCCGCAGTAATTTTATATTATTAATGGCTCTATGATATTGCTGGTGTCATGATAACTCCAGCTTCTATGCATGAGAGGTGAGCAAGCGAATGAATTCCTTTTGGAAGTCGCGTGACAAGTATTAACAGAGATCAAGGAAAATAACATGAACGAATCTTTGATTTGAATTGAAGCCTGAACTCTGGTTCTGCTCCGAGACTGTGCCAGGTCTGATTAATACTGCATATATTCCATGATTTGCATTTGTTTGTGAAAACAATTGAGACTGATTGATTTGCTGCAGACAACATCCAGCAGTCATCATGGGTACGGCGATCAAGTCGTGCGTCTAGCCCTGTCAAATGTTTTATTGCGCAGGTGAGGCTTCCTGTTTCGTGGTTTGGTGGAGCACGTTGTTTGGAAAAATAGCAACGCAGCTGAGATCCGGCATGGGACCAGCGGGTTGATGTTCCATGACAGCGATGGTCGCCTTTCGAATGAGCACACATCTCAACCGACCATGTGACAAGTTCTTGCAGACGGTGAAAGTAAAAGCCACGGCGAACACTGACACAGCCCTGCAAACGACGGAAGCGCCTCTCGTGGTCAGTGCGGGGATTGAACCCACGACCTTGGCGTTATTAGCACCACGCTCTAACCAGCTGAGCTAACCGACCAACACAGCACAGGCAGCGAAAGTAAATGCCTATATTGCCGGTGCTCACAACCACGGCGGCTGTTCATTTTCTGCTTCATGTCGATCGCACGATAGTCTGAAGTATTTCCTTTCGTTGCAAAGCTTTTCAACGAAAAAAAAGCATTTACTTTTCCGAACGCGCATACTCGACTTAACCATTTGCTCTGATATTCAAAATGAAGCACAATGTCCGGACGCGTGCAATTTCAATCGCAATGCCACCAGCTCAGCTGCAGCTTGTCATGTTGAAAAATATCGTCTGTCGAAACGTCCCTTCAACGATCGCTCACTGTTCTTCTGGATACTCACAGACTTTTGGAGTCAGCGTTATGTGCTGCTGATAAACTGCTGCGAACCTTATGCCAAATGCATTTGAATTGAAATCTAACAGTGGGATTTTTTCTGCTCCCGAACGACGCAGTTGCTTTGGTGTCAGCAACAGCTCAGACGCCAATTGCACGTTTTGCTCAATCACTCATGTTGCTAATTCAATCTTCGTTTGACAGCATATTTAGAAAGTTATCACGCCTTCCTGCAGCGGTCGTCAGTGACAGATCAGATGCTAAGATGATTGCTTCAGACAGCATGCTACATCCTCCATTTGAAAATGGAAAAGGTGCAAACGGTTGCAGGCTGAACACACACTCACTATATTGCCTGGCGTGTCAGAGGCTGGGAGCGGAGCTTATGGAGGCTTTTCAATCATGAGGGGCATGAATCGGGTAAATAGACAAGTTTCTTTCGCTCAGGTGTGGCAGTGCAGAACTAGAGGGTATAAATCAGGTGTGGGAGTACGAGAATTGGAAAGGCAGTGATGGGCAATGGCTGTGCGCAGAGGGTGGTGCGTTTCTGGAACAAGTTGCCAGACGAGCTGGTGATGGATGGTAAAATTCCAATACTTTTAAGGAATCTGGACGTGTATTTGAATAGGCAGGGTTTAGAGAGACATGGGTCAAATGCATGCAATCGCGGCTGGATCAATTGAAGATATCTGTTCGGAATGGACGAGTTCGACCGAAGACTGTGTTTTCAGTGCTGTCCATATCTAATGAGCTCTATGATAGTGCAGGTGAAATGATAAAAAAGATAAATAAAATCAATGAAGTAAAATTGTCTCAAGTTGTTGAATTCAAACAACTTCAGGTAATTTTATTTCAATTATTTTATTTATCTTTTTTATTTGTATTTTTTTCATTGTTCTGTAACTCTTATTTCTTGATTGTCTCTCTTTCTCTCGCTCCCCACTCTCTCAATATCTTTTTCCTTTCCTCTTCCCACTTTGCTACCCTTCTCCCCTGTTTTCCATTTTGTCTCTGCTTCACCCATCCCCCACATATTTTGTCACATAGCACTGGCTACAGCCTGCGTCATTCACGGCTCCTAATCTCCCTTAGATCTCTCCATGCACTCTCATTATCACCTTTGCATCTGGAGCCCTGACTCACCATCTCTCAGCCTGGTGTAAACAGCTCCCTAATTCTACCCCTTTTTTATCTTTAACAAAGGATCAGTTCGACTCGAAACGTCAGCTCTTTTCTCTCCTTGCAGATGGTGCCAGACGTGCTGAGACTTTCCAGCATTTTCTCTTTTGGTTTCAGATTCCAGCATCCGCAGTAATTTTATTTTATTAATGGCTCTATGATATTGCTGGTGTCATGATAACTCCAGCTTCTATGCATGAGAGGTGAGCAAGCGAATGAATTCCTTTTGGAAGTCGCGTGACAAGTATTAACAGAGATCAAGGAAAATAACATGAACGAATCTTTGATTTGAATTGAAGCCTGAACTCTGGTTCTGCTCCGAGACTGTGCCAGGTCTGATTAATACTGCATATATTCCATGATTTGCATTTGTTTGTGAAAACAATTGAGACTGATTGATTTGCTGCAGACAACATCCAGCAGTCATCATGGGTACGGCGATCAAGTCGTGCGTCTAGCCCTGTCAAATGTTTTATTGCGCAGGTGAGGCTTCCTGTTTCGTGGTTTGGTGGAGCACGTTGTTTGGAAAAATAGCAACGCAGCTGAGATCCGGCATGGGACCAGCGGGTTGATGTTCCATGACAGCGATGGTCGCCTTTCGAATGAGCACACATCTCAACCGACCATGTGACAAGTTCTTGCAGACGGTGAAAGTAAAAGCCACGGCGAACACTGACACAGCCCTGCAAACGACGGAAGCGCCTCTCGTGGTCAGTGCGGGGATTGAACCCACGACCTTGGCGTTATTAGCACCACGCTCTAGCCAGCTGAGCTAACCGACCAACACACCACAGGCAGCGAAACTAAATGCCTATATTGCCGGTGCTCACAACCACGGCGGCTGTTCATTTTCTGCTTCATGTCGATCGCACGATAGTCTGAAGTATTTCCTTTCGTTGCAAAGCTTTTCAACGAAAAAAAAGCATTTACTTTTCCGAACGCGCATACTCGACTTAACCATTTGCTCTGATATTCAAAATGAAGCACAATGTCCGGACGCGTGCAATTTCAATCGCAATGCCACCAGCTCAGCTGCAGCTTGTCATGTTGAAAAATATCGTCTGTCGAAACGTCCCTTCAACGATCGCTCACTGTTCTTCTGGATACTCACAGACTTTTGGAGTCAGCGTTATGTGCTGCTGATAAACTGCTGCGAACCTTATGCCAAATGCATTTGAATTGAAATCTAACAGTGGGATTTTTTCTGCTCCCGAACGACGCAGTTGCTTTGGTGTCAGCAACAGCTCAGACGCCAATTGCACGTTTTGCTCAATCACTCATGTTGCTAATTCAATCTTCGTTTGACAGCATATTTAGAAAGTTATCACGCCTTCCTGCAGCGGTCGTCAGTGACAGATCAGATGCTAAGATGATTGCTTCAGACAGCATGCTACATCCTCCATTTGAAAATGGAAAAGGTGCAAACGGTTGCAGGCTGAACACACACTCACTATATTGCCTGGCGTGTCAGAGGCTGGGAGCGGAGCTTATGGAGGCTTTTCAATCATGAGGGGCATGAATCGGGTAAATAGACAAGTTTCTTTCGCTCAGGTGTGGCAGTGCAGAACTAGAGGGTATAAATCAGGTGTGGGAGTACGAGAATTGGAAAGGCAGTGATGGGCAATGGCTGTGCGCAGAGGGTGGTGCGTTTCTGGAACAAGTTGCCAGACGAGCTGGTGATGGATGGTAAAATTCCAATACTTTTAAGGAATCTGGACGTGTATTCGAATAGGCAGGGTTTAGAGAGACATGGGTCAAATGCATGCAATCGCGGCTGGATCAATTGAAGATATCTGTTCGGAATGGACGAGTTCGACCGAAGACTGTGTTTTCAGTGCTGTCCATATCTAATGAGCTCTATGATAGTGCAGGTGAAATGATAAAAAAGATAAATAAAATCAATGAAGTAAAATTGTCTCAAGTTGTTGAATTCAAACAACTTCAGGTAATTTTATTTCAATTATTTTATTTATCTTTTTTATTTGTGTTTTTTTCATTGTTCTGTAACTCTTATTTCTTGATTGTCTCGCTTTCTCTCGCTCCCCACTCTCTCAATATCTTTTTCCTTTCCTCTTCCCACTTTGCTACCCTTCTCCCCTGTTTTCCATTTTGTCTCTGCTTCACCCATCCCCCACATATTTTGTCACATAGCACTGGCTACAGCCTGCGTCATTCACGGCTCCTAATCTCCCTTAGATCTCTCCATGCACTCTCATTATCACCTTTGCATCTGGAGCCCTGACTCACCATCTCTCAGCCTGGTGTAAACAGCTCCCTAATTCTCCCCCTTTTTTATCTTTAACAAAGGATCAGTTCGACTCGAAACGTCAGCTCTTTTCTCTCCTTGCAGATGGTGCCAGACGTGCTGAGACTTTCCAGCATTTTCTCTTTTGGTTTCAGATTCCAGCATCCGCAGTAATTTTATTTTATTAATGGCTCTATGATATTGCTGGTGTCATGATAACTCCAGCTTCTATGCATGAGAGGTGAGCAAGCGAATGAATTCCTTTTGGAAGTCGCGTGACAAGTATTAACAGAGATCAAGGAAAATAACATGAACGAATCTTTGATTTGAATTGAAGCCTGAACTCTGGTTCTGCTCCGAGACTGTGCCAGGTCTGATTAATACTGCATATATTTCATGATTTGCATTTGTTTGTGAAAACAATTGAGACTGATTGATTTGCTGCAGACAACATCCAGCAGTCATCATGGGTACGGCGATCAAGTCGTGCGTCTAGCCCTGTCAAATGTTTTATTGCGCAGATGAGGCTTCCTGTTTCGTGGTTTGGTGGAGCACGTTGTTTGGAAAAATAGCAACGCAGCTGAGATCCGGCATGGGACCAGCGGGTTGATGTTACATGACAGCGATGGTCGCCTTTCGAATGAGCACACATCTCAACCGACCATGTGACAAGTTCTTGCAGACGGTGAAAGTAAAAGCCACGGCGAACACTGACACAGCCCTGCTAACGACGGAAGCGCCTCTCGTGGTCAGTGCGGGGATTGAACCCACGACCTTGGCGTTATTAGCACCACGCTCTAACCAGCTGAGCTAACCGACCAACACAGCACAGGCAGCGAAAGTAAATGCCTATATTGCCGGTGCTCACAACCACGGCGGCTGTTCATTTTCTGCTTCATGTCGATCGCACGATAGTCTGAAGTATTTCCTTTCGTTGCAAAGCTTTTCAACGAAAAAAAAGCATTTACTTTTCCGAACGCGCATACTCGACTTAACCATTTGCTCTGATATTCAAAATGAAGCACAATGTCCGGACGCGTGCAATTTCAATCGCAATGCCACCAGCTCAGCTGCAGCTTGTCATGTTGAAAAATATCGTCTGTCGAAACGTCCCTTCAACGATCGCTCACTGTTCTTCTGGATACTCACAGACTTTTGGAGTCAGCGTTCTGTGCTGCTGATAAACTGCTGCGAACCTTATGCCAAATGCATTTGAATTGAAATCTAACAGTGGGATTTTTTCTGCTCCCGAACGACGCAGTTGCTTTGGTGTCAGCAACAGCTCAGACGCCAATTGCACGTTTTGCTCAATCACTCATGTTGCTAATTCAATCTTCGTTTGACAGCATATTTAGAAAGTTATCACGCCTTCCTGCAGCGGTCGTCAGTGACAGATCAGATGCTAAGATGATTGCTTCAGACAGCATGCTACATCCTCCATTTGAAAATGGAAAAGGTGCAAACGGTTGCAGGCTGAACACACACTCACTATATTGCCTGGCGTGTCAGAGGCTGGGAGCGGAGCTTATGGAGGCTTTTCAATCATGAGGGGCATGAATCGGGTAAATAGACAAGTTTCTTTCGCTCAGGTGTGGCAGTGCAGAACTAGAGGGTATAAATCAGGTGTGGGAGTACGAGAATTGGAAAGGCAGTGATGGGCAATGGCTGTGCGCAGAGGGTGGTGCGTTTCTGGAACAAGTTGCCAGACGAGCTGGTGATGGATGGTAAAATTCCAATACTTTTAAGGAATCTGGACGTGTATTTGAATAGGCAGGGTTTAGAGAGACATGGGTCAAATGCATGCAATCGCGGCTGGATCAATTGAAGATATCTGTTCGGAATGGACGAGTTCGACCGAAGACTGTGTTTTCAGTGCTGTCCATATCTAATGAGCTCTATGATAGTGCAGGTGAAATGATAAAAAAGATAAATAAAATCAATGAAGTAAAATTGTCTCAAGTTGTTGAATTCAAACAACTTCAGGTAATTTTATTTCAATTATTTTATTTATCTTTTTTATTTGTGTTTTTTTCATTGTTCTGTAACTCTTATTTCTTGATTGTCTCTCTTTCTCTCGCTCCCCACTCTCTCAATATCTTTTTCCTTTCCTCTTCCCACTTTGCTACCCTTCTCCCCTGTTTTCCATTTTGTCTCTGCTTCACCCATCCCCCACATATTTTGTCACATAGCACTAGCTACAGCCTGCGTCATTCACGGCTCCTAATCTCCCTTAGATCTCTCCATGCACTCTCATTATCACCTTTGCATCTGGAGCCCTGACTCACCATCTCTCAGCCTGGTGTAAACAGCTCCCTAATTCTCCCCCTTTTTTATCTTTAACAAAGGATCAGTTCGACTCGAAACGTCAGCTCTTTTCTCTCCTTGCAGATGGTGCCAGACGTGCTGAGACTTTCCAGCATTTTCTCTTTTGGTTTCAGATTCCAGCATCCGCAGTAATTTTATTTTATTAATGGCTCTATGATATTGCTGGTGTCATGATAACTCCAGCTTCTATGCATGAGAGGTGAGCAAGCGAATGAATTCCTTTTGGAAGTCGCGTGACAAGTATTAACAGAGATCAAGGAAAATAACATGAACGAATCTTTGATTTGAATTGAAGCCTGAACTCTGGTTCTGCTCCGAGACTGTGCCAGGTCTGATTAATACTGCATATATTTCATGATTTGCATTTGTTTGTGAAAACAATTGAGACTGATTGATTTGCTGCAGACAACATCCAGCAGTCATCATGGGTACGGCGATCAAGTCGTGCGTCTAGCCCTGTCAAATGTTTTATTGCGCAGGTGAGGCTTCCTGTTTCGTGGTTTGGTGGAGCACGTTGTTTGGAAAAATAGCAACGCAGCTGAGATCCGGCATGGGACCAGCGGGTTGATGTTACATGACAGCGATGGTCGCCTTTCGAATGAGCACACATCTCAACCGACCATGTGACAAGTTCTTGCAGACGGTGAAAGTAAAAGCCACGGCGAACACTGACACAGCCCTGCTAACGACGGAAGCGCCTCTCGTGGTCAGTGCGGGGATTGAACCCACGACCTTGGCGTTATTAGCACCACGCTCTAACCAGCTGAGCTAACCGAACAACACAGCACAGGCAGCGAAAGTAAATGCCTATATTGCCGGTGCTCACAACCACGGCGGCTGTTCATTTTCTGCTTCATGTCGATCGCACGATAGTCTGAAGTATTTCCTTTCGTTGCAAAGCTTTTCAACGAAAAAAAAGCATTTACTTTTCCGAACGCGCATACTCGACTTAACCATTTGCTCTGATATTCAAAATGAAGCACAATGTCCGGACGCGTGCAATTTCAATCGCAATGCCACCAGCTCAGCTGCAGCTTGTCATGTTGAAAAATATCGTCTGTCGAAACGTCCCTTCAACGATCGCTCACTGTTCTTCTGGATACTCACAGACTTTTGGAGTCAGCGTTCTGTGCTGCTGATAAACTGCTGCGAACCTTATGCCAAATGCATTTGAATTGAAATCTAACAGTGGGATTTTTTCTGCTCCCGAACGACGCAGTTGCTTTGGTGTCAGCAACAGCTCAGACGCCAATTGCACGTTTTGCTCAATCACTCATGTTGCTAATTCAATCTTCGTTTGACAGCATATTTAGAAAGTTATCACGCCTTCCTGCAGCGGTCGTCAGTGACAGATCAGATGCTGAGATGATTGCTTCAGACAGCATGCTACATCCTCCATTTGAAAATGGAAAAGGTGCAAACGGTTGCAGGCTGAACACACACTCACTATATTGCCTGGCGTGTCAGAGGCTGGGAGCGGAGCTTATGGAGGCTTTTCAATCATGAGGGGCATGAATCGGGTAAATAGACAAGTTTCTTTCGCTCAGGTGTGGCAGTGCAGAACTAGAGGGTATAAATCAGGTGTGGGAGTACGAGAATTGGAAAGGCAGTGATGGGCAATGGCTGTGCGCAGAGGGTGGTGCGTTTCTGGAACAAGTTGCCAGACGAGCTGGTGATGGATGGTAAAATTCCAATACTTTTAAGGAATCTGGACGTGTATTTGAATAGGCAGGGTTTAGAGAGACATGGGTCAAATGCATGCAATCGCGGCTGGATCAATTGAAGATATCTGTTCGGAATGGACGAGTTCGACCGAAGACTGTGTTTTCAGTGCTGTCCATATCTAATGAGCTCTATGATAGTGCAGGTGAAATGATAAAAAAGATAAATAAAATCAATGAAGTAAAATTGTCTCAAGTTGTTGAATTCAAACAACTTCAGGTAATTTTATTTCAATTATTTTATTTATCTTTTTTATTTGTGTTTTTTTCATTGTTCTGTAACTCTTATTTCTTGATTGTCTCTCTTTCTCTCGCTCCCCACTCTCTCAATATCTTTTTCCTTTCCTCTTCCCACTTTGCTACCCTTCTCCCCTGTTTTCCATTTTGTCTCTGCTTCACCCATCCCCCACATATTTTGTCACATAGCACTAGCTACAGCCTGCGTCATTCACGGCTCCTAATCTCCCTTAGATCTCTCCATGCACTCTCATTATCACCTTTGCATCTGGAGCCCTGACTCACCATCTCTCAGCCTGGTGTAAACAGCTCCCTAATTCTACCCCTTTTTTATCTTTAACAAAGGATCAGTTCGCCTCGAAACGTCAGCTCTTTTCTCTCCTTGCAGATGGTGCCAGACGTGCTGAGACTTTCCAGCATTTTCTCTTTTGGTTTCAGATTCCAGCATCCGCAGTAATTTTATTTTATTAATGGCTCTATGATATTGCTGGTGTCATGATAACTCCAGCTTCTATGCATGAGAGGTGAGCAAGCGAATGAATTCCTTTTGGAAGTCGCGTGACAAGTATTAACAGAGATCAAGGAAAATAACATGAACGAATCTTTGATTTGAATTGAAGCCTGAACTCTGGTTCTGCTCCGAGACTGTGCCAGGTCTGATTAATACTGCATATATTTCATGATTTGCATTTGTTTGTGAAAACAATTGAGACTGATTGATTTGCTGCAGACAACATCCAGCAGTCATCATGGGTACGGCGATCAAGTCGTGCGTCTAGCCCTGTCAAATGTTTTATTGCGCAGGTGAGGCTTCCTGTTTCGTGGTTTGGTGGAGCACGTTGTTTGGAAAAATAGCAACGCAGCTGAGATCCGGCATGGGACCAGCGGGTTGATGTTACATGACAGCGATGGTCGCCTTTCGAATGAGCACACATCTCAACCGACCATGTGACAAGTTCTTGCAGACGGTGAAAGTAAAAGCCACGGCGAACACTGACACAGCCCTGCTAACGACGGAAGCGCCTTTCGTGGTCAGTGCGGGGATTGAACCCACGACCTTGGCGTTATTAGCACCACGCTCTAACCAGCTGAGCTAACCGAACAACACAGCACAGGCAGCGAAAGTAAATGCCTATATTGCCGGTGCTCACAACCACGGCGGCTGTTCATTTTCTGCTTCATGTCGATCGCACGATAGTCTGAAGTATTTCCTTTCGTTGCAAAGCTTTTCAACGAAAAAAAAGCATTTACTTTTCCGAACGCGCATACTCGACTTAACCATTTGCTCTGATATTCAAAATGAAGCACAATGTCCGGACGCGTGCAATTTCAATCGCAATGCCACCAGCTCAGCTGCAGCTTGTCATGTTGAAAAATATCGTCTGTCGAAACGTCCCTTCAACGATCGCTCACTGTTCTTCTGGATACTCACAGACTTTTGGAGTCAGCGTGATGTGCTGCTGATAAACTGCTGCGAACCTTATGCCAAATGCATTTGAATTGAAATCTAACAGTGGGATTTTTTCTGCTCCCGAACGACGCAGTTGCTTTGGTGTCAGCAACAGCTCAGACGCCAATTGCACGTTTTGCTCAATCACTCATGTTGCTAATTCAATCTTCGTTTGACAGCATATTTAGAAAGTTATCACGCCTTCCTGCAGCGGTCGTCAGTGACAGATCAGATGCTGAGATGATTGCTTCAGACAGCATGCTACATCCTCCATTTGAAAATGGAAAAGGTGCAAACGGTTGCAGGCTGAACACACACTCACTATATTGCCTGGCGTGTCAGAGGCTGGGAGCGGAGCTTATGGAGGCTTTTCAATCATGAGGGGCATGAATCGGGTAAATAGACAAGTTTCTTTCGCTCAGGTGTGGCAGTGCAGAACTAGAGGGTATAAATCAGGTGTGGGAGTACGAGAATTGGAAAGGCAGTGATGGGCAATGGCTGTGCGCAGAGGGTGGTGCGTTTCTGGAACAAGTTGCCAGACGAGCTGGTGATGGATGGTAAAATTCCAATACTTTTAAGGAATCTGGACGTGTATTTGAATAGGCAGGGTTTAGAGAGACATGGGTCAAATGCATGCAATCGCGGCTGGATCAATTGAAGATATCTGTTCGGAATGGACGAGTTCGACCGAAGACTGTGTTTTCAGTGCTGTCCATATCTAATGAGCTCTATGATAGTGCAGGTGAAATGATAAAAAAGATAAATAAAATCAATGAAGTAAAATTGTCTCAAGTTGTTGAATTCAAACAACTTCAGGTAATTTTATTTCAATTATTTTATTTATCTTTTTTATTTGTGTTTTTTTCATTGTTCTGTAACTCTTATTTCTTGATTGTCTCTCTTTCTCTCGCTCCCCACTCTCTCAATATCTTTTTCCTTTCCTCTTCCCACTTTGCTACCCTTCTCCCCTGTTTTCCATTTTGTCTCTGCTTCACCCATCCCCCACATATTTTGTCACATAGCACTGGCTACAGCCTGCGTCATTCACGGCTCCTAATCTCCCTTAGATCTCTCCATGCACTCTCATTATCACCTTTGCATCTGAAGCCCTGACTCACCATCTCTCAGCCTGGTGTAAACAGCTCCCTAATTCTACCCCTTTTTTATCTTTAACAAAGGATCAGTTCGACTCGAAACGTCAGCTCTTTTCTCTCCTTGCAGATGGTGCCAGACGTGCTGAGACTTTCCAGCATTTTCTCTTTTGGTTTCAGATTCCAGCATCCGCAGTAATTTTATTTTATTAATGGCTCTATGATATTGCTGGTGTCATGATAACTCCAGCTTCTATGCATGAGAGGTGAGCAAGCGAATGAATTCCTTTTGGAAGTCGCGTGACAAGTATTAACAGAGATCAAGGAAAATAACATGAACGAATCTTTGATTTGAATTGAAGCCTGAACTCTGGTTCTGCTCCGAGACCGTGCCAGGTCTGATTAATACTGCATATATTTCATGATTTGCATTTGTTTGTGAAAACAATTGAGACTGATTGATTTGCTGCAGACAACATCCAGCAGTCATCATGGGTACGGCGATCAAGTCGTGCGTCTAGCCCTGTCAAATGTTTTATTGCGCAGGTGAGGCTTCCTGTTTCGTGGTTTGGTGGAGCACGTTGTTTGGAAAAATAGCAACGCAGCTGAGATCCGGCATGGGACCAGCGGGTTGATGTTCCATGACAGCGATGGTCGCCTTTCGAATGAGCACACATCTCAACCGACCATGTGACAAGTTCTTGCAGACGGTGAAAGTAAAAGCCACGGCGAACACTGACACAGCCCTGCTAACGACGGAAACGCCTCTCGTGGTCAGTGCGGGGATTGAACCCACGACCTTGGCGTTATTAGCACCACGCTCTAACCAGCTGAGCTAACCGACCAACACAGCACAGGCAGCGAAAGTAAATGCCTATATTGCCGGTGCTCACAACCACGGCGGCTGTTCATTTTCTGCTTCATGTCGATCGCACGATAGTCTGAAGTATTTCCTTTCGTTGCAAAGCTTTTCAACGAAAAAAAAGCATTTACTTTTCCGAACGCGCATACTCGACTTAACCATTTGCTCTGATATTCAAAATGAAGCACAATGTCCGGACGCGTGCAATTTCAATCGCAATGCCACCAGCTCAGCTGCAGCTTGTCATGTTGAAAAATATCGTCTGTCGAAACGTCCCTTCAACGATCGCTCACTGTTCTTCTGGATACTCACAGACTTTTGGAGTCAGCGTGATGTGCTGCTGATAAACTGCTGCGAACCTTATGCCAAATGCATTTGAATTGAAATCTAACAGTGGGATTTTTTCTGCTCCCGAACGACGCAGTTGCTTTGGTGTCAGCAACAGCTCAGACGCCAATTGCACGTTTTGCTCAATCACTCATGTTGCTAATTCAATCTTCGTTTGACAGCATATTTAGAAAGTTATCACGCCTTCCTGCAGCGGTCGTCAGTGACAGATCAGATGCTGAGATGATTGCTTCAGACAGCATGCTACATCCTCCATTTGAAAATGGAAAAGGTGCAAACGGTTGCAGGCTGAACACACACTCACTATATTGCCTGGCGTGTCAGAGGCTGGGAGCGGAGCTTATGGAGGCTTTTCAATCATGAGGGGCATGAATCGGGTAAATAGACAAGTTTCTTTCGCTCAGGTGTGGCAGTGCAGAACTAGAGGGTATAAATCAGGTGTGGGAGTACGAGAATTGGAAAGGCAGTGATGGGCAATGGCTGTGCGCAGAGGGTGGTGCGTTTCTGGAACAAGTTGCCAGACGAGCTGGTGATGGATGGTAAAATTCCAATACTTTTAAGGAATCTGGACGTGTATTTGAATAGGCAGGGTTTAGAGAGACATGGGTCAAATGCATGCAATCGCGGCTGGATCAATTGAAGATATCTGTTCGGAATGGACGAGTTCGACCGAAGACTGTGTTTTCAGTGCTGTCCATATCTAATGAGCTCTATGATAGTGCAGGTGAAATGATAAAAAAGATAAATAAAATCAATGAAGTAAAATTGTCTCAAGTTGTTGAATTCAAACAACTTCAGGTAATTTTATTTCAATTATTTTATTTATCTTTTTTATTTGTGTTTTTTTCATTGTTCTGTAACTCTTATTTCTTGATTGTCTCTCTTTCTCTCGCTCCCCACTCTCTCAATATCTTTTTCCTTTCCTCTTCCCACTTTGCTACCCTTCTCCCCTGTTTTCCATTTTGTCTCTGCTTCACCCATCCCCCACATATTTTGTCACATAGCACTGGCTACAGCCTGCGTCATTCACGGCTCCTAATCTCCCTTAGATCTCTCCATGCACTCTCATTATCACCTTTGCATCTGAAGCCCTGACTCACCATCTCTCAGCCTGGTGTAAACAGCTCCCTAATTCTACCCCTTTTTTATCTTTAACAAAGGATCAGTTCGACTCGAAACGTCAGCTCTTTTCTCTCCTTGCAGATGGTGCCAGACGTGCTGAGACTTTCCAGCATTTTCTCTTTTGGTTTCAGATTCCAGCATCCGCAGTAATTTTATTTTATTAATGGCTCTATGATATTGCTGGTGTCATGATAACTCCAGCTTCTATGCATGAGAGGTGAGCAAGCGAATGAATTCCTTTTGGAAGTCGCGTGACAAGTATTAACAGAGATCAAGGAAAATAACATGAACGAATCTTTGATTTGAATTGAAGCCTGAACTCTGGTTCTGCTCCGAGACCGTGCCAGGTCTGATTAATACTGCATATATTTCATGATTTGCATTTGTTTGTGAAAACAATTGAGACTGATTGATTTGCTGCAGACAACATCCAGCAGTCATCATGGGTACGGCGATCAAGTCGTGCGTCTAGCCCTGTCAAATGTTTTATTGCGCAGGTGAGGCTTCCTGTTTCGTGGTTTGGTGGAGCACGTTGTTTGGAAAAATAGCAACGCAGCTGAGATCCGGCATGGGACCAGCGGGTTGATGTTCCATGACAGCGATGGTCGCCTTTCGAATGAGCACACATCTCAACCGACCATGTGACAAGTTCTTGCAGACGGTGAAAGTAAAAGCCACGGCGAACACTGACACAGCCCTGCTAACGACGGAAACGCCTCTCGTGGTCAGTGCGGGGATTGAACCCACGACCTTGGCGTTATTAGCACCACGCTCTAACCAGCTGAGCTAACCGACCAACACAGCACAGGCAGCGAAAGTAAATGCCTATATTGCCGGTGCTCACAACCACGGCGGCTGTTCATTTTCTGCTTCATGTCGATCGCACGATAGTCTGAAGTATTTCCTTTCGTTGCAAAGCTTTTCAACGAAAAAAAAGCATTTACTTTTCCGAACGCGCATACTCGACTTAACCATTTGCTCTGATATTCAAAATGAAGCACAATGTCCGGACGCGTGCAATTTCAATCGCAATGCCACCAGCTCAGCTGCAGCTTGTCATGTTGAAAAATATCGTCTGTCGAAACGTCCCTTCAACGATCGCTCACTGTTCTTCTGGATACTCACAGACTTTTGGAGTCAGCGTGATGTG
Source organism: Chiloscyllium plagiosum (assembly GCF_037043375.1). NCBI lineage: Eukaryota > Metazoa > Chordata > Chondrichthyes > Orectolobiformes > Hemiscylliidae > Chiloscyllium > Chiloscyllium plagiosum. Next base: position 44,637,360 of record NW_028270183.1, read on the forward strand.
CTGCTGATAAACTGCTGCGAACCTTATGCCAAATGCATTTGAATTGAAATCTAACAGTGGGATTTTTTCTGCTCCCGAACGACGCAGTTGCTTTGGTGTCAGCAACAGCTCAGACGCCAATTGCACGTTTTGCTCAATCACTCATGTTGCTAATTCAATCTTCGTTTGACAGCATATTTAGAAAGTTATCACGCCTTCCTGCAGCGGTCGTCAGTGACAGATCAGATGCTGAGATGATTGCTTCAGACAGCATGCTACATCCTCCATTTGAAAATGGAAAAGGTGCAAACGGTTGCAGGCTGAACACACACTCACTATATTGCCTGGCGTGTCAGAGGCTGGGAGCGGAGCTTATGGAGGCTTTTCAATCATGAGGGGCATGAATCGGGTAAATAGACAAGTTTCTTTCGCTCAGGTGTGGCAGTGCAGAACTAGAGGGTATAAATCAGGTGTGGGAGTACGAGAATTGGAAAGGCAGTGATGGGCAATGGCTGTGCGCAGAGGGTGGTGCGTTTCTGGAACAAGTTGCCAGACGAGCTGGTGATGGATGGTAAAATTCCAATACTTTTAAGGAATCTGGACGTGTATTTGAATAGGCAGGGTTTAGAGAGACATGGGTCAAATGCATGCAATCGCGGCTGGATCAATTGAAGATATCTGTTCGGAATGGATGAGTTCGACCGAAGACTGTGTTTTCAGTGCTGTCCATATCTAATGAGCTCTATGATAGTGCAGGTGAAATGATAAAAAAGATAAATAAAATCAATGAAGTAAAATTGTCTCAAGTTGTTGAATTCAAACAACTTCAGGTAATTTTATTTCAATTATTTTATTTATCTTTTTTATTTGTGTTTTTTTCATTGTTCTGTAACTCTTATTTCTTGATTGTCTCTCTTTCTCTCGCTCCCCACTCTCTCAATATCTTTTTCCTTTCCTCTTCCCACTTTGCTACCCTTCTCCCCTGTTTTCCATTTTGTCTCTGCTTCACCCATCCCCCACATATTTTGTCACATAGCACTGGCTACAGCCTGCGTCATTCACGGCTCCTAATCTCCCTTAGATCTCTCCATGCACTCTCATTATCACCTTTGCATCTGAAGCCCTGACTCACCATCTCTCAGCCTGGTGTAAACAGCTCCCTAATTCTACCCCTTTTTTATCTTTAACAAAGGATCAGTTCGACTCGAAACGTCAGCTCTTTTCTCTCCTTGCAGATGGTGCCAGACGTGCTGAGACTTTCCAGCATTTTCTCTTTTGGTTTCAGATTCCAGCATCCGCAGTAATTTTATTTTATTAATGGCTCTATGATATTGCTGGTGTCATGATAACTCCAGCTTCTATGCATGAGAGGTGAGCAAGCGAATGAATTCCTTTTGGAAGTCGCGTGACAAGTATTAACAGAGATCAAGGAAAATAACATGAACGAATCTTTGATTTGAATTGAAGCCTGAACTCTGGTTCTGCTCCGAGACTGTGCCAGGTCTGATTAATACTGCATATATTTCATGATTTGCATTTGTTTGTGAAAACAATTGAGACTGATTGATTTGCTGCAGACAACATCCAGCAGTCATCATGGGTACGGCGATCAAGTCGTGCGTCTAGCCCTGTCAAATGTTTTATTGCGCAGGTGAGGCTTCCTGTTTCGTGGTTTGGTGGAGCACGTTGTTTGGAAAAATAGCAACGCAGCTGAGATCCGGCATGGGACCAGCGGGTTGATGTTCCATGACAGCGATGGTCGCCTTTCGAATGAGCACACATCTCAACCGACCATGTGACAAGTTCTTGCAGACGGTGAAAGTAAAAGCCACGGCGAACACTGACACAGCCCTGCTAACGACGGAAACGCCTCTCGTGGTCAGTGCGGGGATTGAACCCACGACCTTGGCGTTATTAGCACCACGCTCTAACCAGCTGAGCTAACCGACCAACACAGCACAGGCAGCGAAAGTAAATGCCTATATTGCCGGTGCTCACAACCACGGCGGCTGTTCATTTTCTGCTTCATGTCGATCGCACGATAGTCTGAAGTATTTCCTTTCGTTGCAAAGCTTTTCAACGAAAAAAAAGCATTTACTTTTCCGAACGCGCATACTCGACTTAACCATTTGCTCTGATATTCAAAATGAAGCACAATGTCCGGACGCGTGCAATTTCAATCGCAATGCCACCAGCTCAGCTGCAACTTGTCATGTTGAAAAATATCGTCTGTCGAAACGTCCCTTCAACGATCGCTCACTGTTCTTCTGGATACTCACAGACTTTTGGAGTCAGCGTTCTGTGCTGCTGATAAACTGCTGCGAACCTTATGCCAAATGCATTTGAATTGAAATCTAACAGTGGGATTTTTTCTGCTCCCGAACGACGCAGTTGCTTTGGTGTCAGCAACAGCTCAGACGCCAATTGCACGTTTTGCTCAATCACTCATGTTGCTAATTCAATCTTCGTTTGACAGCATATTTAGAAAGTTATCACGCCTTCCTGCAGCGGTCGTCAGTGACAGATCAGATGCTGAGATGATTGCTTCAGACAGCATGCTACATCCTCCATTTGAAAATGGAAAAGGTGCAAACGGTTGCAGGCTGAACACACACTCACTATATTGCCTGGCGTGTCAGAGGCTGGGAGCGGAGCTTATGGAGGCTTTTCAATCATGAGGGGCATGAATCGGGTAAATAGACAAGTTTCTTTCGCTCAGGTGTGGCAGTGCAGAACTAGAGGGTATAAATCAGGTGTGGGAGTACGAGAATTGGAAAGGCAGTGATGGGCAATGGCTGTGCGCAGAGGGTGGTGCGTTTCTGGAACAAGTTGCCAGACGAGCTGGTGATGGATGGTAAAATTCCAATACTTTTAAGGAATCTGGACGTGTATTTGAATAGGCAGGGTTTAGAGAGACATGGGTCAAATGCATGCAATCGCGGCTGGATCAATTGAAGATATCTGTTCGGAATGGACGAGTTCGACCGAAGACTGTGTTTTCAGTGCTGTCCATATCTAATGAGCTCTATGATAGTGCAGGTGAAATGATAAAAAAGATAAATAAAATCAATGAAGTAAAATTGTCTCAAGTTGTTGAATTCAAACAACTTCAGGTAATTTTATTTCAATTATTTTATTTATCTTTTTTATTTGTGTTTTTTTCATTGTTCTGTAACCCTTATTTCTTGATTGTCTCTCTTTCTCTCGCTCCCCACTCTCTCAATATCTTTTTCCTTTCCTCTTCCCACTTTGCTACCCTTCTCCCCTGTTTTCCATTTTGTCTCTGCTTCACCCATCCCCCACATATTTTGTCACATAGCACTGGCTACAGCCTGCGTCATTCACGGCTCCTAATCTCCCTTAGATCTCTCCATGCACTCTCATTATCACCTTTGCATCTGGAGCCCTGACTCACCATCTCTCAGGCTGGTGTAAACAGCTCCCTAATTCTACCCCTTTTTTATCTTTAACAAAGGATCAGTTCGACTCGAAACGTCAGCTCTTTTCTCTCCTTGCAGATGGTGCCAGACGTGCTGAGACTTTCCAGCATTTTCTCTTTTGGTTTCAGATTCCAGCATCCGCAGTAATTTTATTTTATTAATGGCTCTATGATATTGCTGGTGTCATGATAACTCCAGCTTCTATGCATGAGAGGTGAGCAAGCGAATGAATTCCTTTTGGAAGTCGCGTGACAAGTATTAACAGAGATCAAGGAAAATAACATGAACGAATCTTTGATTTGAATTGAAGCCTGAACTCTGGTTCTGCTCCGCGACTGTGCCAGGTCTGATTAATACTGCATATATTTCATGATTTGCATTTGTTTGTGAAAACAATTGAGACTGATTGATTTGCTGCAGACAACATCCAGCAGTCATCATGGGTACGGCGATCAAGTCGTGCGTCTAGCCCTGTCAAATGTTTTATTGCGCAGGTGAGGCTTCCTGTTTCGTGGTTTGGTGGAGCACGTTGTTTGGAAAAATAGCAACGCAGCTGAGATCCGGCATGGGACCAGCGGGTTGATGTTCCATGACAGCGATGGTCGCCTTTCGAATGAGCACACATCTCAACCGACCATGTGACAAGTTCTTGCAGACGGTGAAAGTAAAAGCCACGGCGAACACTGACACAGCCCTGCTAACGACGGAAGCGCCTCTCGTGGTCAGTGCGGGGATTGAACCCACGACCTTGGCGTTATTAGCACCACGCTCTAACCAGCTGAGCTAACCGACCAACACAGCCCAGGCAGCGAAAGTAAATGCCTATATTGCCGGTGCTCACAACCACGGCGGCTGTTCATTTTCTGCTTCATGTCGATCGCACGATAGTCTGAAGTATTTCCTTTCGTTGCAAAGCTTTTCAACGAAAAAAAAGCATTTACTTTTCCGAACGCGCATACTCGACTTAACCATTTGCTCTGATATTCAAAATGAAGCACAATGTCCGGACGCGTGCAATTTCAATCGCAATGCCACCAGCTCAGCTGCAGCTTGTCATGTTGAAAAATATCGTCTGTCGAAACGTCCCTTCAACGATCGCTCACTGTTCTTCTGGATACTCACAGACTTTTGGAGTCAGCGTTCTGTGCTGCTGATAAACTGCTGCGAACCTTATGCCAAATGCATTTGAATTGAAATCTAACAGTGGGATTTTTTCTGCTCCCGAACGACGCAGTTGCTTTGGTGTCAGCAACAGCTCAGACGCCAATTGCACGTTTTGCTCAATCACTCATGTTGCTAATTCAATCTTCGTTTGACAGCATATTTAGAAAGTTATCACGCCTTCCTGCAGCGGTCGTCAGTGACAGATCAGATGCTAAGATGATTGCTTCAGACAGCATGCTACATCCTCCATTTGAAAATGGAAAAGGTGCAAACGGTTGCAGGCTGAACACACACTCACTATATTGCCTGGCGTGTCAGAGGCTGGGAGCGGAGCTTATGGAGGCTTTTCAATCATGAGGGGCATGAATCGGGTAAATAGACAAGTTTCTTTCGCTCAGGTGTGGCAGTGCAGAACTAGAGGGTATAAATCAGGTGTGGGAGTACGAGAATTGGAAAGGCAGTGATGGGCAATGGCTGTGCGCAGAGGGTGGTGCGTTTCTGGAACAAGTTGCCAGACGAGCTGGTGATGGATGGTAAAATTCCAATACTTTTAAGGAATCTGGACGTGTATTTGAATAGGCAGGGTTTAGAGAGACATGGGTCAAATGCATGCAATCGCGGCTGGATCAATTGAAGATATCTGTTCGGAATGGACGAGTTCGACCGAAGACTGTGTTTTCAGTGCTGTCCATATCTAATGAGCTCTATGATAGTGCAGGTGAAATGATAAAAAAGATAAATAAAATCAATGAAGTAAAATTGTCTCAAGTTGTTGAATTCAAACAACTTCAGGTAATTTTATTTCAATTATTTTATTTATCTTTTTTATTTGTGTTTTTTTCATTGTTCTGTAACTCTTATTTCTTGATTGTCTCTCTTTCTCTCGCTCCCCACTCTCTCAATATCTTTTTCCTTTCCTCTTCCCACTTTGCTACCCTTCTCCCCTGTTTTCCATTTTGTCTCTGCTTCACCCATCCCCCACATATTTTGTCACATAGCACTGGCTACAGCCTGCGTCATTCACGGCTCCTAATCTCCCTTAGATCTCTCCATGCACTCTCATTATCACCTTTGCATCTGGAGCCCTGACTCACCATCTCTCAGGCTGGTGTAAACAGCTCCCTAATTCTACCCCTTTTTTATCTTTAACAAAGGATCAGTTCGACTCGAAACGTCAGCTCTTTTCTCTCCTTGCAGATGGTGCCAGACGTGCTGAGACTTTCCAGGATTTTCTCTTTTGGTTTCAGATTCCAGCATCCGCAGTAATTTTATTTTATTAATGGCTCTATGATATTGCTGGTGTCATGATAACTCCAGCTTCTATGCATGAGAGGTGAGCAAGCGAATGAATTCCTTTTGGAAGTCGCGTGACAAGTATTAACAGAGATCAAGGAAAATAACATGAACGAATCTTTGATTTGAATTGAAGCCTGAACTCTGGTTCTGCTCCGAGACTGTGCCAGGTCTGATTAATACTGCATATATTTCATGATTTGCATTTGTTTGTGAAAACAATTGAGACTGATTGATTTGCTGCAGACAACATCCAGCAGTCATCATGGGTACGGCGATCAAGTCGTGCGTCTAGCCCTGTCAAATGTTTTATTGCGCAGGTGAGGCTTCCTGTTTCGTGGTTTGGTGGAGCACGTTGTTTGGAAAAATAGCAACGCAGCTGAGATCCGGCATGGGACCAGCGGGTTGATGTTCCATGACAGCGATGGTCGCCTTTCGAATGAGCACACATCTCAACCGACCATGTGACAAGTTCTTGCAGACGGTTAAAGTAAAAGCCACGGCGAACACTGACACAGCCCTGCAAACGACGGAAGCGCCTCTCGTGGTCAGTGCGGGGATTGAACCCACGACCTTGGCGTTATTAGCACCACGCTCTAACCAGCTGAGCTAACCGACCAACACAGCCCAGGCAGCGAAAGTAAATGCCTATATTGCCGGTGCTCACAACCACGGCGGCTGTTCATTTTCTGCTTCATGTCGATCGCACGATAGTCTGAAGTATTTCCTTTCGTTGCAAAGCTTTTCAACGAAAAAAAAGCATTTACTTTTCCGAACGCGCATACTCGACTTAACCATTTGCTCTGATATTCAAAATGAAGCACAATGTCCGGACGCGTGCAATTTCAATCGCAATGCCACCAGCTCAGCTGCAGCTTGTCATGTTGAAAAATATCGTCTGTCGAAACGTCCCTTCAACGATCGCTCACTGTTCTTCTGGATACTCACAGACTTTTGGAGTCAGCGTTCTGTGCTGCTGATAAACTGCTGCGAACCTTATGCCAAATGCATTTGAATTGAAATCTAACAGTGGGATTTTTTCTGCTCCCGAACGACGCAGTTGCTTTGGTGTCAGCAACAGCTCAGACGCCAATTGCACGTTTTGCTCAATCACTCATGTTGCTAATTCAATCTTCGTTTGACAGCATATTTAGAAAGTTATCACGCCTTCCTGCAGCGGTCGTCAGTGACAGATCAGATGCTGAGATGATTGCTTCAGACAGCATGCTACATCCTCCATTTGAAAATGGAAAAGGTGCAAACGGTTGCAGGCTGAACACACACTCACTATATTGCCTGGCGTGTCAGAGGCTGGGAGCGGAGCTTATGGAGGCTTTTCAATCATGAGGGGCATGAATCGGGTAAATAGACAAGTTTCTTTCGCTCAGGTGTGGCAGTGCAGAACTAGAGGGTATAAATCAGGTGTGGGAGTACGAGAATTGGAAAGGCAGTGATGGGCAATGGCTGTGCGCAGAGGGTGGTGCGTTTCTGGAACAAGTTGCCAGACGAGCTGGTGATGGATGGTAAAATTCCAATACTTTTAAGGAATCTGGACGTGTATTTGAATAGGCAGGGTTTAGAGAGACATGGGTCAAATGCATGCAATCGCGGCTGGATCAATTGAAGATATCTGTTCGGAATGGACGAGTTCGACCGAAGACTGTGTTTTCAGTGCTGTCCATATCTAATGAGCTCTATGATAGTGCAGGTGAAATGATAAAAAAGATAAATAAAATCAATGAAGTAAAATTGTCTCAAGTTGTTGAATTCAAACAACTTCAGGTAATTTTATTTCAATTATTTTATTTATCTTTTTTATTTGTGTTTTTTTCATTGTTCTGTAACTCTTATTTCTTGATTGTCTCTCTTTCTCTCGCTCCCCACTCTCTCAATATCTTTTTCCTTTCCTCTTCCCACTTTGCTACCCTTCTCCCCTGTTTTCCATTTTGTCTCTGCTTCACCCATCCCCCACATATTTTGTCACATAGCACTGGCTACAGCCTGCGTCATTCACGGCTCCTAATCTCCCTTAGATCTCTCCATGCACTCTCATTATCACCTTTGCATCTGAAGCCCTGACTCACCATCTCTCAGCCTGGTGTAAACAGCTCCCTAATTCTACCCCTTTTTTATCTTTAACAAAGGATCAGTTCGACTCGAAACGTCAGCTCTTTTCTCTCCTTGCAGATGGTGCCAGACGTGCTGAGACTTTCCAGCATTTTCTCTTTTGGTTTCAGATTCCAGCATCCGCAGTAATTTTATTTTATTAATGGCTCTATGATATTGCTGGTGTCATGATAACTCCAGCTTCTATGCATGAGAGGTGAGCAAGCGAATGAATTCCTTTTGGAAGTCGCGTGACAAGTATTAACAGAGATCAAGGAAAATAACATGAACGAATCTTTGATTTGAATTGAAGCCTGAACTCTGGTTCTGCTCCGAGACTGTGCCAGGTCTGATTAATACTGCATATATTTCATGATTTGCATTTGTTTGTGAAAACAATTGAGACTGATTGATTTGCTGCAGACAACATCCAGCAGTCATCATGGGTACGGCGATCAAGTCGTGCGTCTAGCCCTGTCAAATGTTTTATTGCGCAGGTGAGGCTTCCTGTTTCGTGGTTTGGTGGAGCACGTTGTTTGGAAAAATAGCAACGCAGCTGAGATCCGGCATGGGACCAGCGGGTTGATGTTCCATGACAGCGATGGTCGCCTTTCGAATGAGCACACATCTCAACCGACCATGTGACAAGTTCTTGCAGACGGTGAAAGTAAAAGCCACGGCGAACACTGACACAGCCCTGCTAACGACGGAAGCGCCTCTCGTGGTCAGTGCGGGGATTGAACCCACGACCTTGGCGTTATTAGCACCACGCTCTAACCAGCTGAGCTAACCGACCAACACAGCCCAGGCAGCGAAAGTAAATGCCTATATTGCCGGTGCTCACAACCACGGCGGCTGTTCATTTTCTGCTTCATGTCGATCGCACGATAGTCTGAAGTATTTCCTTTCGTTGCAAAGCTTTTCAACGAAAAAAAAGCATTTACTTTTCCGAACGCGCATACTCGACTTAACCATTTGCTCTGATATTCAAAATGAAGCACAATGTCCGGACGCGTGCAATTTCAATCGCAATGCCACCAGCTCAGCTGCAGCTTGTCATGTTGAAAAATATCGTCTGTCGAAACGTCCCTTCAACGATCGCTCACTGTTCTTCTGGATACTCACAGACTTTTGGAGTCAGCGTTCTGTGCTGCTGATAAACTGCTGCGAACCTTATGCCAAATGCATTTGAATTGAAATCTAACAGTGGGATTTTTTCTGCTCCCGAACGACGCAGTTGCTTTGGTGTCAGCAACAGCTCAGACGCCAATTGCACGTTTTGCTCAATCACTCATGTTGCTAATTCAATCTTCGTTTGACAGCATATTTAGAAAGTTATCACGCCTTCCTGCAGCGGTCGTCAGTGACAGATCAGATGCTAAGATGATTGCTTCAGACAGCATGCTACATCCTCCATTTGAAAATGGAAAAGGTGCAAACGGTTGCAGGCTGAACACACACTCACTATATTGCCTGGCGTGTCAGAGGCTGGGAGCGGAGCTTATGGAGGCTTTTCAATCATGAGGGGCATGAATCGGGTAAATAGACAAGTTTCTTTCGCTCAGGTGTGGCAGTGCAGAACTAGAGGGTATAAATCAGGTGTGGGAGTACGAGAATTGGAAAGGCAGTGATGGGCAATGGCTGTGCGCAGAGGGTGGTGCGTTTCTGGAACAAGTTGCCAGACGAGCTGGTGATGGATGGTAAAATTCCAATACTTTTAAGGAATCTGGACGTGTATTTGAATAGGCAGGGTTTAGAGAGACATGGGTCAAATGCATGCAATCGCGGCTGGATCAATTGAAGATATCTGTTCGGAATGGACGAGTTCGACCGAAGACTGTGTTTTCAGTGCTGTCCATATCTAATGAGCTCTATGATAGTGCAGGTGAAATGATAAAAAAGATAAATAAAATCAATGAAGTAAAATTGTCTCAAGTTGTTGAATTCAAACAACTTCAGGTAATTTTATTTCAATTATTTTATTTATCTTTTTTATTTGTGTTTTTTTCATTGTTCTGTAACTCTTATTTCTTGATTGTCTCTCTTTCTCTCGCTCCCCACTCTCTCAATATCTTTTTCCTTTCCTCTTCCCACTTTGCTACCCTTCTCCCCTGTTTTCCATTTTGTCTCTGCTTCACCCATCCCCCACATATTTTGTCACATAGCACTGGCTACAGCCTGCGTCATTCACGGCTCCTAATCTCCCTTAGATCTCTCCATGCACTCTCATTATCACCTTTGCATCTGGAGCCCTGACTCACCATCTCTCAGGCTGGTGTAAACAGCTCCCTAATTCTACCCCTTTTTTATCTTTAACAAAGGATCAGTTCGACTCGAAACGTCAGCTCTTTTCTCTCCTTGCAGATGGTGCCAGACGTGCTGAGACTTTCCAGCATTTTCTCTTTTGGTTTCAGATTCCAGCATCCGCAGTAATTTTATTTTATTAATGGCTCTATGATATTGCTGGTGTCATGATAACTCCAGCTTCTATGCATGAGAGGTGAGCAAGCGAATGAATTCCTTTTGGAAGTCGCGTGACAAGTATTAACAGAGATCAAGGAAAATAACATGAACGAATCTTTGATTTGAATTGAAGCCTGAACTCTGGTTCTGCTCCGAGACTGTGCCAGGTCTGATTAATACTGCATATATTTCATGATTTGCATTTGTTTGTGAAAACAATTGAGACTGATTGATTTGCTGCAGACAACATCCAGCAGTCATCATGGGTACGGCGATCAAGTCGTGCGTCTAGCCCTGTCAAATGTTTTATTGCGCAGGTGAGGCTTCCTGTTTCGTGGTTTGGTGGAGCACGTTGTTTGGAAAAATAGCAACGCAGCTGAGATCCGGCATGGGACCAGCGGGTTGATGTTCCATGACAGCGATGGTCGCCTTTCGAATGAGCACACATCTCAACCGACCATGTGACAAGTTCTTGCAGACGGTGAAAGTAAAAGCCACGGCGAACACTGACACAGCCCTGCAAACGACGGAAGCGCCTCTCGTGGTCAGTGCGGGGATTGAACCCACGACCTTGGCGTTATTAGCACCACGCTCTAACCAGCTGAGCTAACCGACCAACACAGCACAGGCAGCGAAAGTAAATGCCTATATTGCCGGTGCTCACAACCACGGCGGCTGTTCATTTTCTGCTTCATGTCGATCGCACGATAGTCTGAAGTATTTCCTTTCGTTGCAAAGCTTTTCAACGAAAAAAAAGCATTTACTTTTCCGAACGCGCATACTCGACTTAACCATTTGCTCTGATATTCAAAATGAAGCACAATGTCCGGACGCGTGCAATTTCAATCGCAATGCCACCAGCTCAGCTGCAGCTTGTCATGTTGAAAAATATCGTCTGTCGAAACGTCCCTTCAACGATCGCTCACTGTTCTTCTGGATACTCACAGACTTTTGGAGTCAGCGTTCTGTGCTGCTGATAAACTGCTGCGAACCTTATGCCAAATGCATTTGAATTGAAATCTAACAGTGGGATTTTTTCTGCTCCCGAACGACGCAGTTGCTTTGGTGTCAGCAACAGCTCAGACGCCAATTGCACGTTTTGCTCAATCACTCATGTTGCTAATTCAATCTTCGTTTGACAGCATATTTAGAAAGTTATCACGCCTTCCTGCAGCGGTCGTCAGTGACAGATCAGATCCTGAGATGATTGCTTCAGACAGCATGCTACATCCTCCATTTGAAAATGGAAAAGGTGCAAACGGTTGCAGGCTGAACACACACTCACTATATTGCCTGGCGTGTCAGAGGCTGGGAGCGGAGCTTATGGAGGCTTTTCAATCATGAGGGGCATGAATCGGGTAAATAGACAAGTTTCTTTCGCTCAGGTGTGGCAGTGCAGAACTAGAGGGTATAAATCAGGTGTGGGAGTACGAGAATTGGAAAGGCAGTGATGGGCAATGGCTGTGCGCAGAGGGTGGTGCGTTTCTGGAACAAGTTGCCAGACGAGCTGGTGATGGATGGTAAAATTCCAATACTTTTAAGGAATCTGGACGTGTATTTGAATAGGCAGGGTTTAGAGAGACATGGGTCAAATGCATGCAATCGCGGCTGGATCAATTGAAGATATCTGTTCGGAATGGACGAGTTCGACCGAAGACTGTGTTTTCAGTGCTGTCCATATCTAATGAGCTCTATGATAGTGCAGGTGAAATGATAAAAAAGATAAATAAAATCAATGAAGTAAAATTGTCTCAAGTTGTTGAATTCAAACAACTTCAGGTAATTTTATTTCAATTATTTTATTTATCTTTTTTATTTGTGTTTTTTTCATTGTTCTGTAACTCTTATTTCTTGATTGTCTCTCTTTCTCTCGCTCCCCACTCTCTCAATATCTTTTTCCTTTCCTCTTCCCACTTTGCTACCCTTCTCCCCTGTTTTCCATTTTGTCTCTGCTTCACCCATCCCCCACATATTTTGTCACATAGCACTGGCTACAGCCTGCGTCATTCACGGCTCCTAATCTCCCTTAGATCTCTCCATGCACTCTCATTATCACCTTTGCATCTGGAGCCCTGACTCACCATCTCTCAGGCTGGTGTAAACAGCTCCCTAATTCTACCCCTTTTTTATCTTTAACAAAGGATCAGTTCGACTCGAAACGTCAGCTCTTTTCTCTCCTTGCAGATGGTGCCAGACGTGCTGAGACTTTCCAGCATTTTCTCTTTTGGTTTCAGATTCCAGCATCCGCAGTAATTTTATTTTATTAATGGCTCTATGATATTGCTGGTGTCATGATAACTCCAGCTTCTATGCATGAGAGGTGAGCAAGCGAATGAATTCCTTTTGGAAGTCGCGTGACAAGTATTAACAGAGATCAAGGAAAATAACATGAACGAATCTTTGATTTGAATTGAAGCCTGAACTCTGGTTCTGCTCCGAGACTGTGCCAGGTCTGATTAATACTGCATATATTTCATGATTTGCATTTGTTTGTGAAAACAATTGAGACTGATTGATTTGCTGCAGACAACATCCAGCAGTCATCATGGGTACGGCGATCAAGTCGTGCGTCTAGCCCTGTCAAATGTTTTATTGCGCAGGTGAGGCTTCCTGTTTCGTGGTTTGGTGGAGCACGTTGTTTGGAAAAATAGCAACGCAGCTGAGATCCGGCATGGGACCAGCGGGTTGATGTTCCATGACAGCGATGGTCGCCTTTCGAATGAGCACACATCTCAACCGACCATGTGACAAGTTCTTGCAGACGGTGAAAGTAAAAGCCACGGCGAACACTGACACAGCCCTGCAAACGACGGAAGCGCCTCTCGTGGTCAGTGCGGGGATTGAACCCACGACCTTGGCGTTATTAGCACCACGCTCTAACCAGCTGAGCTAACCGACCAACACAGCACAGGCAGCGAAAGTAAATGCCTATATTGCCGGTGCTCACAACCACGGCGGCTGTTCATTTTCTGCTTCATGTCGATCGCACGATAGTCTGAAGTATTTCCTTTCGTTGCAAAGCTTTTCAACGAAAAAAAAGCATTTACTTTTCCGAACGCGCATACTCGACTTAACCATTTGCTCTGATATTCAAAATGAAGCACAATGTCCGGACGCGTGCAATTTCAATCGCAATGCCACCAGCTCAGCTGCAGCTTGTCATGTTGAAAAATATCGTCTGTCGAAACGTCCCTTCAACGATCGCTCACTGTTCTTCTGGATACTCACAGACTTTTGGAGTCAGCGTTCTGTGCTGCTGATAAACTGCTGCGAACCTTATGCCAAATGCATTTGAATTGAAATCTAACAGTGGGATTTTTTCTGCTCCCGAACGACGCAGTTGCTTTGGTGTCAGCAACAGCTCAGACGCCAATTGCACGTTTTGCTCAATCACTCATGTTGCTAATTCAATCTTCGTTTGACAGCATATTTAGAAAGTTATCACGCCTTCCTGCAGCGGTCGTCAGTGACAGATCAGATCCTGAGATGATTGCTTCAGACAGCATGCTACATCCTCCATTTGAAAATGGAAAAGGTGCAAACGGTTGCAGGCTGAACACACACTCACTATATTGCCTGGCGTGTCAGAGGCTGGGAGCGGAGCTTATGGAGGCTTTTCAATCATGAGGGGCATGAATCGGGTAAATAGACAAGTTTCTTTCGCTCAGGTGTGGCAGTGCAGAACTAGAGGGTATAAATCAGGTGTGGGAGTACGAGAATTGGAAAGGCAGTGATGGGCAATGGCTGTGCGCAGAGGGTGGTGCGTTTCTGGAACAAGTTGCCAGACGAGCTGGTGATGGATGGTAAAATTCCAATACTTTTAAGGAATCTGGACGTGTATTTGAATAGGCAGGGTTTAGAGAGACATGGGTCAAATGCATGCAATCGCGGCTGGATCAATTGAAGATATCTGTTCGGAATGGACGAGTTCGACCGAAGACTGTGTTTTCAGTGCTGTCCATATCTAATGAGCTCTATGATAGTGCAGGTGAAATGATAAAAAAGATAAATAAAATCAATGAAGTAAAATTGTCTCAAGTTGTTGAATTCAAACAACTTCAGGTAATTTTATTTCAATTATTTTATTTATCTTTTTTATTTGTGTTTTTTTCATTGTTCTGTAACTCTTATTTCTTGATTGTCTCTCTTTCTCTCGCTCCCCACTCTCTCAATATCTTTTTCCTTTCCTCTTCCCACTTTGCTACCCTTCTCCCCTGTTTTCCATTTTGTCTCTGCTTCACCCATCCCCCACATATTTTGTCACATAGCACTGGCTACAGCCTGCGTCATTCACGGCTCCTAATCTCCCTTAGATCTCTCCATGCACTCTCATTATCACCTTTGCATCTGAAGCCCTGACTCACCATCTCTCAGCCTGGTGTAAACAGCTCCCTAATTCTACCCCTTTTTTATCTTTAACAAAGGATCAGTTCGACTCGAAACGTCAGCTCTTTTCTCTCCTTGCAGATGGTGCCAGACGTGCTGAGACTTTCCAGCATTTTCTCTTTTGGTTTCAGATTCCAGCATCCGCAGTAATTTTATTTTATTAATGGCTCTATGATATTGCTGGTGTCATGATAACTCCAGCTTCTATACATGAGAGGTGAGCAAGCGAATGAATTCCTTTTGGAAGTCGCGTGACAAGTATTAACAGAGATCAAGGAAAATAACATGAACGAATCTTTGATTTGAATTGAAGCCTGAACTCTGGTTCTGCTCCGAGACTGTGCCAGGTCTGATTAATACTGCATATATTTCATGATTTGCATTTGTTTGTGAAAACAATTGAGACTGATTGATTTGCTGCAGACAACATCCAGCAGTCATCATGGGTACGGCGATCAAGTCGTGCGTCTAGCCCTGTCAAATGTTTTATTGCGCAGGTGAGGCTTCCTGTTTCGTGGTTTGGTGGAGCACGTTGTTTGGAAAAATAGCAACGCAGCTGAGATCCGGCATGGGACCAGCGGGTTGATGTTCCATGACAGCGATGGTCGCCTTTCGAATGAGCACACATCTCAACCGACCATGTGACAAGTTCTTGCAGACGGTGAAAGTAAAAGCCACGGCGAACACTGACACAGCCCTGCAAACGACGGAAGCGCCTCTCGTGGTCAGTGCGGGGATTGAACCCACGACCTTGGCGTTATTAGCACCACGCTCTAACCAGCTGAGCTAACCGACCAACACAGCACAGGCAGCGAAAGTAAATGCCTATATTGCCGGTGCTCACAACCACGGCGGCTGTTCATTTTCTGCTTCATGTCGATCGCACGATAGTCTGAAGTATTTCCTTTCGTTGCAAAGCTTTTCAACGAAAAAAAAGCATTTACTTTTCCGAACGCGCATACTCGACTTAACCATTTGCTCTGATATTCAAAATGAAGCACAATGTCCGGACGCGTGCAATTTCAATCGCAATGCCACCAGCTCAGCTGCAGCTTGTCATGTTGAAAAATATCGTCTGTCGAAACGTCCCTTCAACGATCGCTCACTGTTCTTCTGGATACTCACAGACTTTTGGAGTCAGCGTTCTGTGCTGCTGATAAACTGCTGCGAACCTTATGCCAAATGCATTTGAATTGAAATCTAACAGTGGGATTTTTTCTGCTCCCGAACGACGCAGTTGCTTTGGTGTCAGCAACAGCTCAGACGCCAATTGCACGTTTTGCTCAATCACTCATGTTGCTAATTCAATCTTCGTTTGACAGCATATTTAGAAAGTTATCACGCCTTCCTGCAGCGGTCGTCAGTGACAGATCAGATGCTGAGATGATTGCTTCAGACAGCATGCTACATCCTCCATTTGAAAATGGAAAAGGTGCAAACGGTTGCAGGCTGAACACACACTCACTATATTGCCTGGCGTGTCAGAGGCTGGGAGCGGAGCTTATGGAGGCTTTTCAATCATGAGGGGCATGAATCGGGTAAATAGACAAGTTTCTTTCGCTCAGGTGTGGCAGTGCAGAACTAGAGGGTATAAATCAGGTGTGGGAGTACGAGAATTGGAAAGGCAGTGATGGGCAATGGCTGTGCGCAGAGGGTGGTGCGTTTCTGGAACAAGTTGCCAGACGAGCTGGTGATGGATGGTAAAATTCCAATACTTTTAAGGAATCTGGACGTGTATTTGAATAGGCAGGGTTTAGAGAGACATGGGTCAAATGCATGCAATCGCGGCTGGATCAATTGAAGATATCTGTTCGGAATGGACGAGTTCGACCGAAGACTGTGTTTTCAGTGCTGTCCATATCTAATGAGCTCTATGATAGTGCAGGTGAAATGATAAAAAAGATAAATAAAATCAATGAAGTAAAATTGTCTCAAGTTGTTGAATTCAAACAACTTCAGGTAATTTTATTTCAATTATTTTATTTATCTTTTTTATTTGTGTTTTTTTCATTGTTCTGTAACTCTTATTTCTTGATTGTCTCTCTTTCTCTCGCTCCCCACTCTCTCAATATCTTTTTCCTTTCCTCTTCCCACTTTGCTACCCTTCTCCCCTGTTTTCCATTTTGTCTCTGCTTCACCCATCCCCCACATATTTTGTCACATAGCACTGGCTACAGCCTGCGTCATTCACGGCTCCTAATCTCCCTTAGATCTCTCCATGCACTCTCATTATCACCTTTGCATCTGAAGCCCTGACTCACCATCTCTCAGCCTGGTGTAAACAGCTCCCTAATTCTACCCCTTTTTTATCTTTAACAAAGGATCAGTTCGACTCGAAACGTCAGCTCTTTTCTCTCCTTGCAGATGGTGCCAGACGTGCTGAGACTTTCCAGCATTTTCTCTTTTGGTTTCAGATTCCAGCATCCGCAGTAATTTTATTTTATTAATGGCTCTATGATATTGCTGGTGTCATGATAACTCCAGCTTCTATGCATGAGAGGTGAGCAAGCGAATGAATTCCTTTTGGAAGTCGCGTGACAAGTATTAACAGAGATCAAGGAAAATAACATGAACGAATCTTTGATTTGAATTGAAGCCTGAACTCTGGTTCTGCTCCGAGACTGTGCCAGGTCTGATTAATACTGCATATATTTCATGATTTGCATTTGTTTGTGAAAACAATTGAGACTGATTGATTTGCTGCAGACAACATCCAGCAGTCATCATGGGTACGGCGATCAAGTCGTGCGTCTAGCCCTGTCAAATGTTTTATTGCGCAGGTGAGGCTTCCTGTTTCGTGGTTTGGTGGAGCACGTTGTTTGGAAAAATAGCAACGCAGCTGAGATCCGGCATGGGACCAGCGGGTTGATGTTCCATGACAGCGATGGTCGCCTTTCGAATGAGCACACATCTCAACCGACCATGTGACAAGTTCTTGCAGACGGTGAAAGTAAAAGCCACGGCGAACACTGACACAGCCCTGCTAACGACGGAAACGCCTCTCGTGGTCAGTGCGGGGATTGAACCCACGACCTTGGCGTTATTAGCACCACGCTCTAACCAGCTGAGCTAACCGACCAACACAGACCAGGCAGCGAAAGTAAATGCCTATATTGCCGGTGCTCACAACCACGGCGGCTGTTCATTTTCTGCTTCATGTCGATCGCACGATAGTCTGAAGTATTTCCTTTCGTTGCAAAGCTTTTCAACGAAAAAAAAGCATTTACTTTTCCGAACGCGCATACTCGACTTAACCATTTGCTCTGATATTCAAAATGAAGCACAATGTCCGGACGCGTGCAATTTCAATCGCAATGCCACCAGCTCAGCTGCAGCTTGTCATGTTGAAAAATATCGTCTGTCGAAACGTCCCTTCAACGATCGCTCACTGTTCTTCTGGATACTCACAGACTTTTGGAGTCAGCGTTCTGTGCTGCTGATAAACTGCTGCGAACCTTATGCCAAATGCATTTGAATTGAAATCTAACAGTGGGATTTTTTCTGCTCCCGAACGACGCAGTTGCTTTGGTGTCAGCAACAGCTCAGACGCCAATTGCACGTTTTGCTCAATCACTCATGTTGCTAATTCAATCTTCGTTTGACAGCATATTTAGAAAGTTATCACGCCTTCCTGCAGCGGTCGTCAGTGACAGATCAGATGCTAAGATGATTGCTTCAGACAGCATGCTACATCCTCCATTTGAAAATGGAAAAGGTGCAAACGGTTGCAGGCTGAACACACACTCACTATATTGCCTGGCGTGTCAGAGGCTGGGAGCGGAGCTTATGGAGGCTTTTCAATCATGAGGGGCATGAATCGGGTAAATAGACAAGTTTCTTTCGCTCAGGTGTGGCAGTGCAGAACTAGAGGGTATAAATCAGGTGTGGGAGTACGAGAATTGGAAAGGCAGTGATGGGCAATGGCTGTGCGCAGAGGGTGGTGCGTTTCTGGAACAAGTTGCCAGACGAGCTGGTGATGGATGGTAAAATTCCAATACTTTTAAGGAATCTGGACGTGTATTTGAATAGGCAGGGTTTAGAGAGACATGGGTCAAATGCATGCAATCGCGGCTGGATCAATTGAAGATATCTGTTCGGAATGGACGAGTTCGACCGAAGACTGTGTTTTCAGTGCTGTCCATATCTAATGAGCTCTATGATAGTGCAGGTGAAATGATAAAAAAGATAAATAAAATCAATGAAGTAAAATTGTCTCAAGTTGTTGAATTCAAACAACTTCAGGTAATTTTATTTCAATTATTTTATTTATCTTTTTTATTTGTTTTTTTTCATTGTTCTGTAACTCTTATTTCTTGATTGTCTCTCTTTCTCTCGCTCCCCACTCTCTCAATATCTTTTTCCTTTCCTCTTCCCACTTTGCTACCCTTCTCCCCTGTTTTCCATTTTGTCTCTGCTTCACCCATCCCCCACATATTTTGTCACATAGCACTGGCTACAGCCTGCGTCATTCACGGCTCCTAATCTCCCTTAGATCTCTCCATGCACTCTCATTATCACCTTTGCATCTGGAGCCCTGACTCACCATCTCTCAGGCTGGTGTAAACAGCTCCCTAATTCTACCCCTTTTTTATCTTTAACAAAGGATCAGTTCGACTCGAAACGTCAGCTCTTTTCTCTCCTTGCAGATGGTGCCAGACGTGCTGAGACTTTCCAGCATTTTCTCTTTTGGTTTCAGATTCCAGCATCCGCAGTAATTTTATTTTATTAATGGCTCTATGATATTGCTGGTGTCATGATAACTCCAGCTTCTATGCATGAGAGGTGAGCAAGCGAATGAATTCCTTTTGGAAGTCGCGTGACAAGTATTAACAGAGATCAAGGAAAATAACATGAACGAATCTTTGATTTGAATTGAAGCCTGAACTCTGGTTCTGCTCCGAGACTGTGCCAGGTCTGATTAATACTGCATATATTTCATGATTTGCATTTGTTTGTGAAAACAATTGAGACTGATTGATTTGCTGCAGACAACATCCAGCAGTCATCATGGGTACGGCGATCAAGTCGTGCGTCTAGCCCTGTCAAATGTTTTATTGCGCAGGTGAGGCTTCCTGTTTCGTGGTTTGGTGGAGCACGTTGTTTGGAAAAATAGCAACGCAGCTGAGATCCGGCATGGGACCAGCGGGTTGATGTTCCATGACAGCGATGGTCGCCTTTCGAATGAGCACACATCTCAACCGACCATGTGACAAGTTCTTGCAGACGGTGAAAGTAAAAGCCACGGCGAACACTGACACAGCCCTGCAAACGACGGAAGCGCCTCTCGTGGTCAGTGCGGGGATTGAACCCACGACCTTGGCGTTATTAGCACCACGCTCTAACCAGCTGAGCTAACCGACCAACACAGCACAGACAGCGAAAGTAAATGCCTATATTGCCGGTGCTCACAACCACGGCGGCTGTTCATTTTCTGCTTCATGTCGATCGCACGATAGTCTGAAGTATTTCCTTTCGTTGCAAAGCTTTTCAACGAAAAAAAAGCATTTACTTTTGCGAACGCGCATACTCGACTTAACCATTTGCTCTGATATTCAAAATGAAGCACAATGTCCGGACGCGTGCAATTTCAATCGCAATGCCACCAGCTCAGCTGCAGCTTGTCATGTTGAAAAATATCGTCTGTCGAAACGTCCCTTCAACGATCGCTCACTGTTCTTCTGGATACTCACAGACTTTTGGAGTCAGCGTTCTGTGCTGCTGATAAACTGCTGCGAACCTTATGCCAAATGCATTTGAATTGAAATCTAACAGTGGGATTTTTTCTGCTCCCGAACGACGCAGTTGCTTTGGTGTCAGCAACAGCTCAGACGCCAATTGCACGTTTTGCTCAATCACTCATGTTGCTAATTCAATCTTCGTTTGACAGCATATTTAGAAAGTTATCACGCCTTCCTGCAGCGGTCGTCAGTGACAGATCAGATCCTGAGATGATTGCTTCAGACAGCATGCTACATCCTCCATTTGAAAATGGAAAAGGTGCAAACGGTTGCAGGCTGAACACACACTCACTATATTGCCTGGCGTGTCAGAGGCTGGGAGCGGAGCTTATGGAGGCTTTTCAATCATGAGGGGCATGAATCGGGTAAATAGACAAGTTTCTTTCGCTCAGGTGTGGCAGTGCAGAACTAGAGGGTATAAATCAGGTGTGGGAGTACGAGAATTGGAAAGGCAGTGATGGGCAATGGCTGTGCGCAGAGGGTGGTGCGTTTCTGGAACAAGTTGCCAGACGAGCTGGTGATGGATGGTAAAATTCCAATACTTTTAAGGAATCTGGACGTGTATTTGAATAGGCAGGGTTTAGAGAGACATGGGTCAAATGCATGCAATCGCGGCTGGATCAATTGAAGATATCTGTTCGGAATGGACGAGTTCGACCGAAGACTGTGTTTTCAGTGCTGTCCATATCTAATGAGCTCTATGATAGTGCAGGTGAAATGATAAAAAAGATAAATAAAATCAATGAAGTAAAATTGTCTCAAGTTGTTGAATTCAAACAACTTCAGGTAATTTTATTTCAATTATTTTATTTATCTTTTTTATTTGTGTTTTTTTCATTGTTCTGTAACTCTTATTTCTTGATTGTCTCTCTTTCTCTCGCTCCCCACTCTCTCAATATCTTTTTCCTTTCCTCTTCCCACTTTGCTACCCTTCTCCCCTGTTTTCCATTTTGTCTCTGCTTCACCCATCCCCCACATATTTTGTCACATAGCACTGGCTACAGCCTGCGTCATTCACGGCTCCTAATCTCCCTTAGATCTCTCCATGCACTCTCATTATCACCTTTGCATCTGAAGCCCTGACTCACCATCTCTCAGCCTGGTGTAAACAGCTCCCTAATTCTACCCCTTTTTTATCTTTAACAAAGGATCAGTTCGACTCGAAACGTCAGCTCTTTTCTCTCCTTGCAGATGGTGCCAGACGTGCTGAGACTTTCCAGCATTTTCTCTTTTGGTTTCAGATTCCAGCATCCGCAGTAATTTTATTTTATTAATGGCTCTATGATATTGCTGGTGTCATGATAACTCCAGCTTCTATGCATGAGAGGTGAGCAAGCGAATGAATTCCTTTTGGAAGTCGCGTGACAAGTATTAACAGAGATCAAGGAAAATAACATGAACGAATCTTTGATTTGAATTGAAGCCTGAACTCTGGTTCTGCTCCGAGACTGTGCCAGGTCTGATTAATACTGCATATATTTCATGATTTGCATTTGTTTGTGAAAACAATTGAGACTGATTGATTTGCTGCAGACAACATCCAGCAGTCATCATGGGTACGGCGATCAAGTCGTGCGTCTAGCCCTGTCAAATGTTTTATTGCGCAGGTGAGGCTTCCTGTTTCGTGGTTTGGTGGAGCACGTTGTTTGGAAAAATAGCAACGCAGCTGAGATCCGGCATGGGACCAGCGGGTTGATGTTCCATGACAGCGATGGTCGCCTTTCGAATGAGCACACATCTCAACCGACCATGTGACAAGTTCTTGCAGACGGTGAAAGTAAAAGCCACGGCGAACACTGACACAGCCCTGCAAACGACGGAAGCGCCTCTCGTGGTCAGTGCGGGGATTGAACCCACGACCTTGGCGTTATTAGCACCACGCTCTAACCAGATGAGCTAACCGACCAACACAGCACAGACTGCGAAACTAAATGCCTATATTGCCGGTGCTCACAACCACGGCGGCTGTTCATTTTCTGCTTCATGTCGATCGCACGATAGTCTGAAGTATTTCCTTTCGTTGCAAAGCTTTTCAACGAAAAAAAAGCATTTACTTTTCCGAACGCGCATACTCGACTTAACCATTTGCTCTGATATTCAAAATGAAGCACAATGTCCGGACGCGTGCAATTTCAATCGCAATGCCACCAGCTCAGCTGCAGCTTGTCATGTTGAAAAATATCGTCTGTCGAAACGTCCCTTCAACGATCGCTCACTGTTCTTCTGGATACTCACAGACTTTTGGAGTCAGCGTGATGTGCTGCTGATAAACTGCTGCGAACCTTATGCCAAATGCATTTGAATTGAAATCTAACAGTGGGATTTTTTCTGCTCCCGAACGACGCAGTTGCTTTGGTGTCAGCAACAGCTCAGACGCCAATTGCACGTTTTGCTCAATCACTCATGTTGCTAATTCAATCTTCGTTTGACAGCATATTTAGAAAGTTATCACGCCTTCCTGCAGCGGTCGTCAGTGACAGATCAGATGCTAAGATGATTGCTTCAGACAGCATGCTACATCCTCCATTTGAAAATGGAAAAGGTGCAAACGGTTGCAGGCTGAACACACACTCACTATATTGCCTGGCGTGTCAGAGGCTGGGAGCGGAGCTTATGGAGGCTTTTCAATCATGAGGGGCATGAATCGGGTAAATAGACAAGTTTCTTTCGCTCAGGTGTGGCAGTGCAGAACTAGAGGGTATAAATCAGGTGTGGGAGTACGAGAATTGGAAAGGCAGTGATGGGCAATGGCTGTGCGCAGAGGGTGGTGCGTTTCTGGAACAAGTTGCCAGACGAGCTGGTGATGGATGGTAAAATTCCAATACTTTTAAGGAATCTGGACGTGTATTTGAATAGGCAGGGTTTAGAGAGACATGGGTCAAATGCATGCAATCGCGGCTGGATCAATTGAAGATATCTGTTCGGAATGGACGAGTTCGACCGAAGACTGTGTTTTCAGTGCTGTCCATATCTAATGAGCTCTATGATAGTGCAGGTGAAATGATAAAAAAGATAAATAAAATCAATGAAGTAAAATTGTCTCAAGTTGTTGAATTCAAACAACTTCAGGTAATTTTATTTCAATTATTTTATTTATCTTTTTTATTTGTGTTTTTTTCATTGTTCTGTAACTCTTATTTCTTGATTGTCTCTCTTTCTCTCGCTCCCCACTCTCTCAATATCTTTTTCCTTTCCTCTTCCCACTTTGCTACCCTTCTCCCCTGTTTTCCATTTTGTCTCTGCTTCACCCATCCCCCACATATTTTGTCACATAGCACTGGCTACAGCCTGCGTCATTCACGGCTCCTAATCTCCCTTAGATCTCTCCATGCACTCTCATTATCACCTTTGCATCTGAAGCCCTGACTCACCATCTCTCAGCCTGGTGTAAACAGCTCCCTAATTCTACCCCTTTTTTATCTTTAACAAAGGATCAGTTCGACTCGAAACGTCAGCTCTTTTCTCTCCTTGCAGATGGTGCCAGACGTGCTGAGACTTTCCAGCATTTTCTCTTTTGGTTTCAGATTCCAGCATCCGCAGTAATTTTATTTTATTAATGGCTCTATGATATTGCTGGTGTCATGATAACTCCAGCTTCTATGCATGAGAGGTGAGCAAGCGAATGAATTCCTTTTGGAAGTCGCGTGACAAGTATTAACAGAGATCAAGGAAAATAACATGAACGAATCTTTGATTTGAATTGAAACCTGAACTCTGGTTCTGCTCCGAGACTGTGCCAGGTCTGATTAATACTGCATATATTTCATGATTTGCATTTGTTTGTGAAAACAATTGAGACTGATTGATTTGCTGCAGACAACATCCAGCAGTCATCATGGGTACGGCGATCAAGTCGTGCGTCTAGCCCTGTCAAATGTTTTATTGCGCAGGTGAGGCTTCCTGTTTCGTGGTTTGGTGGAGCACGTTGTTTGGAAAAATAGCAACGCAGCTGAGATCCGGCATGGGACCAGCGGGTTGATGTTCCATGACAGCGATGGTCGCCTTTCGAATGAGCACACATCTCAACCGACCATGTGACAAGTTCTTGCAGACGGTTAAAGTAAAAGCCACGGCGAACACTGACACAGCCCTGCAAACGACGGAAGCACCTCTCGTGGTCATTGCGGGGATTGAACCCACGACCTTGGCGTTATTAGCACCACGCTCTAACCAGCTGAGCTAACCGACCAACACAGCACAGACTGCGAAACTAAATGCCTATATTGCCGGTGCTCACAACCACGGCGGCTGTTCATTTTCTGCTTCATGTCGATCGCACGATAGTCTGAAGTATTTCCTTTCGTTGCAAAGCTTTTCAACGAAAAAAAAGCATTTACTTTTCCGAACGCGCATACTCGACTTAACCATTTGCTCTGATATTCAAAATGAAGCACAATGTCCGGACGCGTGCAATTTCAATCGCAATGCCACCAGCTCAGCTGCAGCTTGTCATGTTGAAAAATATCGTCTGTCGAAACGTCCCTTCAACGATCGCTCACTGTTCTTCTGGATACTCACAGACTTTTGGAGTCAGCGTTCTGTGCTGCTGATAAACTGCTGCGAACCTTATGCCAAATGCATTTGAATTGAAATCTAACAGTGGGATTTTTTCTGCTCCCGAACGACGCAGTTGCTTTGGTGTCAGCAACAGCTCAGACGCCAATTGCACGTTTTGCTCAATCACTCATGTTGCTAATTCAATCTTCGTTTGACAGCATATTTAGAAAGTTATCACGCCTTCCTGCAGCGGTCGTCAGTGACAGATCAGATGCTAAGATGATTGCTTCAGACAGCATGCTACATCCTCCATTTGAAAATGGAAAAGGTGCAAACGGTTGCAGGCTGAACACACACTCACTATATTGCCTGGCGTGTCAGAGGCTGGGAGCGGAGCTTATGGAGGCTTTTCAATCATGAGGGGCATGAATCGGGTAAATAGACAAGTTTCTTTCGCTCAGGTGTGGCAGTGCAGAACTAGAGGGTATAAATCAGGTGTGGGAGTACGAGAATTGGAAAGGCAGTGATGGGCAATGGCTGTGCGCAGAGGGTGGTGCGTTTCTGGAACAAGTTGCCAGACGAGCTGGTGATGGATGGTAAAATTACAATACTTTTAAGGAATCTGGACGTGTATTTGAATAGGCAGGGTTTAGAGAGACATGGGTCAAATGCATGCAATCGCGGCTGGATCAATTGAAGATATCTGTTCGGAATGGACGAGTTCGACCGAAGACTGTGTTTTCAGTGCTGTCCATATCTAATGAGCTCTATGATAGTGCAGGTGAAATGATAAAAAAGATAAATAAAATCAATGAAGTAAAATTGTCTCAAGTTGTTGAATTCAAACAACTTCAGGTAATTTTATTTCAATTATTTTATTTATCTTTTTTATTTGTGTTTTTTTCATTGTTCTGTAACTCTTATTTCTTGATTGTCTCTCTTTCTCTCGCTCCCCACTCTCTCAATATCTTTTTCCTTTCCTCTTCCCACTTTGCTACCCTTCTCCCCTGTTTTCCATTTTGTCTCTGCTTCACCCATCCCCCACATATTTTGTCACATAGCACTGGCTACAGCCTGCGTCATTCACGGCTCCTAATCTCCCTTAGATCTCTCCATGCACTC
The DNA here is from genome assembly GCF_037043375.1 of Chiloscyllium plagiosum. NCBI lineage: Eukaryota > Metazoa > Chordata > Chondrichthyes > Orectolobiformes > Hemiscylliidae > Chiloscyllium > Chiloscyllium plagiosum. The sequence continues at coordinate 44,663,548 of NW_028270183.1, forward strand.
TCATTATCACCTTTGCATCTGGAGCCCTGACTCACCATCTCTCAGCCTGGTGTAAACAGCTCCCTAATTCTACCCCTTTTTTATCTTTAACAAAGGATCAGTTCGACTCGAAACGTCAGCTCTTTTCTCTCCTTGCAGATGGTGCCAGACGTGCTGAGACTTTCCAGCATTTTCTCTTTTGGTTTCAGATTCCAGCATCCGCAGTAATTTTATTTTATTAATGGCTCTATGATATCGCTGGTGTCATGATAACTCCAGCTTCTATGCATGAGAGGTGAGCAAGCGAATGAATTCCTTTTGGAAGTCGCGTGACAAGTATTAACAGAGATCAAGGAAAATAACATGAACGAATCTTTGATTTGAATTGAAGCCTGAACTCTGGTTCTGCTCCGAGACTGTGCCAGGTCTGATTAATACTGCATATATTTCATGATTTGCATTTGTTTGTGAAAACAATTGAGACTGATTGATTTGCTGCAGACAACATCCAGCAGTCATCATGGGTACGGCGATCAAGTCGTGCGTCTAGCCCTGTCAAATGTTTTATTGCGCAGGTGAGGCTTCCTGTTTCGTGGTTTGGTGGAGCACGTTGTTTGGAAAATTAGCAACGCAGCTGAGATCCGGCATGGGACCAGCGGGTTGATGTTCCATGACAGCGATGGTCGCCTTTCGAATGAGCACACATCTCAACCGACCATGTGACAAGTTCTTGCAGACGGTGAAAGTAAAAGCCACGGCGAACACTGACACAGCCCTGCTAACGACGGAAGCGCCTTTCGTGGTCAGTGCGGGGATTGAACCCACGACCTTGGCGTTATTAGCACCACGCTCTAACCAGCTGAGCTAACCGACCAACACAGCACAGGCAGCGAAACTAAATGCCTATATTGCCGGTGCTCACAACCACGGCGGCTGTTCATTTTCTGCTTCATGTCGATCGCACGATAGTCTGAAGTATTTCCTTTCGTTGCAAAGCTTTTCAACGAAAAAAAAGCATTTACTTTTCCGAACGCGCATACTCGACTTAACCATTTGCTCTGATATTCAAAATGAAGCACAATGTCCGGACGCGTGCAATTTCAATCGCAATGCCACCAGCTCAGCTGCAGCTTGTCATGTTGAAAAATATCGTCTGTCGAAACGTCCCTTCAACGATCGCTCACTGTTCTTCTGGATACTCACAGACTTTTGGAGTCAGCGTTATGTGCTGCTGATAAACTGCTGCGAACCTTATGCCAAATGCATTTGAATTGAAATCTAACAGTGGGATTTTTTCTGCTCCCGAACGACGCAGTTGCTTTGGTGTCAGCAACAGCTCAGACGCCAATTGCACGTTTTGCTCAATCACTCATGTTGCTAATTCAATCTTCGTTTGACAGCATATTTAGAAAGTTATCACGCCTTCCTGCAGCGGTCGTCAGTGACAGATCAGATGCTAAGATGATTGCTTCAGACAGCATGCTACATCCTCCATTTGAAATTGGAAAAGGTGCAAACGGTTGCAGGCTGAACACACACTCACTATATTGCCTGGCGTGTCAGAGGCTGGGAGCGGAGCTTATGGAGGCTTTTCAATCATGAGGGGCATGAATCGGGTAAATAGACAAGTTTCTTTCGCTCAGGTGTGGCAGTGCAGAACTAGAGGGTATAAATCAGGTGTGGGAGTACGAGAATTGGAAAGGCAGTGATGGGCAATGGCTGTGCGCAGAGGGTGGTGCGTTTCTGGAACAAGTTGCCAGACGAGCTGGTGATGGATGGTAAAATTCCAATACTTTTAAGGAATCTGGACGTGTATTTGAATAGGCAGGGTTTAGAGAGACATGGGTCAAATGCATGCAATCGCGGCTGGATCAATTGAAGATATCTGTTCGGAATGGACGAGTTCGACCGAAGACTGTGTTTTCAGTGCTGTCCATATCTAATGAGCTCTATGATAGTGCAGGTGAAATGATAAAAAAGATAAATAAAATCAATGAAGTAAAATTGTCTCAAGTTGTTGAATTCAAACAACTTCAGGTAATTTTATTTCAATTATTTTATTTATCTTTTTTATTTGTGTTTTTTTCATTGTTCTGTAACTCTTATTTCTTGATTGTCTCTCTTTCTCTCGCTCCCCACTCTCTCAATATCTTTTTCCTTTCCTCTTCCCACTTTGCTACCCTTCTCCCCTGTTTTCCATTTTGTCTCTGCTTCACCCATCCCCCACATATTTTGTCACATAGCACTGGCTACAGCCTGCGTCATTCACGGCTCCTAATCTCCCTTAGATCTCTCCATGCACTCTCATTATCACCTTTGCATCTGGAGCCCTGACTCACCATCTCTCAGCCTGGTGTAAACAGCTCCCTAATTCTACCCCTTTTTTATCTTTAACAAAGGATCAGTTCGACTCGAAACGTCAGCTCTTTTCTCTCCTTGCAGATGGTGCCAGACGTGCTGAGACTTTCCAGCATTTTCTCTTTTGGTTTCAGATTCCAGCATCCGCAGTAATTTTATTTTATTAATGGCTCTATGATATTGCTGGTGTCATGATAACTCCAGCTTCTATGCATGAGAGGTGAGCAAGCGAATGAATTCCTTTTGGAAGTCGCGTGACAAGTATTAACAGAGATCAAGGAAAATAACATGAACGAATCTTTGATTTGAATTGAAGCCTGAACTCTGGTTCTGCTCCGAGACTGTGCCAGGTCTGATTAATACTGCATATATTTCATGATTTGCATTTGTTTGTGAAAACAATTGAGACTGATTGATTTGCTGCAGACAACATCCAGCAGTCATCATGGGTACGGCGATCAAGTCGTGCGTCTAGCCCTGTCAAATGTTTTATTGCGCAGGTGAGGCTTCCTGTTTCGTGGTTTGGTGGAGCACGTTGTTTGGAAAAATAGCAACGCAGCTGAGATCCGGCATGGGACCAGCGGGTTGATGTTCCATGACAGCGATGGTCGCCTTTCGAATGAGCACACATCTCAACCGACCATGTGACAAGTTCTTGCAGACGGTGAAAGTAAAAGCCACGGCGAACACTGACACAGCCCTGCAAACGACGGAAGCGCCTCTCGTGGTCTGTGCGGGGATTGAACCCACGACCTTGGCGTTATTAGCACCACGCTCTAACCAGCTGAGCTAACCGACCAACACAGCACAGGCAGCGAAAGTAAATGCCTATATTGCCGGTGCTCACAACCACGGCGGCTGTTCATTTTCTGCTTCATGTCGATCGCACGATAGTCTGAAGTATTTCCTTTCGTTGCAAAGCTTTTCAACGAAAAAAAAGCATTTACTTTTCCGAACGCGCATACTCGACTTAACCATTTGCTCTGATATTCAAAATGAAGCACAATGTCCGGACGCGTGCAATTTCAATCGCAATGCCACCAGCTCAGCTGCAGCTTGTCATGTTGAAAAATATCGTCTGTCGAAACGTCCCTTCAACGATCGCTCACTGTTCTTCTGGATACTCACAGACTTTTGGAGTCAGCGTGATGTGCTGCTGATAAACTGCTGCGAACCTTATGCCAAATGCATTTGAATTGAAATCTAACAGTGGGATTTTTTCTGCTCCCGAACGACGCAGTTGCTTTGGTGTCAGCAACAGCTCAGACGCCAATTGCACGTTTTGCTCAATCACTCATGTTGCTAATTCAATCTTCGTTTGACAGCATATTTAGAAAGTTATCACGCCTTCCTACAGCGGTCGTCAGTGACAGATCAGATGCTGAGATGATTGCTTCAGACAGCATGCTACATCCTCCATTTGAAAATGGAAAAGGTGCAAACGGTTGCAGGCTGAACACACACTCACTATATTGCCTGGCGTGTCAGAGGCTGGGAGCGGAGCTTATGGAGGCTTTTCAATCATGAGGGGCATGAATCGGGTAAATAGACAAGTTTCTTTCGCTCAGGTGTGGCAGTGCAGAACTAGAGGGTATAAATCAGGTGTGGGAGTACGAGAATTGGAAAGGCAGTGATGGGCAATGGCTGTGCGCAGAGGGTGGTGCGTTTCTGGAACAAGTTGCCAGACGAGCTGGTGATGGATGGTAAAATTCCAATACTTTTAAGGAATCTGGACGTGTATTTGAATAGGCAGGGTTTAGAGAGACATGGGTCAAATGCATGCAATCGCGGCTGGATCAATTGAAGATATCTGTTCGGAATGGACGAGTTCGACCGAAGACTGTGTTTTCAGTGCTGTCCATATCTAATGAGCTCTATGATAGTGCAGGTGAAATGAAAAAAGGGAAAAATAAAATCAATGAAGTAAAATTGTCTCAAGTTGTTGAATTCAAACAACTTCAGGTAATTTTATTTCAATTATTTTATTTATCTTTTTTATTTGTGTTTTTTTCATTGTTCTGTAACTCTTATTTCTTGATTGTCTCTCTTTCTCTCGCTCCCCACTCTCTCAATATCTTTTTCCTTTCCTCTTCCCACTTTGCTACCCTTCTCCCCTGTTTTCCATTTTGTCTCTGCTTCACCCATCCCCCACATATTTTGTCACATAGCACTGGCTACAGCCTGCGTCATTCACGGCTCCTAATCTCCCTTAGATCTCTCCATGCACTCTCATTATCACCTTTGCATCTGGAGCCCTGACTCACCATCTCTCAGCCTGGTGTAAACAGCTCCCTAATTCTCCCCCTTTTTTATCTTTAACAAAGGATCAGTTCGACTCGAAACGTCAGCTCTTTTCTCTCCTTGCAGATGGTGCCAGACGTGCTGAGACTTTCCAGCATTTTCTCTTTTGGTTTCAGATTCCAGCATCCGCAGTAATTTTATTTTATTAATGGCTCTATGATATTGCTGGTGTCATGATAACTCCAGCTTCTATGCATGAGAGGTGAGCAAGCGAATGAATTCCTTTTGGAAGTCGCGTGACAAGTATTAACAGAGATCAAGGAAAATAACATGAACGAATCTTTGATTTGAATTGAAGCCTGAACTCTGGTTCTGCTCCGAGACTGTGCCAGGTCTGATTAATACTGCATATATTTCATGATTTGCATTTGTTTGTGAAAACAATTGAGACTGATTGATTTGCTGCAGACAACATCCAGCAGTCATCATGGGTACGGCGATCAAGTCGTGCGTCTAGCCCTGTCAAATGTTTTATTGCGCAGGTGAGGCTTGCTGTTTCGTGGTTTGGTGGAGCACGTTGTTTGGAAAAATAGCAACGCAGCTGAGATCCGGCATGGGACCAGCGGGTTGATGTTCCATGACAGCGATGGTCGCCTTTCGAATGAGCACACATCTCAACCGACCATGTGACAAGTTCTTGCAGACGGTGAAAGTAAAAGCCACGGCGAACACTGACACAGCCCTGCAAACGACGGAAGCGCCTCTCGTGGTCAGTGCGGGGATTGAACCCACGACCTTGGCGTTATTAGCACCACGCTCTAACCAGCTGAGCTAACCGACCAACACAGCACAGGCAGCGAAAGTAAATGCCTATATTGCCGGTGCTCACAACCACGGCGGCTGTTCATTTTCTGCTTCATGTCGATCGCACGATAGTCTGAAGTATTTCCTTTCGTTGCAAAGCTTTTCAACGAAAAAAAAGCATTTACTTTTCCGAACGCGCATACTCGACTTAACCATTTGCTCTGATATTCAAAATGAAGCACAATGTCCGGACGCGTGCAATTTCAATCGCAATGCCACCAGCTCAGCTGCAGCTTGTCATGTTGAAAAATATCGTCTGTCGAAACGTCCCTTCAACGATCGCTCACTGTTCTTCTGGATACTCACAGACTTTTGGAGTCAGCGTGATGTGCTGCTGATAAACTGCTGCGAACCTTATGCCAAATGCATTTGAATTGAAATCTAACAGTGGGATTTTTTCTGCTCCCGAACGACGCAGTTGCTTTGGTGTCAGCAACAGCTCAGACGCCAATTGCACGTTTTGCTCAATCACTCATGTTGCTAATTCAATCTTCGTTTGACAGCATATTTAGAAAGTTATCACGCCTTCCTGCAGCGGTCGTCAGTGACAGACCAGATGCTGAGATGATTGCTTCAGACAGCATGCTACATCCTCCATTTGAAAATGGAAAAGGTGCAAACGGTTGCAGGCTGAACACACACTCACTATATTGCCTGGCGTGTCAGAGGCTGGGAGCGGAGCTTATGGAGGCTTTTCAATCATGAGGGGCATGAATCGGGTAAATAGACAAGTTTCTTTCGCTCAGGTGTGGCAGTGCAGAACTAGAGGGTATAAATCAGGTGTGGGAGTACGAGAATTGGAAAGGCAGTGATGGGCAATGGCTGTGCGCAGAGGGTGGTGCGTTTCTGGAACAAGTTGCCAGACGAGCTGGTGATGGATGGTAAAATTCCAATACTTTTAAGGAATCTGGACGTGTATTTGAATAGGCAGGGTTTAGAGAGACATGGGTCAAATGCATGCAATCGCGGCTGGATCAATTGAAGATATCTGTTCGGAATGGACGAGTTCGACCGAAGACTGTGTTTTCAGTGCTGTCCATATCTAATGAGCTCTATGATAGTGCAGGTGAAATGATAAAAAAGATAAATAAAATCAATGAAGTAAAATTGTCTCAAGTTGTTGAATTCAAACAACTTCAGGTAATTTTATTTCAATTATTTTATTTATCTTTCTTATTTGTGTTTTTTTCATTGTTCTGTAACTCTTATTTCTTGATTGTCTCTCTTTCTCTCGCTCCCCACTCTCTCAATATCTTTTTCCTTTCCTCTTCCCACTTTGCTACCCTTCTCCCCTGTTTTCCATTTTGTCTCTGCTTCACCCATCCCCCACATATTTTGTCACATAGCACTGGCTACAGCCTGCGTCATTCACGGCTCCTAATCTCCCTTAGATCTCTCCATGCACTCTCATTATCACCTTTGCATCTGGAGCACTGACTCACCATCTCTCAGCCTGGTGTAAACAGCTCCCTAATTCTCCCCCTTTTTTATCTTTAACAAAGGATCAGTTCGACTCGAAACGTCAGCTCTTTTCTCTCCTTGCAGATGGTGCCAGACGTGCTGAGACTTTCCAGCATTTTCTCTTTTGGTTTCAGATTCCAGCATCCGCAGTAATTTTATTTTATTAATGGCTCTATGATATTGCTGGTGTCATGATAACTCCAGCTTCTATGCATGAGAGGTGAGCAAGCGAATGAATTCCTTTTGGAAGTCGCGTGACAAGTATTAACAGAGATCAAGGAAAATAACATGAACGAATCTTTGATTTGAATTGAAGCCTGAACTCTGGTTCTGCTCCGAGACTGTGCCAGGTCTGATTAATACTGCATATATTTCATGATTTGCATTTGTTTGTGAAAACAATTGAGACTGATTGATTTGCTGCAGACAACATCCAGCAGTCATCATGGGTACGGCGATCAAGTCGTGCGTCTAGCCCTGTCAAATGTTTTATTGCGCAGGTGAGGCTTGCTGTTTCGTGGTTTGGTGGAGCACGTTGTTTGGAAAAATAGCAACGCAGCTGAGATCCGGCATGGGACCAGCGGGTTGATGTTCCATGACAGCGATGGTCGCCTTTCGAATGAGCACACATCTCAACCGACCATGTGACAAGTTCTTGCAGACGGTGAAAGTAAAAGCCACGGCGAACACTGACACAGCCCTGCAAACGACGGAAGCGCCTCTCGTGGTCAGTGCGGGGATTGAACCCACGACCTTGGCGTTATTAGCACCACGCTCTAACCAGCTGAGCTAACCGACCAACACAGCACAGGCAGCGAAAGTAAATGCCTATATTGCCGGTGCTCACAACCACGGCGGCTGTTCATTTTCTGCTTCATGTCGATCGCACGATAGTCTGAAGTATTTCCTTTCGTTGCAAAGCTTTTCAACGAAAAAAAAGCATTTACTTTTCCGAACGCGCATACTCGACTTAACCATTTGCTCTGATATTCAAAATGAAGCACAATGTCCGGACGCGTGCAATTTCAATCGCAATGCCACCAGCTCAGCTGCAGCTTGTCATGTTGAAAAATATCGTCTGTCGAAACGTCCCTTCAACGATCGCTCACTGTTCTTCTGGATACTCACAGACTTTTGGAGTCAGCGTGATGTGCTGCTGATAAACTGCTGCGAACCTTATGCCAAATGCATTTGAATTGAAATCTAACAGTGGGATTTTTTCTGCTCCCGAACGACGCAGTTGCTTTGGTGTCAGCAACAGCTCAGACGCCAATTGCACGTTTTGCTCAATCACTCATGTTGCTAATTCAATCTTCGTTTGACAGCATATTTAGAAAGTTATCACGCCTTCCTGCAGCGGTCGTCAGTGACAGACCAGATGCTGAGATGATTGCTTCAGACAGCATGCTACATCCTCCATTTGAAAATGGAAAAGGTGCAAACGGTTGCAGGCTGAACACACACTCACTATATTGCCTGGCGTGTCAGAGGCTGGGAGCGGAGCTTATGGAGGCTTTTCAATCATGAGGGGCATGAATCGGGTAAATAGACAAGTTTCTTTCGCTCAGGTGTGGCAGTGCAGAACTAGAGGGTATAAATCAGGTGTGGGAGTACGAGAATTGGAAAGGCAGTGATGGGCAATGGCTGTGCGCAGAGGGTGGTGCGTTTCTGGAACAAGTTGCCAGACGAGCTGGTGATGGATGGTAAAATTCCAATACTTTTAAGGAATCTGGACGTGTATTTGAATAGGCAGGGTTTAGAGAGACATGGGTCAAATGCATGCAATCGCGGCTGGATCAATTGAAGATATCTGTTCGGAATGGACGAGTTCGACCGAAGACTGTGTTTTCAGTGCTGTCCATATCTAATGAGCTCTATGATAGTGCAGGTGAAATGATAAAAAAGATAAATAAAATCAATGAAGTAAAATTGTCTCAAGTTGTTGAATTCAAACAACTTCAGGTAATTTTATTTCAATTATTTTATTTATCTTTCTTATTTGTGTTTTTTTCATTGTTCTGTAACTCTTATTTCTTGATTGTCTCTCTTTCTCTCGCTCCCCACTCTCTCAATATCTTTTTCCTTTCCTCTTCCCACTTTGCTACCCTTCTCCCCTGTTTTCCATTTTGTCTCTGCTTCACCCATCCCCCACATATTTTGTCACATAGCACTGGCTACAGCCTGCGTCATTCACGGCTCCTAATCTCCCTTAGATCTCTCCATGCACTCTCATTATCACCTTTGCATCTGGAGCACTGACTCACCATCTCTCAGCCTGGTGTAAACAGCTCCCTAATTCTCCCCCTTTTTTATCTTTAACAAAGGATCAGTTCGACTCGAAACGTCAGCTCTTTTCTCTCCTTGCAGATGGTGCCAGACGTGCTGAGACTTTCCAGCATTTTCTCTTTTGGTTTCAGATTCCAGCATCCGCAGTAATTTTATTTTATTAATGGCTCTATGATATTGCTGGTGTCATGATAACTCCAGCTTCTATGCATGAGAGGTGAGCAAGCGAATGAATTCCTTTTGGAAGTCGCGTGACAAGTATTAACAGAGATCAAGGAAAATAACATGAACGAATCTTTGATTTGAATTGAAGCCTGAACTCTGGTTCTGCTCCGAGACTGTGCCAGGTCTGATTAATACTGCATATATTTCATGATTTGCATTTGTTTGTGAAAACAATTGAGACTGATTGATTTTCTGCAGACAACATCCAGCAGTCATCATGGGTACGGCGATCAAGTCGTGCGTCTAGCCCTGTCAAATGTTTTATTGCGCAGGTGAGGCTTCCTGTTTCGTGGTTTGGTGGAGCACGTTGTTTGGAAAAATAGCAACGCAGCTGAGATCCGGCATGGGACCAGCGGGTTGATGTTCCATGACAGCGATGGTCGCCTTTCGAATGAGCACACATCTCAACCGACCATGTGACAAGTTCTTGCAGACGGTGAAAGTAAAAGCCACGGCGAACACTGACACAGCCCTGCAAACGACGGAAGCGCCTCTCGTGGTCAGTGCGGGGATTGAACCCACGACCTTGGCGTTATTAGCACCACGCTCTAACCAGCTGAGCTAACCGACCAACACAGCACAGGCAGCGAAAGTAAATGCCTATATTGCCGGTGCTCACAACCACGGCGGCTGTTCATTTTCTGCTTCATGTCGATCGCACGATAGTCTGAAGTATTTCCTTTCGTTGCAAAGCTTTTCAACGAAAAAAAAGCATTTACTTTTCCGAACGCGCATACTCGACTTAACCATTTGCTCTGATATTCAAAATGAAGCACAATGTCCGGACGCGTGCAATTTCAATCGCAATGCCACCAGCTCAGCTGCAGCTTGTCATGTTGAAAAATATCGTCTGTCGAAACGTCCCTTCAACGATCGCTCACTGTTCTTCTGGATACTCACAGACTTTTGGAGTCAGCGTGATGTGCTGCTGATAAACTGCTGCGAACCTTATGCCAAATGCATTTGAATTGAAATCTAACAGTGGGATTTTTCCTGCTCCCGAACGACGCAGTTGCTTTGGTGTCAGCAACAGCTCAGACGCCAATTGCACGTTTTGCTCAATCACTCATGTTGCTAATTCAATCTTCGTTTGACAGCATATTTAGAAAGTTATCACGCCTTCCTGCAGCGGTCGTCAGTGACAGATCAGATGCTGAGATGATTGCTTCAGACAGCATGCTACATCCTCCATTTGAAAATGGAAAAGGTGCAAACGGTTGCAGGCTGAACACACACTCACTATATTGCCTGGCGTGTCAGAGGCTGGGAGCGGAGCTTATGGAGGCTTTTCAATCATGAGGGGCATGAATCGGGTAAATAGACAAGTTTCTTTCGCTCAGGTGTGGCAGTGCAGAACTAGAGGGTATAAATCAGGTGTGGGAGTACGAGAATTGGAAAGGCAGTGATGGGCAATGGCTGTGCGCAGAGGGTGGTGCGTTTCTGGAACAAGTTGCCAGACGAGCTGGTGATGGATGGTAAAATTCCAATACTTTTAAGGAATCTGGACGTGTATTTGAATAGGCAGGGTTTAGAGAGACATGGGTCAAATGCATGCAATCGCGGCTGGATCAATTGAAGATATCTGTTCGGAATGGACGAGTTCGACCGAAGACTGTGTTTTCAGTGCTGTCCATATCTAATGAGCTCTATGATAGTGCAGGTGAAATGATAAAAAAGATAAATAAAATCAATGAAGTAAAATTGTCTCAAGTTGTTGAATTCAAACAACTTCAGGTAATTTTATTTCAATTATTTTATTTATCTTTCTTATTTGTGTTTTTTTCATTGTTCTGTAACTCTTATTTCTTGATTGTCTCTCTTTCTCTCGCTCCCCACTCTCTCAATATCTTTTTCCTTTCCTCTTCCCACTTTGCTACCCTTCTCCCCTGTTTTCCATTTTGTCTCTGCTTCACCCATCCCCCACATATTTTGTCACATAGCACTGGCTACAGCCTGCGTCATTCACGGCTCCTAATCTCCCTTAGATCTCTCCATGCACTCTCATTATCACCTTTGCATCTGGAGCACTGACTCACCATCTCTCAGCCTGGTGTAAACAGCTCCCTAATTCTCCCCCTTTTTTATCTTTAACAAAGGATCAGTTCGACTCGAAACGTCAGCTCTTTTCTCTCCTTGCAGATGGTGCCAGACGTGCTGAGACTTTCCAGCATTTTCTCTTTTGGTTTCAGATTCCAGCATCCGCAGTAATTTTATTTTATTAATGGCTCTATGATATTGCTGGTGTCATGATAACTCCAGCTTCTATGCATGAGAGGTGAGCAAGCGAATGAATTCCTTTTGGAAGTCGCGTGACAAGTATTAACAGAGATCAAGGAAAATAACATGAACGAATCTTTGATTTGAATTGAAGCCTGAACTCTGGTTCTGCTCCGAGACTGTGCCAGGTCTGATTAATACTGCATATATTTCATGATTTGCATTTGTTTGTGAAAACAATTGAGACTGATTGATTTGCTGCAGACAACATCCAGCAGTCATCATGGGTACGGCGATCAAGTCGTGCGTCTAGCCCTGTCAAATGTTTTATTGCGCAGGTGAGGCTTCCTGTTTCGTGGTTTGGTGGAGCACGTTGTTTGGAAAAATAGCAACGCAGCTGAGATCCGGCATGGGACCAGCGGGTTGATGTTCCATGACAGCGATGGTCGCCTTTCGAATGAGCACACATCTCAACCGACCATGTGACAAGTTCTTGCAGACGGTGAAAGTAAAAGCCACGGCGAACACTGACACAGCCCTGCAAACGACGGAAGCGCCTCTCGTGGTCAGTGCGGGGATTGAACCCACGACCTTGGCGTTATTAGCACCACGCTCTAACCAGCTGAGCTAACCGACCAACACAGCACAGGCAGCGAAAGTAAATGCCTATATTGCCGGTGCTCACAACCACGGCGGCTGTTCATTTTCTGCTTCATGTCGATCGCACGATAGTCTGAAGTATTTCCTTTCGTTGCAAAGCTTTTCAACGAAAAAAAAGCATTTACTTTTCCGAACGCGCATACTCGACTTAACCATTTGCTCTGATATTCAAAATGAAGCACAATGTCCGGACGCGTGCAATTTCAATCGCAATGCCACCAGCTCAGCTGCAGCTTGTCATGTTGAAAAATATCGTCTGTCGAAACGTCCCTTCAACGATCGCTCACTGTTCTTCTGGATACTCACAGACTTTTGGAGTCAGCGTGATGTGCTGCTGATAAACTGCTGCGAACCTTATGCCAAATGCATTTGAATTGAAATCTAACAGTGGGATTTTTTCTGCTCCCGAACGACGCAGTTGCTTTGGTGTCAGCAACAGCTCAGACGCCAATTGCACGTTTTGCTCAATCACTCATGTTGCTAATTCAATCTTCGTTTGACAGCATATTTAGAAAGTTATCACGCCTTCCTACAGCGGTCGTCAGTGACAGATCAGATGCTGAGATGATTGCTTCAGACAGCATGCTACATCCTCCATTTGAAAATGGAAAAGGTGCAAACGGTTGCAGGCTGAACACACACTCACTATATTGCCTGGCGTGTCAGAGGCTGGGAGCGGAGCTTATGGATGCTTTTCAATCATGAGGGGCATGAATCGGGTAAATAGACAAGTTTCTTTCGCTCAGGTGTGGCAGTGCAGAACTAGAGGGTATAAATCAGGTGTGGGAGTACGAGAATTGGAAAGGCAGTGATGGGCAATGGCTGGGCGCAGAGGGTGGTGCGTTTCTGGAACAAGTTGCCAGACGAGCTGGTGATGGATGGTAAAATTCCAATACTTTTAAGGAATCTGGACGTGTATTTGAATAGGCAGGGTTTAGAGAGACATGGGTCAAATGCATGCAATCGCGGCTGGATCAATTGAAGATATCTGTTCGGAATGGACGAGTTCGACCGAAGACTGTGTTTTCAGTGCTGTCCATATCTAATGAGCTCTATGATAGTGCAGGTGAAATGAAAAAAGGGAAAAATAAAATCAATGAAGTAAAATTGTCTCAAGTTGTTGAATTCAAACAACTTCAGGTAATTTTATTTCAATTATTTTATTTATCTTTTTTATTTGTGTTTTTTTCATTGTTCTGTAACTCTTATTTCTTGATTGTCTCTCTTTCTCTCGCTCCCCACTCTCTCAATATCTTTTTCCTTTCCTCTTCCCACTTTGCTACCCTTCTCCCCTGTTTTCCATTTTGTCTCTGCTTCACCCATCCCCCACATATTTTGTCACATAGCACTGGCTACAGCCTGCGTCATTCACGGCTCCTAATCTCCCTTAGATCTCTCCATGCACTCTCATTATCACCTTTGCATCTGAAGCCCTGACTCACCATCTCTCAGCCTGGTGTAAACAGCTCCCTAATTCTACCCCTTTTTTATCTTTAACAAAGGATCAGTTCGACTCGAAACGTCAGCTCTTTTCTCTCCTTGCAGATGGTGCCAGACGTGCTGAGACTTTCCAGCATTTTCTCTTTTGGTTTCAGATTCCAGCATCCGCAGTAATTTTATTTTATTAATGGCTCTATGATATTGCTGGTGTCATGATAACTCCAGCTTCTATGCATGAGAGGTGAGCAAGCGAATGAATTCCTTTTGGAAGTCGCGTGACAAGTATTAACAGAGATCAAGGAAAATAACATGAACGAATCTTTGATTTGAATTGAAGCCTGAACTCTGGTTCTGCTCCGAGACTGTGCCAGGTCTGATTAATACTGCATATATTTCATGATTTGCATTTGTTTGTGAAAACAATTGAGACTGATTGATTTGCTGCAGACAACATCCAGCAGTCATCATGGGTACGGCGATCAAGTCGTGCGTCTAGCCCTGTCAAATGTTTTATTGCGCAGGTGAGGCTTCCTGTTTCGTGGTTTGGTGGAGCACGTTGTTTGGAAAAATAGCAACGCAGCTGAGATCCGGCATGGGACCAGCGGGTTGATGTTCCATGACAGCGATGGTCGCCTTTCGAATGAGCACACATCTCAACCGACCATGTGACAAGTTCTTGCAGACGGTGAAAGTAAAAGCCACGGCGAACACTGACACAGCCCTGCAAACGACGGAAGCGCCTCTCGTGGTCAGTGCGGGGATTGAACCCACGACCTTGGCGTTATTAGCACCACGCTCTAACCAGCTGAGCTAACCGACCAACACAGCACAGGCAGCGAAAGTAAATGCCTATATTGCCGGTGCTCACAACCACGGCGGCTGTTCATTTTCTGCTTCATGTCGATCGCACGATAGTCTGAAGTATTTCCTTTCGTTGCAAAGCTTTTCAACGAAAAAAAAGCATTTACTTTTCCGAACGCGCATACTCGACTTAACCATTTGCTCTGATATTCAAAATGAAGCACAATGTCCGGACGCGTGCAATTTCAATCGCAATGCCACCAGCTCAGCTGCAGCTTGTCATGTTGAAAAATATCGTCTGTCGAAACGTCCCTTCAACGATCGCTCACTGTTCTTCTGGATACTCACAGACTTTTGGAGTCAGCGTGATGTGCTGCTGATAAACTGCTGCGAACCTTATGCCAAATGCATTTGAATTGAAATCTAACAGTGGGATTTTTTCTGCTCCCGAACGACGCAGTTGCTTTGGTGTCAGCAACAGCTCAGACGCCAATTGCACGTTTTGCTCAATCACTCATGTTGCTAATTCAATCTTCGTTTGACAGCATATTTAGAAAGTTATCACGCCTTCCTGCAGCGGTCGTCAGTGACAGACCAGATGCTGAGATGATTGCTTCAGACAGCATGCTACATCCTCCATTTGAAAATGGAAAAGGTGCAAACGGTTGCAGGCTGAACACACACTCACTATATTGCCTGGCGTGTCAGAGGCTGGGAGCGGAGCTTATGGAGGCTTTTCAATCATGAGGGGCATGAATCGGGTAAATAGACAAGTTTCTTTCGCTCAGGTGTGGCAGTGCAGAACTAGAGGGTATAAATCAGGTGTGGGAGTACGAGAATTGGAAAGGCAGTGATGGGCAATGGCTGTGCGCAGAGGGTGGTGCGTTTCTGGAACAAGTTGCCAGACGAGCTGGTGATGGATGGTAAAATTCCAATACTTTTAAGGAATCTGGACGTGTATTTGAATAGGCAGGGTTTAGAGAGACATGGGTCAAATGCATGCAATCGCGGCTGGATCAATTGAAGATATCTGTTCGGAATGGACGAGTTCGACCGAAGACTGTGTTTTCAGTGCTGTCCATATCTAATGAGCTCTATGATAGTGCAGGTGAAATGATAAAAAAGATAAATAAAATCAATGAAGTAAAATTGTCTCAAGTTGTTGAATTCAAACAACTTCAGGTAATTTTATTTCAATTATTTTATTTATCTTTCTTATTTGTGTTTTTTTCATTGTTCTGTAACTCTTATTTCTTGATTGTCTCTCTTTCTCTCGCTCCCCACTCTCTCAATATCTTTTTCCTTTCCTCTTCCCACTTTGCTACCCTTCTCCCCTGTTTTCCATTTTGTCTCTGCTTCACCCATCCCCCACATATTTTGTCACATAGCACTGGCTACAGCCTGCGTCATTCACGGCTCCTAATCTCCCTTAGATCTCTCCATGCACTCTCATTATCACCTTTGCATCTGGAGCACTGACTCACCATCTCTCAGCCTGGTGTAAACAGCTCCCTAATTCTCCCCCTTTTTTATCTTTAACAAAGGATCAGTTCGACTCGAAACGTCAGCTCTTTTCTCTCCTTGCAGATGGTGCCAGACGTGCTGAGACTTTCCAGCATTTTCTCTTTTGGTTTCAGATTCCAGCATCCGCAGTAATTTTATTTTATTAATGGCTCTATGATATTGCTGGTGTCATGATAACTCCAGCTTCTATGCATGAGAGGTGAGCAAGCGAATGAATTCCTTTTGGAAGTCGCGTGACAAGTATTAACAGAGATCAAGGAAAATAACATGAACGAATCTTTGATTTGAATTGAAGCCTGAACTCTGGTTCTGCTCCGAGACTGTGCCAGGTCTGATTAATACTGCATATATTTCATGATTTGCATTTGTTTGTGAAAACAATTGAGACTGATTGATTTGCTGCAGACAACATCCAGCAGTCATCATGGGTACGGCGATCAAGTCGTGCGTCTAGCCCTGTCAAATGTTTTATTGCGCAGGTGAGGCTTCCTGTTTCGTGGTTTGGTGGAGCACGTTGTTTGGAAAAATAGCAACGCAGCTGAGATCCGGCATGGGACCAGCGGGTTGATGTTCCATGACAGCGATGGTCGCCTTTCGAATGAGCACACATCTCAACCGACCATGTGACAAGTTCTTGCAGACGGTGAAAGTAAAAGCCACGGCGAACACTGACACAGCCCTGCAAACGACGGAAGCGCCTCTCGTGGTCAGTGCGGGGATTGAACCCACGACCTTGGCGTTATTAGCACCACGCTCTAACCAGCTGAGCTAACCGACCAACACAGCACAGGCAGCGAAAGTAAATGCCTATATTGCCGGTGCTCACAACCACGGCGGCTGTTCATTTTCTGCTTCATGTCGATCGCACGATAGTCTGAAGTATTTCCTTTCGTTGCAAAGCTTTTCAACGAAAAAAAAGCATTTACTTTTCCGAACGCGCATACTCGACTTAACCATTTGCTCTGATATTCAAAATGAAGCACAATGTCCGGACGCGTGCAATTTCAATCGCAATGCCACCAGCTCAGCTGCAGCTTGTCATGTTGAAAAATATCGTCTGTCGAAACGTCCCTTCAACGATCGCTCACTGTTCTTCTGGATACTCACAGACTTTTGGAGTCAGCGTGATGTGCTGCTGATAAACTGCTGCGAACCTTATGCCAAATGCATTTGAATTGAAATCTAACAGTGGGATTTTTCCTGCTCCCGAACGACGCAGTTGCTTTGGTGTCAGCAACAGCTCAGACGCCAATTGCACGTTTTGCTCAATCACTCATGTTGCTAATTCAATCTTCGTTTGACAGCATATTTAGAAAGTTATCACGCCTTCCTGCAGCGGTCGTCAGTGACAGATCAGATGCTGAGATGATTGCTTCAGACAGCATGCTACATCCTCCATTTGAAAATGGAAAAGGTGCAAACGGTTGCAGGCTGAACACACACTCACTATATTGCCTGGCGTGTCAGAGGCTGGGAGCGGAGCTTATGGAGGCTTTTCAATCATGAGGGGCATGAATCGGGTAAATAGACAAGTTTCTTTCGCTCAGGTGTGGCAGTGCAGAACTAGAGGGTATAAATCAGGTGTGGGAGTACGAGAATTGGAAAGGCAGTGATGAGCAATGGCTGTGCGCAGAGGGTGGTGCGTTTCTGGAACAAGTTGCCAGACGAGCTGGTGATGGATGGTAAAATTCCAATACTTTTAAGGAATCTGGACGTGTATTTGAATAGGCAGGGTTTAGAGAGACATGGGTCAAATGCATGCAATCGCGGCTGGATCAATTGAAGATATCTGTTCGGAATGGACGAGTTCGACCGAAGACTGTGTTTTCAGTGCTGTCCATATCTAATGAGCTCTATGATAGTGCAGGTGAAATGATAAAAAAGATAAATAAAATCAATGAAGTAAAATTGTCTCAAGTTGTTGAATTCAAACAACTTCAGGTAATTTTATTTCAATTATTTTATTTATCTTTCTTATTTGTGTTTTTTTCATTGTTCTGTAACTCTTATTTCTTGATTGTCTCTCTTTCTCTCGCTCCCCACTCTCTCAATATCTTTTTCCTTTCCTCTTCCCACTTTGCTACCCTTCTCCCCTGTTTTCCATTTTGTCTCTGCTTCACCCATCCCCCACATATTTTGTCACATAGCACTGGCTACAGCCTGCGTCATTCACGGCTCCTAATCTCCCTTAGATCTCTCCATGCACTCTCATTATCACCTTTGCATCTGGAGCACTGACTCACCATCTCTCAGCCTGGTGTAAACAGCTCCCTAATTCTCCCCCTTTTTTATCTTTAACAAAGGATCAGTTCGACTCGAAACGTCAGCTCTTTTCTCTCCTTGCAGATGGTGCCAGACGTGCTGAGACTTTCCAGCATTTTCTCTTTTGGTTTCAGATTCCAGCATCCGCAGTAATTTTATTTTATTAATGGCTCTATGATATTGCTGGTGTCATGATAACTCCAGCTTCTATGCATGAGAGGTGAGCAAGCGAATGAATTCCTTTTGGAAGTCGCGTGACAAGTATTAACAGAGATCAAGGAAAATAACATGAACGAATCTTTGATTTGAATTGAAGCCTGAACTCTGGTTCTGCTCCGAGACTGTGCCAGGTCTGATTAATACTGCATATATTTCATGATTTGCATTTGTTTGTGAAAACAATTGAGACTGATTGATTTGCTGCAGACAACATCCAGCAGTCATCATGGGTACGGCGATCAAGTCGTGCGTCTAGCCCTGTCAAATGTTTTATTGCGCAGGTGAGGCTTCCTGTTTCGTGGTTTGGTGGAGCACGTTGTTTGGAAAAATAGCAACGCAGCTGAGATCCGGCATGGGACCAGCGGGTTGATGTTCCATGACAGCGATGGTCGCCTTTCGAATGAGCACACATCTCAACCGACCATGTGACAAGTTCTTGCAGACGGTGAAAGTAAAAGCCACGGCGAACACTGACACAGCCCTGCAAACGACGGAAGCGCCTCTCGTGGTCAGCGCGGGGATTGAACCCACGACCTTGGCGTTATTAGCACCACGCTCTAACCAGCTGAGCTAACCGACCAACACAGCACAGGCAGCGAAAGTAAATGCCTATATTGCCGGTGCTCACAACCACGGCGGCTGTTCATTTTCTGCTTCATGTCGATCGCACGATAGTCTGAAGTATTTCCTTTCGTTGCAAAGCTTTTCAACGAAAAAAAAGCATTTACTTTTCCGAACGCGCATACTCGACTTAACCATTTGCTCTGATATTCAAAATGAAGCACAATGTCCGGACGCGTGCAATTTCAATCGCAATGCCACCAGCTCAGCTGCAGCTTGTCATGTTGAAAAATATCGTCTGTCGAAACGTCCCTTCAACGATCGCTCACTGTTCTTCTGGATACTCACAGACTTTTGGAGTCAGCGTGATGTGCTGCTGATAAACTGCTGCGAACCTTATGCCAAATGCATTTGAATTGAAATCTAACAGTGGGATTTTTTCTGCTCCCGAACGACGCAGTTGCTTTGGTGTCAGCAACAGCTCAGACGCCAATTGCACGTTTTGCTCAATCACTCATGTTGCTAATTCAATCTTCGTTTGACAGCATATTTAGAAAGTTATCACGCCTTCCTACAGCGGTCGTCAGTGACAGATCAGATGCTGAGATGATTGCTTCAGACAGCATGCTACATCCTCCATTTGAAAATGGAAAAGGTGCAAACGGTTGCAGGCTGAACACACACTCACTATATTGCCTGGCGTGTCAGAGGCTGGGAGCGGAGCTTATGGATGCTTTTCAATCATGAGGGGCATGAATCGGGTAAATAGACAAGTTTCTTTCGCTCAGGTGTGGCAGTGCAGAACTAGAGGGTATAAATCAGGTGTGGGAGTACGAGAATTGGAAAGGCAGTGATGGGCAATGGCTGTGCGCAGAGGGTGGTGCGTTTCTGGAACAAGTTGCCAGACGAGCTGGTGATGGATGGTAAAATTCCAATACTTTTAAGGAATCTGGACGTGTATTTGAATAGGCAGGGTTTAGAGAGACATGGGTCAAATGCATGCAATCGCGGCTGGATCAATTGAAGATATCTGTTCGGAATGGACGAGTTCGACCGAAGACTGTGTTTTCAGTGCTGTCCATATCTAATGAGCTCTATGATAGTGCAGGTGAAATGAAAAAAGGGAAAAATAAAATCAATGAAGTAAAATTGTCTCAAGTTGTTGAATTCAAACAACTTCAGGTAATTTTATTTCAATTATTTTATTTATCTTTTTTATTTGTGTTTTTTTCATTGTTCTGTAACTCTTATTTCTTGATTGTCTCTCTTTCTCTCGCTCCCCACTCTCTCAATATCTTTTTCCTTTCCTCTTCCCACTTTGCTACCCTTCTCCCCTGTTTTCCATTTTGTCTCTGCTTCACCCATCCCCCACATATTTTGTCACATAGCACTGGCTACAGCCTGCGTCATTCACGGCTCCTAATCTCCCTTAGATCTCTCCATGCACTCTCATTATCACCTTTGCATCTGAAGCCCTGACTCACCATCTCTCAGCCTGGTGTAAACAGCTCCCTAATTCTACCCCTTTTTTATCTTTAACAAAGGATCAGTTCGACTCGAAACGTCAGCTCTTTTCTCTCCTTGCAGATGGTGCCAGACGTGCTGAGACTTTCCAGCATTTTCTCTTTTGGTTTCAGATTCCAGCATCCGCAGTAATTTTATTTTATTAATGGCTCTATGATATTGCTGGTGTCATGATAACTCCAGCTTCTATGCATGAGAGGTGAGCAAGCGAATGAATTCCTTTTGGAAGTCGCGTGACAAGTATTAACAGAGATCAAGGAAAATAACATGAACGAATCTTTGATTTGAATTGAAGCCTGAACTCTGGTTCTGCTCCGAGACTGTGCCAGGTCTGATTAATACTGCATATATTTCATGATTTGCATTTGTTTGTGAAAACAATTGAGACTGATTGATTTGCTGCAGACAACATCCAGCAGTCATCATGGGTACGGCGATCAAGTCGTGCGTCTAGCCCTGTCAAATGTTTTATTGCGCAGGTGAGGCTTCCTGTTTCGTGGTTTGGTGGAGCACGTTGTTTGGAAAAATAGCAACGCAGCTGAGATCCGGCATGGGACCAGCGGGTTGATGTTCCATGACAGCGATGGTCGCCTTTCGAATGAGCACACATCTCAACCGACCATGTGACAAGTTCTTGCAGACGGTGAAAGTAAAAGCCACGGCGAACACTGACACAGCCCTGCAAACGACGGAAGCGCCTCTCGTGGTCAGTGCGGGGATTGAACCCACGACCTTGGCGTTATTAGCACCACGCTCTAACCAGCTGAGCTAACCGACCAACACAGCACAGGCAGCGAAAGTAAATGCCTATATTGCCGGTGCTCACAACCACGGCGGCTGTTCATTTTCTGCTTCATGTCGATCGCACGATAGTCTGAAGTATTTCCTTTCGTTGCAAAGCTTTTCAACGAAAAAAAAGCATTTACTTTTCCGAACGCGCATACTCGACTTAACCATTTGCTCTGATATTCAAAATGAAGCACAATGTCCGGACGCGTGCAATTTCAATCGCAATGCCACCAGCTCAGCTGCAGCTTGTCATGTTGAAAAATATCGTCTGTCGAAACGTCCCTTCAACGATCGCTCACTGTTCTTCTGGATACTCACAGACTTTTGGAGTCAGCGTGATGTGCTGCTGATAAACTGCTGCGAACCTTATGCCAAATGCATTTGAATTGAAATCTAACAGTGGGATTTTTTCTGCTCCCGAACGACGCAGTTGCTTTGGTGTCAGCAACAGCTCAGACGCCAATTGCACGTTTTGCTCAATCACTCATGTTGCTAATTCAATCTTCGTTTGACAGCATATTTAGAAAGTTATCACGCCTTCCTGCAGCGGTCGTCAGTGACAGATCAGATGCTGAGATGATTGCTTCAGACAGCATGCTACATCCTCCATTTGAAAATGGAAAAGGTGCAAACGGTTGCAGGCTGAACACACACTCACTATATTGCCTGGCGTGTCAGAGGCTGGGAGCGGAGCTTATGGAGGCTTTTCAATCATGAGGGGCATGAATCGGGTAAATAGACAAGTTTCTTTCGCTCAGGTGTGGCAGTGCAGAACTAGAGGGTATAAATCAGGTGTGGGAGTACGAGAATTGGAAAGGCAGTGATGGGCAATGGCTGTGCGCAGAGGGTGGTGCGTTTCTGGAACAAGTTGCCAGACGAGCTGGTGATGGATGGTAAAATTCCAATACTTTTAAGGAATCTGGACGTGTATTTGAATAGGCAGGGTTTAGAGAGACATGGGTCAAATGCATGCAATCGCGGCTGGATCAATTGAAGATATCTGTTCGGAATGGACGAGTTCGACCGAAGACTGTGTTTTCAGTGCTGTCCATATCTAATGAGCTCTATGATAGTGCAGGTGAAATGATAAAAAAGATAAATAAAATCAATGAAGTAAAATTGTCTCAAGTTGTTGAATTCAAACAACTTCAGGTAATTTTATTTCAATTATTTTATTTATCTTTTTTATTTGTGTTTTTTTCATTGTTCTGTAACTCTTATTTCTTGATTGTCTCGCTTTCTCTCGCTCCCCACTCTCTCAATATCTTTTTCCTTTCCTCTTCCCACTTTGCTACCCTTCTCCCCTGTTTTCCATTTTGTCTCTGCTTCACCCATCCCCCACATATTTTGTCACATAGCACTGGCTACAGCCTGCGTCATTCACGGCTCCTAATCTCCCTTAGATCTCTCCATGCACTCTCATTATCACCTTTGCATCTGAAGCCCTGACTCACCATCTCTCAGCCTGGTGTAAACAGCTCCCTAATTCTACCCCTTTTTTATCTTTAACAAAGGATCAGTTCGACTCGAAACGTCAGCTCTTTTCTCTCCTTGCAGATGGTGCCAGACGTGCTGAGACTTTCCAGCATTTTCTCTTTTGGTTTCAGATTCCAGCATCCGCAGTAATTTTATTTTATTAATGGCTCTATGATATTGCTGGTGTCATGATAACTCCAGCTTCTATGCATGAGAGGTGAGCAAGCGAATGAATTCCTTTTGGAAGTCGCGTGACAAGTATTAACAGAGATCAAGGAAAATAACATGAACGAATCTTTGATTTGAATTGAAGCCTGAACTCTGGTTCTGCTCCGAGACTGTGCCAGGTCTGATTAATACTGCATATATTTCATGATTTGCATTTGTTTGTGAAAACAATTGAGACTGATTGATTTGCTGCAGACAACATCCAGCAGTCATCATGGGTACGGCGATCAAGTCGTGCGTCTAGCCCTGTCAAATGTTTTATTGCGCAGGTGAGGCTTCCTGTTTCGTGGTTTGGTGGAGCACGTTGTTTGGAAAAATAGCAACGCAGCTGAGATCCGGCATGGGACCAGCGGGTTGATGTTCCATGACAGCGATGGTCGCCTTTCGAATGAGCACACATCTCAACCGACCATGTGACAAGTTCTTGCAGACGGTGAAAGTAAAAGCCACGGCGAACACTGACACAGCCCTGCAAACGACGGAAGCGCCTCTCGTGGTCAGTGCGGGGATTGAACCCACGACCTTGGCGTTATTAGCACCACGCTCTAACCAGCTGAGCTAACCGACCAACACAGCACAGGCAGCGAAAGTAAATGCCTATATTGCCGGTGCTCACAACCACGGCGGCTGTTCATTTTCTGCTTCATGTCGATCGCACGATAGTCTGAAGTATTTCCTTTCGTTGCAAAGCTTTTCAACGAAAAAAAAGCATTTACTTTTCCGAACGCGCATACTCGACTTAACCATTTGCTCTGATATTCAAAATGAAGCACAATGTCCGGACGCGTGCAATTTCAATCGCAATGCCACCAGCTCAGCTGCAGCTTGTCATGTTGAAAAATATCGTCTGTCGAAACGTCCCTTCAACGATCGCTCACTGTTCTTCTGGATACTCACAGACTTTTGGAGTCAGCGTGATGTGCTGCTGATAAACTGCTGCGAACCTTATGCCAAATGCATTTGAATTGAAATCTAACAGTGGGATTTTTTCTGCTCCCGAACGACGCAGTTGCTTTGGTGTCAGCAACAGCTCAGACGCCAATTGCACGTTTTGCTCAATCACTCATGTTGCTAATTCAATCTTCGTTTGACAGCATATTTAGAAAGTTATCACGCCTTCCTACAGCGGTCGTCAGTGACAGATCAGATGCTGAGATGATTGCTTCAGACAGCATGCTACATCCTCCATTTGAAAATGGAAAAGGTGCAAACGGTTGCAGGCTGAACACACACTCACTATATTGCCTGGCGTGTCAGAGGCTGGGAGCGGAGCTTATGGATGCTTTTCAATCATGAGGGGCATGAATCGGGTAAATAGACAAGTTTCTTTCGCTCAGGTGTGGCAGTGCAGAACTAGAGGGTATAAATCAGGTGTGGGAGTACGAGAATTGGAAAGGCAGTGATGGGCAATGGCTGTGCGCAGAGGGTGGTGCGTTTCTGGAACAAGTTGCCAGACGAGCTGGTGATGGATGGTAAAATTCCAATACTTTTAAGGAATCTGGACGTGTATTTGAATAGGCAGGGTTTAGAGAGACATGGGTCAAATGCATGCAATCGCGGCTGGATCAATTGAAGATATCTGTTCGGAATGGACGAGTTCGACCGAAGACTGTGTTTTCAGTGCTGTCCATATCTAATGAGCTCTATGATAGTGCAGGTGAAATGAAAAAAGGGAAAAATAAAATCAATGAAGTAAAATTGTCTCAAGTTGTTGAATTCAAACAACTTCAGGTAATTTTATTTCAATTATTTTATTTATCTTTTTTATTTGTGTTTTTTTCATTGTTCTGTAACTCTTATTTCTTGATTGTCTCTCTTTCTCTCGCTCCCCACTCTCTCAATATCTTTTTCCTTTCCTCTTCCCACTTTGCTACCCTTCTCCCCTGTTTTCCATTTTGTCTCTGCTTCACCCATCCCCCACATATTTTGTCACATAGCACTGGCTACAGCCTGCGTCATTCACGGCTCCTAATCTCCCTTAGATCTCTCCATGCACTCTCATTATCACCTTTGCATCTGAAGCCCTGACTCACCATCTCTCAGCCTGGTGTAAACAGCTCCCTAATTCTACCCCTTTTTTATCTTTAACAAAGGATCAGTTCGACTCGAAACGTCAGCTCTTTTCTCTCCTTGCAGATGGTGCCAGACGTGCTGAGACTTTCCAGCATTTTCTCTTTTGGTTTCAGATTCCAGCATCCGCAGTAATTTTATTTTATTAATGGCTCTATGATATTGCTGGTGTCATGATAACTCCAGCTTCTATGCATGAGAGGTGAGCAAGCGAATGAATTCCTTTTGGAAGTCGCGTGACAAGTATTAACAGAGATCAAGGAAAATAACATGAACGAATCTTTGATTTGAATTGAAGCCTGAACTCTGGTTCTGCTCCGAGACTGTGCCAGGTCTGATTAATACTGCATATATTTCATGATTTGCATTTGTTTGTGAAAACAATTGAGACTGATTGATTTGCTGCAGACAACATCCAGCAGTCATCATGGGTACGGCGATCAAGTCGTGCGTCTAGCCCTGTCAAATGTTTTATTGCGCAGGTGAGGCTTCCTGTTTCGTGGTTTGGTGGAGCACGTTGTTTGGAAAAATAGCAACGCAGCTGAGATCCGGCATGGGACCAGCGGGTTGATGTTCCATGACAGCGATGGTCGCCTTTCGAATGAGCACACATCTCAACCGACCATGTGACAAGTTCTTGCAGACGGTGAAAGTAAAAGCCACGGCGAACACTGACACAGCCCTGCAAACGACGGAAGCGCCTCTCGTGGTCAGTGCGGGGATTGAACCCACGACCTTGGCGTTATTAGCACCACGCTCTAACCAGCTGAGCTAACCGACCAACACAGCACAGGCAGCGAAAGTAAATGCCTATATTGCCGGTGCTCACAACCACGGCGGCTGTTCATTTTCTGCTTCATGTCGATCGCACGATAGTCTGAAGTATTTCCTTTCGTTGCAAAGCTTTTCAACGAAAAAAAAGCATTTACTTTTCCGAACGCGCATACTCGACTTAACCATTTGCTCTGATATTCAAAATGAAGCACAATGTCCGGACGCGTGCAATTTCAATCGCAATGCCACCAGCTCAGCTGCAGCTTGTCATGTTGAAAAATATCGTCTGTCGAAACGTCCCTTCAACGATCGCTCACTGTTCTTCTGGATACTCACAGACTTTTGGAGTCAGCGTGATGTGCTGCTGATAAACTGCTGCGAACCTTATGCCAAATGCATTTGAATTGAAATCTAACAGTGGGATTTTTTCTGCTCCCGAACGACGCAGTTGCTTTGGTGTCAGCAACAGCTCAGACGCCAATTGCACGTTTTGCTCAATCACTCATGTTGCTAATTCAATCTTCGTTTGACAGCATATTTAGAAAGTTATCACGCCTTCCTGCAGCGGTCGTCAGTGACAGATCAGATGCTGAGATGATTGCTTCAGACAGCATGCTACATCCTCCATTTGAAAATGGAAAAGGTGCAAACGGTTGCAGGCTGAACACACACTCACTATATTGCCTGGCGTGTCAGAGGCTGGGAGCGGAGCTTATGGAGGCTTTTCAATCATGAGGGGCATGAATCGGGTAAATAGACAAGTTTCTTTCGCTCAGGTGTGGCAGTGCAGAACTAGAGGGTATAAATCAGGTGTGGGAGTACGAGAATTGGAAAGGCAGTGATGGGCAATGGCTGTGCGCAGAGGGTGGTGCGTTTCTGGAACAAGTTGCCAGACGAGCTGGTGATGGATGGTAAAATTCCAATACTTTTAAGGAATCTGGACGTGTATTTGAATAGGCAGGGTTTAGAGAGACATGGGTCAAATGCATGCAATCGCGGCTGGATCAATTGAAGATATCTGTTCGGAATGGACGAGTTCGACCGAAGACTGTGTTTTCAGTGCTGTCCATATCTAATGAGCTCTATGATAGTGCAGGTGAAATGATAAAAAAGATAAATAAAATCAATGAAGTAAAATTGTCTCAAGTTGTTGAATTCAAACAACTTCAGGTAATTTTATTTCAATTATTTTATTTATCTTTTTTATTTGTGTTTTTTTCATTGTTCTGTAACTCTTATTTCTTGATTGTCTCGCTTTCTCTCGCTCCCCACTCTCTCAATATCTTTTTCCTTTCCTCTTCCCACTTTGCTACCCTTCTCCCCTGTTTTCCATTTTGTCTCTGCTTCACCCATCCCCCACATATTTTGTCACATAGCACTGGCTACAGCCTGCGTCATTCACGGCTCCTAATCTCCCTTAGATCTCTCCATGCACTCTCATTATCACCTTTGCATCTGAAGCCCTGACTCACCATCTCTCAGCCTGGTGTAAACAGCTCCCTAATTCTACCCCTTTTTTATCTTTAACAAAGGATCAGTTCGACTCGAAACGTCAGCTCTTTTCTCTCCTTGCAGATGGTGCCAGACGTGCTGAGACTTTCCAGCATTTTCTCTTTTGGTTTCAGATTCCAGCATCCGCAGTAATTTTATTTTATTAATGGCTCTATGATATTGCTGGTGTCATGATAACTCCAGCTTCTATGCATGAGAGGTGAGCAAGCGAATGAATTCCTTTTGGAAGTCGCGTGACAAGTATTAACAGAGATCAAGGAAAATAACATGAACGAATCTTTGATTTGAATTGAAGCCTGAACTCTGGTTCTGCTCCGAGACTGTGCCAGGTCTGATTAATACTGCATATATTTCATGATTTGCATTTGTTTGTGAAAACAATTGAGACTGATTGATTTGCTGCAGACAACATCCAGCAGTCATCATGGGTACGGCGATCAAGTCGTGCGTCTAGCCCTGTCAAATGTTTTATTGCGCAGGTGAGGCTTCCTGTTTCGTGGTTTGGTGGAGCACGTTGTTTGGAAAAATAGCAACGCAGCTGAGATCCGGCATGGGACCAGCGGGTTGATGTTCCATGACAGCGATGGTCGCCTTTCGAATGAGCACACATCTCAACCGACCATGTGACAAGTTCTTGCAGACGGTGAAAGTAAAAGCCACGGCGAACACTGACACAGCCCTGCAAACGACGGAAGCGCCTCTCGTGGTCAGTGCGGGGATTGAACCCACGACCTTGGCGTTATTAGCACCACGCTCTAACCAGCTGAGCTAACCGACCAACACAGCACAGGCAGCGAAAGTAAATGCCTATATTGCCGGTGCTCACAACCACGGCGGCTGTTCATTTTCTGCTTCATGTCGATCGCACGATAGTCTGAAGTATTTCCTTTCGTTGCAAAGCTTTTCAACGAAAAAAAAGCATTTACTTTTCCGAACGCGCATACTCGACTTAACCATTTGCTCTGATATTCAAAATGAAGCACAATGTCCGGACGCGTGCAATTTCAATCGCAATGCCACCAGCTCAGCTGCAGCTTGTCATGTTGAAAAATATCGTCTGTCGAAACGTCCCTTCAACGATCGCTCACTGTTCTTCTGGATACTCACAGACTTTTGGAGTCAGCGTGATGTGCTGCTGATAAACTGCTGCGAACCTTATGCCAAATGCATTTGAATTGAAATCTAACAGTGGGATTTTTTCTGCTCCCGAACGACGCAGTTGCTTTGGTGTCAGCAACAGCTCAGACGCCAATTGCACGTTTTGCTCAATCACTCATGTTGCTAATTCAATCTTCGTTTGACAGCATATTTAGAAAGTTATCACGCCTTCCTACAGCGTTCGTCAGTGACAGATCAGATGCTGAGATGATTGCTTCAGACAGCATGCTACATCCTCCATTTGAAAATGGAAAAGGTGCAAACGGTTGCAGGCTGAACACACACTCACTATATTGCCTGGCGTGTCAGAGGCTGGGAGCGGAGCTTATGGAGGCTTTTCAATCATGAGGGGCATGAATCGGGTAAATAGACAAGTTTCTTTCGCTCAGGTGTGGCAGTGCAGAACTAGAGGGTATAAATCAGGTGTGGGAGTACGAGAATTGGAAAGGCAGTGATGGGCAATGGCTGTGCGCAGAGGGTGGTGCGTTTCTGGAACAAGTTGCCAGACGAGCTGGTGATGGATGGTAAAATTCCAATACTTTTAAGGAATCTGGACGTGTATTTGAATAGGCAGGGTTTAGAGAGACATGGGTCAAATGCATGCAATCGCGGCTGGATCAATTGAAGATATCTGTTCGGAATGGACGAGTTCGACCGAAGACTGTGTTTTCAGTGCTGTCCATATCTAATGAGCTCTATGATAGTGCAGGTGAAATGATAAAAAAGATAAATAAAATCAATGAAGTAAAATTGTCTCAAGTTGTTGAATTCAAACAACTTCAGGTAATTTTATTTCAATTATTTTATTTATCTTTTTTATTTGTGTTTTTTTCATTGTTCTGTAACTCTTATTTCTTGATTGTCTCTCTTTCTCTCGCTCCCCACTCTCTCAATATCTTTTTCCTTTCCTCTTCCCACTTTGCTACCCTTCTCCCCTGTTTTCCATTTTGTCTCTGCTTCACCCATCCCCCACATATTTTGTCACATAGCACTGGCTACAGCCTGCGTCATTCACGGCTCCTAATCTCCCTTAGATCTCTCCATGCACTCTCATTATCACCTTTGCATCTGGAGCCCTGACTCACCATCTCTCAGCCTGGTGTAAACAGCTCCCTAATTCTCCCCCTTTTTTATCTTTAACAAAGGATCAGTTCGACTCGAAACGTCAGCTCTTTTCTCTCCTTGCATGGTGCCAGACGTGCTGAGACTTTCCAGCATTTTCTCTTTTGGTTTCAGATTCCAGCATCCGCAGTAATTTTATTTTATTAATGGCTCTATGATATTGCTGGTGTCATGATAACTCCAGCTTCTATGCATGAGAGGTGAGCAAGCGAATGAATTCCTTTTGGAAGTCGCGTGACAAGTATTAACAGAGATCAAGGAAAATAACATGAACGAATCTTTGATTTGAATTGAAGCCTGAACTCTGGTTCTGCTCCGAGACTGTGCCAGGTCTGATTAATACTGCATATATTTCATGATTTGCATTTGTTTGTGAAAACAATTGAGACTGATTGATTTGCTGCAGACAACATCCAGCAGTCATCATGGGTACGGCGATCAAGTCGTGCGTCTAGCCCTGTCAAATGTTTTATTGCGCAGGTGAGGCTTCCTGTTTCGTGGTTTGGTGGAGCACGTTGTTTGGAAAAATAGCAACGCAGCTGAGATCCGGCATGGCACCAGCGGGTTGATGTTCCATGACAGCGATGGTCGCCTTTCGAATGAGCACACATCTCAACCGACCATGTGACAAGTTCTTGCAGACGGTGAAAGTAAAAGCCACGGCGAACACTGACACAGCCCTGCAAACGACGGAAGCGCCTCTCGTGGTCAGTGCGGGGATTGAACCCACGACCTTGGCGTTATTAGCACCACGCTCTAACCAGCTGAGCTAACCGACCAACACAGCACAGGCAGCGAAAGTAAATGCCTATATTGCCGGTGCTCACAACCACGGCGGCTGTTCATTTTCTGCTTCATGTCGATCGCACGATAGTCTGAAGTATTTCCTTTCGTTGCAAAGCTTTTCAACGAAAAAAAAGCATTTACTTTTCCGAACGCGCATACTCGACTTAACCATTTGCTCTGATATTCAAAATGAAGCACAATGTCCGGACGCGTGCAATTTCAATCGCAATGCCACCAGCTCAGCTGCAGCTTGTCATGTTGAAAAATATCGTCTGTCGAAACGTCCCTTCAACGATCGCTCACTGTTCTTCTGGATACTCACAGACTTTTGGAGTCAGCGTGATGTGCTGCTGATAAACTGCTGCGAACCTTATGCCAAATGCATTTGAATTGAAATCTAACAGTGGGATTTTTTCTGCTCCCGAACGACGCAGTTGCTTTGGTGTCAGCAACAGCTCAGACGCCAATTGCACGTTTTGCTCAATCACTCATGTTGCTAATTCAATCTTCGTTTGACAGCATATTTAGAAAGTTATCACGCCTTCCTGCAGCGGTCGTCAGTGACAGATCAGATGCTGAGATGATTGCTTCAGACAGCATGCTACATCCTCCATTTGAAAATGGAAAAGGTGCAAACGGTTGCAGGCTGAACACACACTCACTATATTGCCTGGCGTGTCAGAGGCTGGGAGCGGAGCTTATGGAGGCTTTTCAATCATGAGGGGCATGAATCGGGTAAATAGACAAGTTTCTTTCGCTCAGGTGTGGCAGTGCAGAACTAGAGGGTATAAATCAGGTGTGGGAGTACGAGAATTGGAAAGGCAGTGATGGGCAATGGCTGTGCGCAGAGGGTGGTGCGTTTCTGGAACAAGTTGCCAGACGAGCTGGTGATGGATGGTAAAATTCCAATACTTTTAAGGAATCTGGACGTGTATTTGAATAGGCAGGGTTTAGAGAGACATGGGTCAAATGCATGCAATCGCGGCTGGATCAATTGAAGATATCTGTTCGGAATGGACGAGTTCGACCGAAGACTGTGTTTTCAGTGCTGTCCATATCTAATGAGCTCTATGATAGTGCAGGTGAAATGATAAAAAAGATAAATAAAATCAATGAAGTAAAATTGTCTCAAGTTGTTGAATTCAAACAACTTCAGGTAATTTTATTTCAATTATTTTATTTATCTTTTTTATTTGTGTTTTTTTCATTGTTCTGTAACTCTTATTTCTTGATTGTCTCTCTTTCTCTCGCTCCCCACTCTCTCAATATCTTTTTCCTTTCCTCTTCCCACTTTGCTACCCTTCTCCCCTGTTTTCCATTTTGTCTCTGCTTCACCCATCCCCCACATATTTTGTCACATAGCACTGGCTACAGCCTGCGTCATTCACGGCTCCTAATCTCCCTTAGATCTCTCCATGCACTCTCATTATCACCTTTGCATCTGGAGCCCTGACTCACCATCTCTCAGCCTGGTGTAAACAGCTCCCTAATTCTCCCCCTTTTTTATCTTTAACAAAGGATCAGTTCGACTCGAAACGTCAGCTCTTTTCTCTCCTTGCATGGTGCCAGACGTGCTGAGACTTTCCAGCATTTTCTCTTTTGGTTTCAGATTCCAGCATCCGCAGTAATTTTATTTTATTAATGGCTCTATGATATTGCTGGTGTCATGATAACTCCAGCTTCTATGCATGAGAGGTGAGCAAGCGAATGAATTCCTTTTGGAAGTCGCGTGACAAGTATTAACAGAGATCAAGGAAAATAACATGAACGAATCTTTGATTTGAATTGAAGCCTGAACTCTGGTTCTGCTCCGAGACTGTGCCAGGTCTGATTAATACTGCATATATTTCATGATTTGCATTTGTTTGTGAAAACAATTGAGACTGATTGATTTGCTGCAGACAACATCCAGCAGTCATCATGGGTACGGCGATCAAGTCGTGCGTCTAGCCCTGTCAAATGTTTTATTGCGCAGGTGAGGCTTCCTGTTTCGTGGTTTGGTGGAGCACGTTGTTTGGAAAAATAGCAACGCAGCTGAGATCCGGCATGGGACCAGCGGGTTGATGTTCCATGACAGCGATGGTCGCCTTTCGAATGAGCACACATCTCAACCGACCATGTGACAAGTTCTTGCAGACGGTGAAAGTAAAAGCCACGGCGAACACTGACACAGCCCTGCAAACGACGGAAGCGCCTCTCGTGGTCAGTGCGGGGATTGAACCCACGACCTTGGCGTTATTAGCACCACGCTCTAACCAGCTGAGCTAACCGACCAACACAGCACAGGCAGCGAAAGTAAATGCCTATATTGCCGGTGCTCACAACCACGGCGGCTGTTCATTTTGCAAAGCTTTTCAACGAAAAAAAAGCATTTACTTTTCCGAACGCGCATACTCGACTTAACCATTTGCTCTGATATTCAAAATGAAGCACAATGTCCGGACGCGTGCAATTTCAATCGCAATGCCACCAGCTCAGCTGCAGCTTGTCATGTTGAAAAATATCGTCTGTCGAAACGTCCCTTCAACGATCGCTCACTGTTCTTTTGGATACTCACAGATTTTTGGAGTCAGCGTGATGTGCTGCTGATAAACTGCTGCGAACCTTATGCCAAATGCATTTGAATTGAAATCTAACAGTGGGATTTTTTCTGCTCCCGAACGACGCAGTTGCTTTGGTGTCAGCAACAGCTCAGACGCCAATTGCACGTTTTGCTCAATCACTCATGTTGCTAATTCAATCTTCGTTTGACAGCATATTTAGAAAGTTATCACGCCTTCCTGCAGCGGTCGTCAGTGACAGATCAGATGCTGAGATGATTGCTTCAGACAGCATGCTACATCCTCCATTTGAAAATGGAAAAGGTGCAAACGGTTGCAGGCTGAACACACACTCACTATATTGCCTGGCGTGTCAGAGGCTGGGAGCGGAGCTTATGGAGGCTTTTCAATCATGAGGGGCATGAATCGGGTAAATAGACAAGTTTCTTTCGCTCAGGTGTGGCAGTGCAGAACTAGAGGGTATAAATCAGGTGTGGGAGTACGAGAATTGGAAAGGCAGTGATGGGCAATGGCTGTGCGCAGAGGGTGGTGCGTTTCTGGAACAAGTTGCCAGACGAGCTGGTGATGGATGGTAAAATTCCAATACTTTTAAGGAATCTGGACGTGTATTTGAATAGGCAGGGTTTAGAGAGACATGGGTCAAATGCATGCAATCGCGGCTGGATCAATTGAAGATATCTGTTCGGAATGGACGAGTTCGACCGAAGACTGTGTTTTCAGTGCTGTCCATATCTAATGAGCTCTATGATAGTGCAGGTGAAATGATAAAAAAGATAAATAAAATCAATGAAGTAAAATTGTCTCAAGTTGTTGAATTCAAACAACTTCAGGTAATTTTTTTTCAATTATTTTATTTATCTTTTTTATTTGTGTTTTTTTCATTGTTCTGTAACTCTTATTTCTTGATTGTCTCTCTTTCTCTCGCTCCCCACTCTCTCAATATCTTTTTCCTTTCCTCTTCCCACTTTGCTACCCTTCTCCCCTGTTTTCCATTTTGTCTCTGCTTCACCCATCCCCCACATATTTTGTCACATAGCACTGGCTACAGCCTGCGTCATTCACGGCTCCTAATCTCCCTTAGATCTCTCCATGCACTCTCATTATCTCCTTTGCATCTGAAGCCCTGACTCACCATCTCTCAGCCTGGTGTAAACAGCTCCCTAATTCTACCCCTTTTTTATCTTTAACAAAGGATCAGTTCGACTCGAAACGTCAGCTCTTTTCTCTCCTTGCAGATGGTGCCAGACGTGCTGAGACTTTCCAGCATTTTCTCTTTTGGTTTCAGATTCCAGCATCCGCAGTAATTTTATTTTATTAATGGCTCTATGATATTGCTGGTGTCATGATAACTCCAGCTTCTATGCATGAGAGGTGAGCAAGCGAATGAATTCCTTTTGGAAGTCGCGTGACAAGTATTAACAGAGATCAAGGAAAATAACATGAACGAATCTTTGATTTGAATTGAAGCCTGAACTCTGGTTCTGCTCCGAGACTGTGCCAGGTCTGATTAATACTGCATATATTTCATGATTTGCATTTGTTTGTGAAAACAATTGAGACTGATTGATTTGCTGCAGACAACATCCAGCAGTCATCATGGGTACGGCGATCAAGTCGTGCGTCTAGCCCTGTCAAATGTTTTATTGCGCAGGTGAGGCTTCCTGTTTCGTGGTTTGGTGGAGCACGTTGTTTGGAAAAATAGCAACGCAGCTGAGATCCGGCATGGGACCAGTGGGTTGATGTTCCATGACAGCGATGGTCGCCTTTCGAATGAGCACACATCTCAACCGACCATGTGACAAGTTCTTGCAGACGGTGAAAGTAAAAGCCACGGCGAACACTGACACAGCCCTGCAAACGACGGAAGCGCCTCTCGTGGTCAGTGCGGGGATTGAACCCACGACCTTGGCGTTATTAGCACCACGCTCTAACCAGCTGAGCTAACCGACCAACACAGCACAGGCAGCGAAAGTAAATGCCTATATTGCCGGTGCTCACAACCACGGCGGCTGTTCATTTTCTGCTTCATGTCGATCGCACGATAGTCTGAAGTATTTCCTTTCGTTGCAAAGCTTTTCAACGAAAAAAAAGCATTTACTTTTCCGAACGCGCATACTCGACTTAACCATTTGCTCTGATATTCAAAATGAAGCACAATGTCCGGACGCGTGCAATTTCAATCGCAATGCCACCAGCTCAGCTGCAGCTTGTCATGTTGAAAAATATCGTCTGTCGAAACGTCCCTTCAACGATCGCTCACTGTTCTTCTGGATACTCACAGACTTTTGGAGTCAGCGTGATGTGCTGCTGATAAACTGCTGCGAACCTTATGCCAAATGCATTTGAATTGAAATCTAACAGTGGGATTTTTTCTGCTCCCGAACGACGCAGTTGCTTTGGTGTCAGCAACAGCTCAGACGCCAATTGCACGTTTTGCTCAATCACTCATGTTGCTAATTCAATCTTCGTTTGACAGCATATTTAGAAAGTTATCACGCCTTCCTGCAGCGGTCGTCAGTGACAGATCAGATGCTGAGATGATTGCTTCAGACAGCATGCTACATCCTCCATTTGAAAATGGAAAAGGTGCAAACGGTTGCAGGCTGAACACACACTCACTATATTGCCTGGCGTGTCAGAGGCTGGGAGCGGAGCTTATGGAGGCTTTTCAATCATGAGGGGCATGAATCGGGTAAATAGACAAGTTTCTTTCGCTCAGGTGTGGCAGTGCAGAACTAGAGGGTATAAATCAGGTGTGGGAGTACGAGAATTGGAAAGGCAGTGATGGGCAATGGCTGTGCGCAGAGGGTGGTGCGTTTCTGGAACAAGTTGCCAGACGAGCTGGTGATGGATGGTAAAATTCCAATACTTTTAAGGAATCTGGACGTGTATTTGAATAGGCAGGGTTTAGAGAGACATGGGTCAAATGCATGCAATCGCGGCTGGATCAATTGAAGATATCTGTTCGGAATGGACAAGTTCGACCGAAGACTGTGTTTTCAGTGCTGTCCATATCTAATGAGCTCTATGATAGTGCAGGTGAAATGATAAAAAAGATAAATAAAATCAATGAAGTAAAATTGTCTCAAGTTGTTGAATTCAAACAACTTCAGGTAATTTTATTTCAATTATTTTATTTATCTTTTTTATTTGTGTTTTTTTCATTGTTCTGTAACTCTTATTTCTTGATTGTCTCTCTTTCTCTCGCTCCCCACTCTCTCAATATCTTTTTCCTTTCCTCTTCCCACTTTGCTACCCTTCTCCCCTGTTTTCCATTTTGTCTCTGCTTCACCAATCCCCCACATATTTTGTCACATAGCACTGGCTACAGCCTGCGTCATTCACGGCTCCTAATCTCCCTTAGATCTCTCCATGCACTCTCATTATCACCTTTGCATCTGGAGCCCTGACTCACCATCTCTCAGCCTGGTGTAAACAGCTCCCTAATTCTACCCCTTTTTTATCTTTAACAAAGGATCAGTTCGACTCGAAACGTCAGCTCTTTTCTCTCCTTGCAGATGGTGCCAGACGTGCTGAGACTTTCCAGCATTTTCTCTTTTGGTTTCAGATTCCAGCATCCGCAGTAATTTTATTAATGGCTCTATGATATTGCTGGTGTCATGATAACTCCAGCTTCTATGCATGAGAGGTGAGCAAGCGAATGAATTCCTTTTGGAAGTCGCGTGACAAGTATTAACAGAGATCAAGGAAAATAACATGAACGAATCTTTGATTTGAATTGAAGCCTGAACTCTGGTTCTGCTCCGAGACTGTGCCAGGTCTGATTAATACTGCATATATTTCATGATTTGCATTTGTTTGTGAAAACAATTGAGACTGATTGATTTGCTGCAGACAACATCCAGCAGTCATCATGGGTACGGCGATCAAGTCGTGCGTCTAGCCCTGTCAAATGTTTTATTGCGCAGGTGAGGCTTCCTGTTTCGTGGTTTGGTGGAGCACGTTGTTTGGAAAAATAGCAACGCAGCTGAGATCCGGCATGGGACCAGCGGGTTGATGTTCCATGACAGCGATGGTCGCCTTTCGAATGAGCACACATCTCAACCGACCATGTGACAAGTTCTTGCAGACGGTGAAAGTAAAAGCCACGGCGAACACTGACACAGCCCTGCAAACGACGGAAGCGCCTCTCGTGGTCAGTGCGGGGATTGAACCCACGACCTTGGCGTTATTAGCACCACGCTCTAACCAGCTGAGCTAACCGACCAACACAGCACAGGCAGCGAAAGTAAATGCCTATATTGCCGGTGCTCACAACCACGGCGGCTGTTCATTTTGCAAAGCTTTTCAACGAAAAAAAAG
Organism: Chiloscyllium plagiosum; assembly: GCF_037043375.1. Taxonomy (NCBI): domain Eukaryota; kingdom Metazoa; phylum Chordata; class Chondrichthyes; order Orectolobiformes; family Hemiscylliidae; genus Chiloscyllium; species Chiloscyllium plagiosum. The sequence continues at coordinate 44,700,969 of NW_028270183.1, forward strand.
CATTTACTTTTCCGAACGCGCATACTCGACTTAACCATTTGCTCTGATATTCAAAATGAAGCACAATGTCCGGACGCGTGCAATTTCAATCGCAATGCCACCAGCTCAGCTGCAGCTTGTCATGTTGAAAAATATCGTCTGTCGAAACGTCCCTTCAACGATCGCTCACTGTTCTTTTGGATACTCACAGATTTTTGGAGTCAGCGTGATGTGCTGCTGATAAACTGCTGCGAACCTTATGCCAAATGCATTTGAATTGAAATCTAACAGTGGGATTTTTTCTGCTCCCGAACGACGCAGTTGCTTTGGTGTCAGCAACAGCTCAGACGCCAATTGCACGTTTTGCTCAATCACTCATGTTGCTAATTCAATCTTCGTTTGACAGCATATTTAGAAAGTTATCACGCCTTCCTGCAGCGGTCGTCAGTGACAGATCAGATGCTGAGATGATTGCTTCAGACAGCATGCTACATCCTCCATTTGAAAATGGAAAAGGTGCAAACGGTTGCAGGCTGAACACACACTCACTATATTGCCTGGCGTGTCAGAGGCTGGGAGCGGAGCTTATGGAGGCTTTTCAATCATGAGGGGCATGAATCGGGTAAATAGACAAGTTTCTTTCGCTCAGGTGTGGCAGTGCAGAACTAGAGGGTATAAATCAGGTGTGGGAGTACGAGAATTGGAAAGGCAGTGATGGGCAATGGCTGTGCGCAGAGGGTGGTGCGTTTCTGGAACAAGTTGCCAGACGAGCTGGTGATGGATGGTAAAATTCCAATACTTTTAAGGAATCTGGACGTGTATTTGAATAGGCAGGGTTTAGAGAGACATGGGTCAAATGCATGCAATCGCGGCTGGATCAATTGAAGATATCTGTTCGGAATGGACGAGTTCGACCGAAGACTGTGTTTTCAGTGCTGTCCATATCTAATGAGCTCTATGATAGTGCAGGTGAAATGATAAAAAAGATAAATAAAATCAATGAAGTAAAATTGTCTCAAGTTGTTGAATTCAAACAACTTCAGGTAATTTTTTTTCAATTATTTTATTTATCTTTTTTATTTGTGTTTTTTTCATTGTTCTGTAACTCTTATTTCTTGATTGTCTCTCTTTCTCTCGCTCCCCACTCTCTCAATATCTTTTTCCTTTCCTCTTCCCACTTTGCTACCCTTCTCCCCTGTTTTCCATTTTGTCTCTGCTTCACCCATCCCCCACATATTTTGTCACATAGCACTGGCTACAGCCTGCGTCATTCACGGCTCCTAATCTCCCTTAGATCTCTCCATGCACTCTCATTATCTCCTTTGCATCTGAAGCCCTGACTCACCATCTCTCAGCCTGGTGTAAACAGCTCCCTAATTCTACCCCTTTTTTATCTTTAACAAAGGATCAGTTCGACTCGAAACGTCAGCTCTTTTCTCTCCTTGCAGATGGTGCCAGACGTGCTGAGACTTTCCAGCATTTTCTCTTTTGGTTTCAGATTCCAGCATCCGCAGTAATTTTATTTTATTAATGGCTCTATGATATTGCTGGTGTCATGATAACTCCAGCTTCTATGCATGAGAGGTGAGCAAGCGAATGAATTCCTTTTGGAAGTCGCGTGACAAGTATTAACAGAGATCAAGGAAAATAACATGAACGAATCTTTGATTTGAATTGAAGCCTGAACTCTGGTTCTGCTCCGAGACTGTGCCAGGTCTGATTAATACTGCATATATTTCATGATTTGCATTTGTTTGTGAAAACAATTGAGACTGATTGATTTGCTGCAGACAACATCCAGCAGTCATCATGGGTACGGCGATCAAGTCGTGCGTCTAGCCCTGTCAAATGTTTTATTGCGCAGGTGAGGCTTCCTGTTTCGTGGTTTGGTGGAGCACGTTGTTTGGAAAAATAGCAACGCAGCTGAGATCCGGCATGGGACCAGTGGGTTGATGTTCCATGACAGCGATGGTCGCCTTTCGAATGAGCACACATCTCAACCGACCATGTGACAAGTTCTTGCAGACGGTGAAAGTAAAAGCCACGGCGAACACTGACACAGCCCTGCAAACGACGGAAGCGCCTCTCGTGGTCAGTGCGGGGATTGAACCCACGACCTTGGCGTTATTAGCACCACGCTCTAACCAGCTGAGCTAACCGACCAACACAGCACAGGCAGCGAAAGTAAATGCCTATATTGCCGGTGCTCACAACCACGGCGGCTGTTCATTTTCTGCTTCATGTCGATCGCACGATAGTCTGAAGTATTTCCTTTCGTTGCAAAGCTTTTCAACGAAAAAAAAGCATTTACTTTTCCGAACGCGCATACTCGACTTAACCATTTGCTCTGATATTCAAAATGAAGCACAATGTCCGGACGCGTGCAATTTCAATCGCAATGCCACCAGCTCAGCTGCAGCTTGTCATGTTGAAAAATATCGTCTGTCGAAACGTCCCTTCAACGATCGCTCACTGTTCTTCTGGATACTCACAGACTTTTGGAGTCAGCGTGATGTGCTGCTGATAAACTGCTGCGAACCTTATGCCAAATGCATTTGAATTGAAATCTAACAGTGGGATTTTTTCTGCTCCCGAACGACGCAGTTGCTTTGGTGTCAGCAACAGCTCAGACGCCAATTGCACGTTTTGCTCAATCACTCATGTTGCTAATTCAATCTTCGTTTGACAGCATATTTAGAAAGTTATCACGCCTTCCTGCAGCGGTCGTCAGTGACAGATCAGATGCTGAGATGATTGCTTCAGACAGCATGCTACATCCTCCATTTGAAAATGGAAAAGGTGCAAACGGTTGCAGGCTGAACACACACTCACTATATTGCCTGGCGTGTCAGAGGCTGGGAGCGGAGCTTATGGAGGCTTTTCAATCATGAGGGGCATGAATCGGGTAAATAGACAAGTTTCTTTCGCTCAGGTGTGGCAGTGCAGAACTAGAGGGTATAAATCAGGTGTGGGAGTACGAGAATTGGAAAGGCAGTGATGGGCAATGGCTGTGCGCAGAGGGTGGTGCGTTTCTGGAACAAGTTGCCAGACGAGCTGGTGATGGATGGTAAAATTCCAATACTTTTAAGGAATCTGGACGTGTATTTGAATAGGCAGGGTTTAGAGAGACATGGGTCAAATGCATGCAATCGCGGCTGGATCAATTGAAGATATCTGTTCGGAATGGACGAGTTCGACCGAAGACTGTGTTTTCAGTGCTGTCCATATCTAATGAGCTCTATGATAGTGCAGGTGAAATGATAAAAAAGATAAATAAAATCAATGAAGTAAAATTGTCTCAAGTTGTTGAATTCAAACAACTTCAGGTAATTTTATTTCAATTATTTTATTTATCTTTTTTATTTGTGTTTTTTTCATTGTTCTGTAACTCTTATTTCTTGATTGTCTCTCTTTCTCTCGCTCCCCACTCTCTCAATATCTTTTTCCTTTCCTCTTCCCACTTTGCTACCCTTCTCCCCTGTTTTCCATTTTGTCTCTGCTTCACCAATCCCCCACATATTTTGTCACATAGCACTGGCTACAGCCTGCGTCATTCACGGCTCCTAATCTCCCTTAGATCTCTCCATGCACTCTCATTATCACCTTTGCATCTGGAGCCCTGACTCACCATCTCTCAGCCTGGTGTAAACAGCTCCCTAATTCTACCCCTTTTTTATCTTTAACAAAGGATCAGTTCGACTCGAAACGTCAGCTCTTTTCTCTCCTTGCAGATGGTGCCAGACGTGCTGAGACTTTCCAGCATTTTCTCTTTTGGTTTCAGATTCCAGCATCCGCAGTAATTTTATTAATGGCTCTATGATATTGCTGGTGTCATGATAACTCCAGCTTCTATGCATGAGAGGTGAGCAAGCGAATGAATTCCTTTTGGAAGTCGCGTGACAAGTATTAACAGAGATCAAGGAAAATAACATGAACGAATCTTTGATTTGAATTGAAGCCTGAACTCTGGTTCTGCTCCGAGACTGTGCCAGGTCTGATTAATACTGCATATATTTCATGATTTGCATTTGTTTGTGAAAACAATTGAGACTGATTGATTTGCTGCAGACAACATCCAGCAGTCATCATGGGTACGGCGATCAAGTCGTGCGTCTAGCCCTGTCAAATGTTTTATTGCGCAGGTGAGGCTTCCTGTTTCGTGGTTTGGTGGAGCACGTTGTTTGGAAAATTAGCAACGCAGCTGAGATCCGGCATGGGACCAGCGGGTTGATGTTCCATGACAGCGATGGTCGCCTTTCGAATGAGCACACATCTCAACCGACCATGTGACAAGTTCTTGCAGACGGTGAAAGTAAAAGCCACGGCGAACACTGACACAGCCCTGCAAACGACGGAAGCGCCTCTCGTGGTCAGTGCGGGGATTGAACCCACGACCTTGGCGTTATTAGCACCACGCTCTAACCAGCTGAGCTAACCGACCAACACAGCACAGGCAGCGAAAGTAAATGCCTATATTGCCGGTGCTCACAACCACGGCGGCTGTTCATTTTCTGCTTCATGTCGATCGCACGATAGTCTGAAGTATTTCCTTTCGTTGCAAAGCTTTTCAACGAAAAAAAAGCATTTACTTTTCCGAACGCGCATACTCGACTTAACCATTTGCTCTGATATTCAAAATGAAGCACAATGTCCGGACGCGTGCAATTTCAATCGCAATGCCACCAGCTCAGCTGCAGCTTGTCATGTTGAAAAATATCGTCTGTCGAAACGTCCCTTCAACGATCGCTCACTGTTCTTCTGGATACTCACAGACTTTTGGAGTCAGCGTGATGTGCTGCTGATAAACTGCTGCGAACCTTATGCCAAATGCATTTGAATTGAAATCTAACAGTGGGATTTTTTCTGCTCCCGAACGACGCAGTTGCTTTGGTGTCAGCAACAGCTCAGACGCCAATTGCACGTTTTGCTCAATCACTCATGTTGCTAATTCAATCTTCGTTTGACAGCATATTTAGAAAGTTATCACGCCTTCCTACAGCGGTCGTCAGTGACAGATCAGATGCTGAGATGATTGCTTCAGACAGCATGCTACATCCTCCATTTGAAAATGGAAAAGGTGCAAACGGTTGCAGGCTGAACACACACTCACTATATTGCCTGGCGTGTCAGAGGCTGGGAGCGGAGCTTATGGATGCTTTTCAATCATGAGGGGCATGAATCGGGTAAATAGACAAGTTTCTTTCGCTCAGGTGTGGCAGTGCAGAACTAGAGGGTATAAATCAGGTGTGGGAGTACGAGAATTGGAAAGGCAGTGATGGGCAATGGCTGTGCGCAGAGGGTGGTGCGTTTCTGGAACAAGTTGCCAGACGAGCTGGTGATGGATGGTAAAATTCCAATACTTTTAAGGAATCTGGACGTGTATTTGAATAGGCAGGGTTTAGAGAGACATGGGTCAAATGCATGCAATCGCGGCTGGATCAATTGAAGATATCTGTTCGGAATGGACGAGTTCGACCGAAGACTGTGTTTTCAGTGCTGTCCATATCTAATGAGCTCTATGATAGTGCAGGTGAAATGAAAAAAGGGAAAAATAAAATCAATGAAGTAAAATTGTCTCAAGTTGTTGAATTCAAACAACTTCAGGTAATTTTATTTCAATTATTTTATTTATCTTTTTTATTTGTGTTTTTTTCATTGTTCTGTAACTCTTATTTCTTGATTGTCTCTCTTTCTCTCGCTCCCCACTCTCTCAATATCTTTTTCCTTTCCTCTTCCCACTTTGCTACCCTTCTCCCCTGTTTTCCATTTTGTCTCTGCTTCACCCATCCCCCACATATTTTGTCACATAGCACTGGCTACAGCCTGCGTCATTCACGGCTCCTAATCTCCCTTAGATCTCTCCATGCACTCTCATTATCACCTTTGCATCTGAAGCCCTGACTCACCATCTCTCAGCCTGGTGTAAACAGCTCCCTAATTCTACCCCTTTTTTATCTTTAACAAAGGATCAGTTCGACTCGAAACGTCAGCTCTTTTCTCTCCTTGCAGATGGTGCCAGACGTGCTGAGACTTTCCAGCATTTTCTCTTTTGGTTTCAGATTCCAGCATCCGCAGTAATTTTATTTTATTAATGGCTCTATGATATTGCTGGTGTCATGATAACTCCAGCTTCTATGCATGAGAGGTGAGCAAGCGAATGAATTCCTTTTGGAAGTCGCGTGACAAGTATTAACAGAGATCAAGGAAAATAACATGAACGAATCTTTGATTTGAATTGAAGCCTGAACTCTGGTTCTGCTCCGAGACTGTGCCAGGTCTGATTAATACTGCATATATTTCATGATTTGCATTTGTTTGTGAAAACAATTGAGACTGATTGATTTGCTGCAGACAACATCCAGCAGTCATCATGGGTACGGCGATCAAGTCGTGCGTCTAGCCCTGTCAAATGTTTTATTGCGCAGGTGAGGCTTCCTGTTTCGTGGTTTGGTGGAGCACGTTGTTTGGAAAAATAGCAACGCAGCTGAGATCCGGCATGGGACCAGCGGGTTGATGTTCCATGACAGCGATGGTCGCCTTTCGAATGAGCACACATCTCAACCGACCATGTGACAAGTTCTTGCAGACGGTGAAAGTAAAAGCCACGGCGAACACTGACACAGCCCTGCAAACGACGGAAGCGCCTCTCGTGGTCAGTGCGGGGATTGAACCCACGACCTTGGCGTTATTAGCACCACGCTCTAACCAGCTGAGCTAACCGACCAACACAGCACAGGCAGTGAAAGTAAATGCCTATATTGCCGGTGCTCACAACCACGGCGGCTGTTCATTTTCTGCTTCATGTCGATCGCACGATAGTCTGAAGTATTTCCTTTCGTTGCAAAGCTTTTCAACGAAAAAAAAGCATTTACTTTTCCGAACGCGCATACTCGACTTAACCATTTGCTCTGATATTCAAAATGAAGCACAATGTCCGGACGCGTGCAATTTCAATCGCAATGCCACCAGCTCAGCTGCAGCTTGTCATGTTGAAAAATATCGTCTGTCGAAACGTCCCTTCAACGATCGCTCACTGTTCTTCTGGATACTCACAGACTTTTGGAGTCAGCGTGATGTGCTGCTGATAAACTGCTGCGAACCTTATGCCAAATGCATTTGAATTGAAATCTAACAGTGGGATTTTTTCTGCTCCCGAACGACGCAGTTGCTTTGGTGTCAGCAACAGCTCAGACGCCAATTGCACGTTTTGCTCAATCACTCATGTTGCTAATTCAATCTTCGTTTGACAGCATATTTAGAAAGTTATCACGCCTTCCTACAGCGGTCGTCAGTGACAGATCAGATGCTGAGATGATTGCTTCAGACAGCATGCTACATCCTCCATTTGAAAATGGAAAAGGTGCAAACGGTTGCAGGCTGAACACACACTCACTATATTGCCTGGCGTGTCAGAGGCTGGGAGCGGAGCTTATGGATGCTTTTCAATCATGAGGGGCATGAATCGGGTAAATAGACAAGTTTCTTTCGCTCAGGTGTGGCAGTGCAGAACTAGAGGGTATAAATCAGGTGTGGGAGTACGAGAATTGGAAAGGCAGTGATGGGCAATGGCTGTGCGCAGAGGGTGGTGCGTTTCTGGAACAAGTTGCCAGACGAGCTGGTGATGGATGGTAAAATTCCAATACTTTTAAGGAATCTGGACGTGTATTTGAATAGGCAGGGTTTAGAGAGACATGGGTCAAATGCATGCAATCGCGGCTGGATCAATTGAAGATATCTGTTCGGAATGGACGAGTTCGACCGAAGACTGTGTTTTCAGTGCTGTCCATATCTAATGAGCTCTATGATAGTGCAGGTGAAATGAAAAAAGGGAAAAATAAAATCAATGAAGTAAAATTGTCTCAAGTTGTTGAATTCAAACAACTTCAGGTAATTTTATTTCAATTATTTTATTTATCTTTTTTATTTGTGTTTTTTTCATTGTTCTGTAACTCTTATTTCTTGATTGTCTCTCTTTCTCTCGCTCCCCACTCTCTCAATATCTTTTTCCTTTCCTCTTCCCACTTTGCTACCCTTCTCCCCTGTTTTCCATTTTGTCTCTGCTTCACCCATCCCCCACATATTTTGTCACATAGCACTGGCTACAGCCTGCGTCATTCACGGCTCCTAATCTCCCTTAGATCTCTCCATGCACTCTCATTATCACCTTTGCATCTGAAGCCCTGACTCACCATCTCTCAGCCTGGTGTAAACAGCTCCCTAATTCTACCCCTTTTTTATCTTTAACAAAGGATCAGTTCGACTCGAAACGTCAGCTCTTTTCTCTCCTTGCAGATGGTGCCAGACGTGCTGAGACTTTCCAGCATTTTCTCTTTTGGTTTCAGATTCCAGCATCCGCAGTAATTTTATTTTATTAATGGCTCTATGATATTGCTGGTGTCATGATAACTCCAGCTTCTATGCATGAGAGGTGAGCAAGCGAATGAATTCCTTTTGGAAGTCGCGTGACAAGTATTAACAGAGATCAATGAAAATAACATGAACGAATCTTTGATTTGAATTGAAGCCTGAACTCTGGTTCTGCTCCGAGACTGTGCCAGGTCTGATTAATACTGCATATATTTCATGATTTGCATTTGTTTGTGAAAACAATTGAGACTGATTGATTTGCTGCAGACAACATCCAGCAGTCATCATGGGTACGGCGATCAAGTCGTGCGTCTAGCCCTGTCAAATGTTTTATTGCGCAGGTGAGGCTTCCTGTTTCGTGGTTTGGTGGAGCACGTTGTTTGGAAAAATAGCAACGCAGCTGAGATCCGGCATGGGACCAGCGGGTTGATGTTCCATGACAGCGATGGTCGCCTTTCGAATGAGCACACATCTCAACCGACCATGTGACAAGTTCTTGCAGACGGTGAAAGTAAAAGCCACGGCGAACACTGACACAGCCCTGCAAACGACGGAAGCGCCTCTCGTGGTCAGTGCGGGGATTGAACCCACGACCTTGGCGTTATTAGCACCACGCTCTAACCAGCTGAGCTAACCGACCAACACAGCACAGGCAGCGAAAGTAAATGCCTATATTGCCGGTGCTCACAACCACGGCGGCTGTTCATTTTCTGCTTCATGTCGATCGCACGATAGTCTGAAGTATTTCCTTTCGTTGCAAAGCTTTTCAACGAAAAAAAAGCATTTACTTTTCCGAACGCGCATACTCGACTTAAACATTTGCTCTGATATTCAAAATGAAGCACAATGTCCGGACGCGTGCAATTTCAATCGCAATGCCACCAGCTCAGCTGCAGCTTGTCATGTTGAAAAATATCGTCTGTCGAAACGTCCCTTCAACGATCGCTCACTGTTCTTCTGGATACTCACAGACTTTTGGAGTCAGCGTGATGTGCTGCTGATAAACTGCTGCGAACCTTATGCCAAATGCATTTGAATTGAAATCTAACAGTGGGATTTTTTCTGCTCCCGAACGACGCAGTTGCTTTGGTGTCAGCAACAGCTCAGACGCCAATTGCACGTTTTGCTCAATCACTCATGTTGCTAATTCAATCTTCGTTTGACAGCATATTTAGAAAGTTATCACGCCTTCCTGCAGCGGTCGTCAGTGACAGATCAGATGCTGAGATGATTGCTTCAGACAGCATGCTACATCCTCCATTTGAAAATGGAAAAGGTGCAAACGGTTGCAGGCTGAACACACACTCACTATATTGCCTGGCGTGTCAGAGGCTGGGAGCGGAGCTTATGGATGCTTTTCAATCATGAGGGGCATGAATCGGGTAAATAGACAAGTTTCTTTCGCTCAGGTGTGGCAGTGCAGAACTAGAGGGTATAAATCAGGTGTGGGAGTACGAGAATTGGAAAGGCAGTGATGGGCAATGGCTGTGCGCAGAGGGTGGTGCGTTTCTGGAACAAGTTGCCAGACGAGCTGGTGATGGATGGTAAAATTCCAATACTTTTAAGGAATCTGGACGTGTATTTGAATAGGCAGGGTTTAGAGAGACATGGGTCAAATGCATGCAATCGCGGCTGGATCAATTGAAGATATCTGTTCGGAATGGACGAGTTCGACCGAAGACTGTGTTTTCAGTGCTGTCCATATCTAATGAGCTCTATGATAGTGCAGGTGAAATGAAAAAAGGGAAAAATAAAATCAATGAAGTAAAATTGTCTCAAGTTGTTGAATTCAAACAACTTCAGGTAATTTTATTTCAATTATTTTATTTATCTTTTTTATTTGTGTTTTTTTCATTGTTCTGTAACTCTTATTTCTTGATTGTCTCTCTTTCTCTCGCTCCCCACTCTCTCAATATCTTTTTCCTTTCCTCTTCCCACTTTGCTACCCTTCTCCCCTGTTTTCCATTTTGTCTCTGCTTCACCCATCCCCCACATATTTTGTCACATAGCACTGGCTACAGCCTGCGTCATTCACGGCTCCTAATCTCCCTTAGATCTCTCCATGCACTCTCATTATCACCTTTGCATCTGAAGCCCTGACTCACCATCTCTCAGCCTGGTGTAAACAGCTCCCTAATTCTACCCCTTTTTTATCTTTAACAAAGGATCAGTTCGACTCGAAACGTCAGCTCTTTTCTCTCCTTGCAGATGGTGCCAGACGTGCTGAGACTTTCCAGCATTTTCTCTTTTGGTTTCAGATTCCAGCATCCGCAGTAATTTTATTTTATTAATGGCTCTATGATATTGCTGGTGTCATGATAACTCCAGCTTCTATGCATGAGAGGTGAGCAAGCGAATGAATTCCTTTTGGAAGTCGCGTGACAAGTATTAACAGAGATCAAGGAAAATAACATGAACGAATCTTTGATTTGAATTGAAGCCTGAACTCTGGTTCTGCTCCGAGACTGTGCCAGGTCTGATTAATACTGCATATATTTCATGATTTGCATTTGTTTGTGAAAACAATTGAGACTGATTGATTTGCTGCAGACAACATCCAGCAGTCATCATGGGTACGGCGATCAAGTCGTGCGTCTAGCCCTGTCAAATGTTTTATTGCGCAGGTGAGGCTTCCTGTTTCGTGGTTTGGTGGAGCACGTTGTTTGGAAAAATAGCAACGCAGCTGAGATCCGGCATGGGACCAGCGGGTTGATGTTCCATGACAGCGATGGTCGCCTTTCGAATGAGCACACATCTCAACCGACCATGTGACAAGTTCTTGCAGACGGTGAAAGTAAAAGCCACGGCGAACACTGACACAGCCCTGCAAACGACGGAAGCGCCTCTCGTGGTCAGTGCGGGGATTGAACCCACGACCTTGGCGTTATTAGCACCACGCTCTAACCAGCTGAGCTAACCGACCAACACAGCACAGGCAGCGAAAGTAAATGCCTATATTGCCGGTGCTCACAACCACGGCGGCTGTTCATTTTCTGCTTCATGTCGATCGCACGATAGTCTGAAGTATTTCCTTTCGTTGCAAAGCTTTTCAACGAAAAAAAAGCATTTACTTTTCCGAACGCGCATACTCGACTTAACCATTTGCTCTGATATTCAAAATGAAGCACAATGTCCGGACGCGTGCAATTTCAATCGCAATGCCACCAGCTCAGCTGCAGCTTGTCATGTTGAAAAATATCGTCTGTCGAAACGTCCCTTCAACGATCGCTCACTGTTCTTCTGGATACTCACAGACTTTTGGAGTCAGCGTGATGTGCTGCTGATAAACTGCTGCGAACCTTATGCCAAATGCATTTGAATTGAAATCTAACAGTGGGATTTTTTCTGCTCCCGAACGACGCAGTTGCTTTGGTGTCAGCAACAGCTCAGACGCCAATTGCACGTTTTGCTCAATCACTCATGTTGCTAATTCAATCTTCGTTTGACAGCATATTTAGAAAGTTATCACGCCTTCCTACAGCGGTCGTCAGTGACAGATCAGATGCTGAGATGATTGCTTCAGACAGCATGCTACATCCTCCATTTGAAAATGGAAAAGGTGCAAACGGTTGCAGGCTGAACACACACTCACTATATTGCCTGGCGTGTCAGAGGCTGGGAGCGGAGCTTATGGATGCTTTTCAATCATGAGGGGCATGAATCGGGTAAATAGACAAGTTTCTTTCGCTCAGGTGTGGCAGTGCAGAACTAGAGGGTATAAATCAGGTGTGGGAGTACGAGAATTGGAAAGGCAGTGATGGGCAATGGCTGTGCGCAGAGGGTGGTGCGTTTCTGGAACAAGTTGCCAGACGAGCTGGTGATGGATGGTAAAATTCCAATACTTTTAAGGAATCTGGACGTGTATTTGAATAGGCAGGGTTTAGAGAGACATGGGTCAAATGCATGCAATCGCGGCTGGATCAATTGAAGATATCTGTTCGGAATGGACGAGTTCGACCGAAGACTGTGTTTTCAGTGCTGTCCATATCTAATGAGCTCTATGATAGTGCAGGTGAAATGAAAAAAGGGATAAATAAAATCAATGAAGTAAAATTGTCTCAAGTTGTTGAATTCAAACAACTTCAGGTAATTTTATTTCAATTATTTTATTTATCTTTTTTATTTGTGTTTTTTTCATTGTTCTGTAACTCTTATTTCTTGATTGTCTCTCTTTCTCTCGCTCCCCACTCTCTCAATATCTTTTTCCTTTCCTCTTCCCACTTTGCTACCCTTCTCCCCTGTTTTCCATTTTGTCTCTGCTTCACCCATCCCCCACATATTTTGTCACATAGCACTGGCTACAGCCTGCGTCATTCACGGCTCCTAATCTCCCTTAGATCTCTCCATGCACTCTCATTATCACCTTTGCATCTGAAGCCCTGACTCACCATCTCTCAGCCTGGTGTAAACAGCTCCCTAATTCTACCCCTTTTTTATCTTTAACAAAGGATCAGTTCGACTCGAAACGTCAGCTCTTTTCTCTCCTTGCAGATGGTGCCAGACGTGCTGAGACTTTCCAGCATTTTCTCTTTTGGTTTCAGATTCCAGCATCCGCAGTAATTTTATTTTATTAATGGCTCTATGATATTGCTGGTGTCATGATAACTCCAGCTTCTATGCATGAGAGGTGAGCAAGCGAATGAATTCCTTTTGGAAGTCGCGTGACAAGTATTAACAGAGATCAAGGAAAATAACATGAACGAATCTTTGATTTGAATTGAAGCCTGAACTCTGGTTCTGCTCCGAGACTGTGCCAGGTCTGATTAATACTGCATATATTTCATGATTTGCATTTGTTTGTGAAAACAATTGAGACTGATTGATTTGCTGCAGACAACATCCAGCAGTCATCATGGGTACGGCGATCAAGTCGTGCGTCTAGCCCTGTCAAATGTTTTATTGCGCAGGTGAGGCTTCCTGTTTCGTGGTTTGGTGGAGCACGTTGTTTGGAAAAATAGCAACGCAGCTGAGATCCGGCATGGGACCAGCGGGTTGATGTTCCATGACAGCGATGGTCGCCTTTCGAATGAGCACACATCTCAACCGACCATGTGACAAGTTCTTGCAGACGGTGAAAGTAAAAGCCACGGCGAACACTGACACAGCCCTGCAAACGACGGAAGCGCCTCTCGTGGTCAGTGCGGGGATTGAACCCACGACCTTGGCGTTATTAGCACCACGCTCTAACCAGCTGAGCTAACCGACCAACACAGCACAGGCAGCGAAAGTAAATGCCTATATTGCCGGTGCTCACAACCACGGCGGCTGTTCATTTTCTGCTTCATGTCGATCGCACGATAGTCTGAAGTATTTCCTTTCGTTGCAAAGCTTTTCAACGAAAAAAAAGCATTTACTTTTCCGAACGCGCATACTCGACTTAACCATTTGCTCTGATATTCAAAATGAAGCACAATGTCCGGACGCGTGCAATTTCAATCGCAATGCCACCAGCTCAGCTGCAGCTTGTCATGTTGAAAAATATCGTCTGTCGAAACGTCCCTTCAACGATCGCTCACTGTTCTTCTGGATACTCACAGACTTTTGGAGTCAGCGTGATGTGCTGCTGATAAACTGCTGCGAACCTTATGCCAAATGCATTTGAATTGAAATCTAACAGTGGGATTTTTTCTGCTCCCGAACGACGCAGTTGCTTTGGTGTCAGCAACAGCTCAGACGCCAATTGCACGTTTTGCTCAATCACTCATGTTGCTAATTCAATCTTCGTTTGACAGCATATTTAGAAAGTTATCACGCCTTCCTACAGCGGTCGTCAGTGACAGATCAGATGCTGAGATGATTGCTTCAGACAGCATGCTACATCCTCCATTTGAAAATGGAAAAGGTGCAAACGGTTGCAGGCTGAACACACACTCACTATATTGCCTGGCGTGTCAGAGGCTGGGAGCGGAGCTTATGGATGCTTTTCAATCATGAGGGGCATGAATCGGGTAAATAGACAAGTTTCTTTCGCTCAGGTGTGGCAGTGCAGAACTAGAGGGTATAAATCAGGTGTGGGAGTACGAGAATTGGAAAGGCAGTGATGGGCAATGGCTGTGCGCAGAGGGTGGTGCGTTTCTGGAACAAGTTGCCAGACGAGCTGGTGATGGATGGTAAAATTCCAATACTTTTAAGGAATCTGGACGTGTATTTGAATAGGCAGGGTTTAGAGAGACATGGGTCAAATGCATGCAATCGCGGCTGGATCAATTGAAGATATCTGTTCGGAATGGACGAGTTCGACCGAAGACTGTGTTTTCAGTGCTGTCCATATCTAATGAGCTCTATGATAGTGCAGGTGAAATGAAAAAAGGGAAAAATAAAATCAATGAAGTAAAATTGTCTCAAGTTGTTGAATTCAAACAACTTCAGGTAATTTTATTTCAATTATTTTATTTATCTTTTTTATTTGTGTTTTTTTCATTGTTCTGTAACTCTTATTTCTTGATTGTCTCTCTTTCTCTCGCTCCCCACTCTCTCAATATCTTTTTCCTTTCCTCTTCCCACTTTGCTACCCTTCTCCCCTGTTTTCCATTTTGTCTCTGCTTCACCCATCCCCCACATATTTTGTCACATAGCACTGGCTACAGCCTGCGTCATTCACGGCTCCTAATCTCCCTTAGATCTCTCCATGCACTCTCATTATCACCTTTGCATCTGAAGCCCTGACTCACCATCTCTCAGCCTGGTGTAAACAGCTCCCTAATTCTACCCCTTTTTTATCTTTAACAAAGGATCAGTTCGACTCGAAACGTCAGCTCTTTTCTCTCCTTGCAGATGGTGCCAGACGTGCTGAGACTTTCCAGCATTTTCTCTTTTGGTTTCAGATTCCAGCATCCGCAGTAATTTTATTTTATTAATGGCTCTATGATATTGCTGGTGTCATGATAACTCCAGCTTCTATGCATGAGAGGTGAGCAAGCGAATGAATTCCTTTTGGAAGTCGCGTGACAAGTATTAACAGAGATCAATGAAAATAACATGAACGAATCTTTGATTTGAATTGAAGCCTGAACTCTGGTTCTGCTCCGAGACTGTGCCAGGTCTGATTAATACTGCATATATTTCATGATTTGCATTTGTTTGTGAAAACAATTGAGACTGATTGATTTGCTGCAGACAACATCCAGCAGTCATCATGGGTACGGCGATCAAGTCGTGCGTCTAGCCCTGTCAAATGTTTTATTGCGCAGGTGAGGCTTCCTGTTTCGTGGTTTGGTGGAGCACGTTGTTTGGAAAAATAGCAACGCAGCTGAGATCCGGCATGGGACCAGCGGGTTGATGTTCCATGACAGCGATGGTCGCCTTTCGAATGAGCACACATCTCAACCGACCATGTGACAAGTTCTTGCAGACGGTGAAAGTAAAAGCCACGGCGAACACTGACACAGCCCTGCAAACGACGGAAGCGCCTCTCGTGGTCAGTGCGGGGATTGAACCCACGACCTTGGCGTTATTAGCACCACGCTCTAACCAGCTGAGCTAACCGACCAACACAGCACAGGCAGCGAAAGTAAATGCCTATATTGCCGGTGCTCACAACCACGGCGGCTGTTCATTTTCTGCTTCATGTCGATCGCACGATAGTCTGAAGTATTTCCTTTCGTTGCAAAGCTTTTCAACGAAAAAAAAGCATTTACTTTTCCGAACGCGCATACTCGACTTAAACATTTGCTCTGATATTCAAAATGAAGCACAATGTCCGGACGCGTGCAATTTCAATCGCAATGCCACCAGCTCAGCTGCAGCTTGTCATGTTGAAAAATATCGTCTGTCGAAACGTCCCTTCAACGATCGCTCACTGTTCTTCTGGATACTCACAGACTTTTGGAGTCAGCGTGATGTGCTGCTGATAAACTGCTGCGAACCTTATGCCAAATGCATTTGAATTGAAATCTAACAGTGGGATTTTTTCTGCTCCCGAACGACGCAGTTGCTTTGGTGTCAGCAACAGCTCAGACGCCAATTGCACGTTTTGCTCAATCACTCATGTTGCTAATTCAATCTTCGTTTGACAGCATATTTAGAAAGTTATCACGCCTTCCTGCAGCGGTCGTCAGTGACAGATCAGATGCTGAGATGATTGCTTCAGACAGCATGCTACATCCTCCATTTGAAAATGGAAAAGGTGCAAACGGTTGCAGGCTGAACACACACTCACTATATTGCCTGGCGTGTCAGAGGCTGGGAGCGGAGCTTATGGATGCTTTTCAATCATGAGGGGCATGAATCGGGTAAATAGACAAGTTTCTTTCGCTCAGGTGTGGCAGTGCAGAACTAGAGGGTATAAATCAGGTGTGGGAGTACGAGAATTGGAAAGGCAGTGATGGGCAATGGCTGTGCGCAGAGGGTGGTGCGTTTCTGGAACAAGTTGCCAGACGAGCTGGTGATGGATGGTAAAATTCCAATACTTTTAAGGAATCTGGACGTGTATTTGAATAGGCAGGGTTTAGAGAGACATGGGTCAAATGCATGCAATCGCGGCTGGATCAATTGAAGATATCTGTTCGGAATGGACGAGTTCGACCGAAGACTGTGTTTTCAGTGCTGTCCATATCTAATGAGCTCTATGATAGTGCAGGTGAAATGAAAAAAGGGAAAAATAAAATCAATGAAGTAAAATTGTCTCAAGTTGTTGAATTCAAACAACTTCAGGTAATTTTATTTCAATTATTTTATTTATCTTTTTTATTTGTGTTTTTTTCATTGTTCTGTAACTCTTATTTCTTGATTGTCTCTCTTTCTCTCGCTCCCCACTCTCTCAATATCTTTTTCCTTTCCTCTTCCCACTTTGCTACCCTTCTCCCCTGTTTTCCATTTTGTCTCTGCTTCACCCATCCCCCACATATTTTGTCACATAGCACTGGCTACAGCCTGCGTCATTCACGGCTCCTAATCTCCCTTAGATCTCTCCATGCACTCTCATTATCACCTTTGCATCTGAAGCCCTGACTCACCATCTCTCAGCCTGGTGTAAACAGCTCCCTAATTCTACCCCTTTTTTATCTTTAACAAAGGATCAGTTCGACTCGAAACGTCAGCTCTTTTCTCTCCTTGCAGATGGTGCCAGACGTGCTGAGACTTTCCAGCATTTTCTCTTTTGGTTTCAGATTCCAGCATCCGCAGTAATTTTATTTTATTAATGGCTCTATGATATTGCTGGTGTCATGATAACTCCAGCTTCTATGCATGAGAGGTGAGCAAGCGAATGAATTCCTTTTGGAAGTCGCGTGACAAGTATTAACAGAGATCAAGGAAAATAACATGAACGAATCTTTGATTTGAATTGAAGCCTGAACTCTGGTTCTGCTCCGAGACTGTGCCAGGTCTGATTAATACTGCATATATTTCATGATTTGCATTTGTTTGTGAAAACAATTGAGACTGATTGATTTGCTGCAGACAACATCCAGCAGTCATCATGGGTACGGCGATCAAGTCGTGCGTCTAGCCCTGTCAAATGTTTTATTGCGCAGGTGAGGCTTCCTGTTTCGTGGTTTGGTGGAGCACGTTGTTTGGAAAAATAGCAACGCAGCTGAGATCCGGCATGGGACCAGCGGGTTGATGTTCCATGACAGCGATGGTCGCCTTTCGAATGAGCACACATCTCAACCGACCATGTGACAAGTTCTTGCAGACGGTGAAAGTAAAAGCCACGGCGAACACTGACACAGCCCTGCAAACGACGGAAGCGCCTCTCGTGGTCAGTGCGGGGATTGAACCCACGACCTTGGCGTTATTAGCACCACGCTCTAACCAGCTGAGCTAACCGACCAACACAGCACAGGCAGCGAAAGTAAATGCCTATATTGCCGGTGCTCACAACCACGGCGGCTGTTCATTTTCTGCTTCATGTCGATCGCACGATAGTCTGAAGTATTTCCTTTCGTTGCAAAGCTTTTCAACGAAAAAAAAGCATTTACTTTTCCGAACGCGCATACTCGACTTAACCATTTGCTCTGATATTCAAAATGAAGCACAATGTCCGGACGCGTGCAATTTCAATCGCAATGCCACCAGCTCAGCTGCAGCTTGTCATGTTGAAAAATATCGTCTGTCGAAACGTCCCTTCAACGATCGCTCACTGTTCTTCTGGATACTCACAGACTTTTGGAGTCAGCGTGATGTGCTGCTGATAAACTGCTGCGAACCTTATGCCAAATGCATTTGAATTGAAATCTAACAGTGGGATTTTTTCTGCTCCCGAACGACGCAGTTGCTTTGGTGTCAGCAACAGCTCAGACGCCAATTGCACGTTTTGCTCAATCACTCATGTTGCTAATTCAATCTTCGTTTGACAGCATATTTAGAAAGTTATCACGCCTTCCTACAGCGGTCGTCAGTGACAGATCAGATGCTGAGATGATTGCTTCAGACAGCATGCTACATCCTCCATTTGAAAATGGAAAAGGTGCAAACGGTTGCAGGCTGAACACACACTCACTATATTGCCTGGCGTGTCAGAGGCTGGGAGCGGAGCTTATGGATGCTTTTCAATCATGAGGGGCATGAATCGGGTAAATAGACAAGTTTCTTTCGCTCAGGTGTGGCAGTGCAGAACTAGAGGGTATAAATCAGGTGTGGGAGTACGAGAATTGGAAAGGCAGTGATGGGCAATGGCTGTGCGCAGAGGGTGGTGCGTTTCTGGAACAAGTTGCCAGACGAGCTGGTGATGGATGGTAAAATTCCAATACTTTTAAGGAATCTGGACGTGTATTTGAATAGGCAGGGTTTAGAGAGACATGGGTCAAATGCATGCAATCGCGGCTGGATCAATTGAAGATATCTGTTCGGAATGGACGAGTTCGACCGAAGACTGTGTTTTCAGTGCTGTCCATATCTAATGAGCTCTATGATAGTGCAGGTGAAATGAAAAAAGGGATAAATAAAATCAATGAAGTAAAATTGTCTCAAGTTGTTGAATTCAAACAACTTCAGGTAATTTTATTTCAATTATTTTATTTATCTTTTTTATTTGTGTTTTTTTCATTGTTCTGTAACTCTTATTTCTTGATTGTCTCTCTTTCTCTCGCTCCCCACTCTCTCAATATCTTTTTCCTTTCCTCTTCCCACTTTGCTACCCTTCTCCCCTGTTTTCCATTTTGTCTCTGCTTCACCCATCCCCCACATATTTTGTCACATAGCACTGGCTACAGCCTGCGTCATTCACGGCTCCTAATCTCCCTTAGATCTCTCCATGCACTCTCATTATCACCTTTGCATCTGAAGCCCTGACTCACCATCTCTCAGCCTGGTGTAAACAGCTCCCTAATTCTACCCCTTTTTTATCTTTAACAAAGGATCAGTTCGACTCGAAACGTCAGCTCTTTTCTCTCCTTGCAGATGGTGCCAGACGTGCTGAGACTTTCCAGCATTTTCTCTTTTGGTTTCAGATTCCAGCATCCGCAGTAATTTTATTTTATTAATGGCTCTATGATATTGCTGGTGTCATGATAACTCCAGCTTCTATGCATGAGAGGTGAGCAAGCGAATGAATTCCTTTTGGAAGTCGCGTGACAAGTATTAACAGAGATCAAGGAAAATAACATGAACGAATCTTTGATTTGAATTGAAGCCTGAACTCTGGTTCTGCTCCGAGACTGTGCCAGGTCTGATTAATACTGCATATATTTCATGATTTGCATTTGTTTGTGAAAACAATTGAGACTGATTGATTTGCTGCAGACAACATCCAGCAGTCATCATGGGTACGGCGATCAAGTCGTGCGTCTAGCCCTGTCAAATGTTTTATTGCGCAGGTAAGGCTTCCTGTTTCGTGGTTTGGTGGAGCACGTTGTTTGGAAAAATAGCAACGCAGCTGAGATCCGGCATGGGACCAGCGGGTTGATGTTCCATGACAGCGATGGTCGCCTTTCGAATGAGCACACATCTCAACCGACCATGTGACAAGTTCTTGCAGACGGTGAAAGTAAAAGCCACGGCGAACACTGACACAGCCCTGCAAACGACGGAAGCGCCTCTCGTGGTCAGTGCGGGGATTGAACCCACGCCCTTGGCGTTATTAGCACCACGCTCTAACCAGCTGAGCTAACCGACCAACACAGCACAGGCAGCGAAAGTAAATGCCTATATTGCCGGTGCTCACAACCACGGCGGCTGTTCATTTTCTGCTTCATGTCGATCGCACGATAGTCTGAAGTATTTCCTTTCGTTGCAAAGCTTTTCAACGAAAAAAAAGCATTTACTTTTCCGAACGCGCATACTCGACTTAACCATTTGCTCTGATATTCAAAATGAAGCACAATGTCCGGACGCGTGCAATTTCAATCGCAATGCCACCAGCTCAGCTGCAGCTTGTCATGTTGAAAAATATCGTCTGTCGAAACGTCCCTTCAACGATCGCTCACTGTTCTTCTGGATACTCACAGACTTTTGGAGTCAGCGTGATGTGCTGCTGATAAACTGCTGCGAACCTTATGCCAAATGCATTTGAATTGAAATCTAACAGTGGGATTTTTTCTGCTCCCGAACGACGCAGTTGCTTTGGTGTCAGCAACAGCTCAGACGCCAATTGCACGTTTTGCTCAATCACTCATGTTGCTAATTCAATCTTCGTTTGACAGCATATTTAGAAAGTTATCACGCCTTCCTGCAGCGGTCGTCAGTGACAGATCAGATGCTGAGATGATTGCTTCAGACAGCATGCTACATCCTCCATTTGAAAATGGAAAAGGTGCAAACGGTTGCAGGCTGAACACACACTCACTATATTGCCTGGCGTGTCAGAGGCTGGGAGCGGAGCTTATGGAGGCTTTTCAATCATGAGGGGCATGAATCGGGTAAATAGACAAGTTTCTTTCGCTCAGGTGTGGCAGTGCAGAACTAGAGGGTATAAATCAGGTGTGGGAGTACGAGAATTGGAAAGGCAGTGATGGGCAATGGCTGTGCGCAGAGGGTGGTGCGTTTCTGGAACAAGTTGCCAGACGAGCTGGTGATGGATGGTAAAATTCCAATACTTTTAAGGAATCTGGACGTGTATTTGAATAGGCAGGGTTTAGAGAGACATGGGTCAAATGCATGCAGTCGCGGCTGGATCAATTGAAGATATCTGTTCGGAATGGACGAGTTCGACCGAAGACTGTGTTTTCAGTGCTGTCCATATCTAATGAGCTCTATGATAGTGCAGGTGAAATGATAAAAAAGATAAATAAAATCAATGAAGTAAAATTGTCTCAAGTTGTTGAATTCAAACAACTTCAGGTAATTTTATTTCAATTATTTTATTTATCTTTTTTATTTGTGTTTTTTTCATTGTTCTGTAACTCTTATTTCTTGATTGTCTCTCTTTCTCTCGCTCCCCACTCTCTCAATATCTTTTTCCTTTCCTCTTCCCACTTTGCTACCCTTCTCCCCTGTTTTCCATTTTGTCTCTGCTTCACCCATCCCCCACATATTTTGTCACATAGCACTGGCTACAGCCTGCGTCATTCACGGCTCCTAATCTCCCTTAGATCTCTCCATGCACTCTCATTATCACCTTTGCATCTGAAGCCCTGACTCACCATCTCTCAGCCTGGTGTAAACAGCTCCCTAATTCTACCCCTTTTTTATCTTTAACAAAGGATCAGTTCGACTCGAAACGTCAGCTCTTTTCTCTCCTTGCAGATGGTGCCAGACGTGCTGAGACTTTCCAGCATTTTCTCTTTTGGTTTCAGATTCCAGCATCCGCAGTAATTTTATTTTATTAATGGCTCTATGATATTGCTGGTGTCATGATAACTCCAGCTTCTATGCATGAGAGGTGAGCAAGCGAATGAATTCCTTTTGGAAGTCGCGTGACAAGTATTAACAGAGATCAAGGAAAATAACATGAACGAATCTTTGATTTGAATTGAAGCCTGAACTCTGGTTCTGCTCCGAGACTGTGCCAGGTCTGATTAATACTGCATATATTTCATGATTTGCATTTGTTTGTGAAAACAATTGAGACTGATTGATTTGCTGCAGACAACATCCAGCAGTCATCATGGGTACGGCGATCAAGTCGTGCGTCTAGCCCTGTCAAATGTTTTATTGCGCAGGTGAGGCTTCCTGTTTCGTGGTTTGGTGGAGCACGTTGTTTGGAAAAATAGCAACGCAGCTGAGATCCGGCATGGGACCAGCGGGTTGATGTTCCATGACAGCGATGGTCGCCTTTCGAATGAGCACACATCTCAACCGACCATGTGACAAGTTCTTGCAGACGGTGAAAGTAAAAGCCACGGCGAACACTGACACAGCCCTGCAAACGACGGAAGCGCCTCTCGTGGTCAGTGCGGGGATTGAACCCACGACCTTGGCGTTATTAGCACCACGCTCTAACCAGCTGAGCTAACCGACCAACACAGCACAGGCAGCGAAAGTAAATGCCTATATTGCCGGTGCTCACAACCACGGCGGCTGTTCATTTTCTGCTTCATGTCGATCGCACGATAGTCTGAAGTATTTCCTTTCGTTGCAAAGCTTTTCAACGAAAAAAAAGCATTTACTTTTCCGAACGCGCATACTCGACTTAACCATTTGCTCTGATATTCAAAATGAAGCACAATGTCCGGACGCGTGCAATTTCAATCGCAATGCCACCAGCTCAGCTGCAGCTTGTCATGTTGAAAAATATCGTCTGTCGAAACGTCCCTTCAACGATCGCTCACTGTTCTTCTGGATACTCACAGACTTTTGGAGTCAGCGTGATGTGCTGCTGATAAACTGCTGCGAACCTTATGCCAAATGCATTTGAATTGAAATCTAACAGTGGGATTTTTTCTGCTCCCGAACGACGCAGTTGCTTTGGTGTCAGCAACAGCTCAGACGCCAATTGCACGTTTTGCTCAATCACTCATGTTGCTAATTCAATCTTCGTTTGACAGCATATTTAGAAAGTTATCACGCCTTCCTGCAGCGGTCGTCAGTGACAGATCAGATGCTGAGATGATTGCTTCAGACAGCATGCTACATCCTCCATTTGAAAATGGAAAAGGTGCAAACGGTTGCAGGCTGAACACACACTCACTATATTGCCTGGCGTGTCAGAGGCTGGGAGCGGAGCTTATGGAGGCTTTTCAATCATGAGGGGCATGAATCGGGTAAATAGACAAGTTTCTTTCGCTCAGGTGTGGCAGTGCAGAACTAGAGGGTATAAATCAGGTGTGGGAGTACGAGAATTGGAAAGGCAGTGATGGGCAATGGCTGTGCGCAGAGGGTGGTGCGTTTCTGGAACAAGTTGCCAGACGAGCTGGTGATGGATGGTAAAATTCCAATACTTTTAAGGAATCTGGACGTGTATTTGAATAGGCAGGGTTTAGAGAGACATGGGTCAAATGCATGCAGTCGCGGCTGGATCAATTGAAGATATCTGTTCGGAATGGACGAGTTCGACCGAAGACTGTGTTTTCAGTGCTGTCCATATCTAATGAGCTCTATGATAGTGCAGGTGAAATGATAAAAAAGATAAATAAAATCAATGAAGTAAAATTGTCTCAAGTTGTTGAATTCAAACAACTTCAGGTAATTTTATTTCAATTATTTTATTTATCTTTTTTATTTGTGTTTTTTTCATTGTTCTGTAACTCTTATTTCTTGATTGTCTCTCTTTCTCTCGCTCCCCACTCTCTCAATATCTTTTTCCTTTCCTCTTCCCACTTTGCTACCCTTCTCCCCTGTTTTCCATTTTGTCTCTGCTTCACCCATCCCCCACATATTTTGTCACATAGCACTGGCTACAGCCTGCGTCATTCACGGCTCCTAATCTCCCTTAGATCTCTCCATGCACTCTCATTATCACCTTTGCATCTGGAGCCCTGACTCACCATCTCTCAGCCTGGTGTAAACAGCTCCCTAATTCTACCCCTTTTTTATCTTTAACAAAGGATCAGTTCGACTCGAAACGTCAGCTCTTTTCTCTCCTTGCAGATGGTGCCAGACGTGCTGAGACTTTCCAGCATTTTCTCTTTTGGTTTCAGATTCCAGCATCCGCAGTAATTTTATTTTATTAATGGCTCTATGATATTGCTGGTGTCATGATAACTCCAGCTTCTATGCATGAGAGGTGAGCAAGCGAATGAATTCCTTTTGGAAGTCGCGTGACAAGTATTAACAGAGATCAAGGAAAATAACATGAACGAATCTTTGATTTGAATTGAAGCCTGAACTCTGGTTCTGCTCCGAGACTGTGCCAGGTCTGATTAATACTGCATATATTTCATGATTTGCATTTGTTTGTGAAAACAATTGAGACTGATTGATTTGCTGCAGACAACATCCAGCAGTCATCATGGGTACGGCGATCAAGTCGTGCGTCTAGCCCTGTCAAATGTTTTATTGCGCAGGTGAGGCTTCCTGTTTCGTGGTTTGGTGGAGCACGTTGTTTGGAAAAATAGCAACGCAGCTGAGATCCGGCATGGGACCAGCGGGTTGATGTTCCATGACAGCGATGGTCGCCTTTCGAATGAGCACACATCTCAACCGACCATGTGACAAGTTCTTGCAGACGGTGAAAGTAAAAGCCACGGCGAACACTGACACAGCCCTGCAAACGACGGAAGCGCCTCTCGTGGTCAGTGCGGGGATTGAACCCACGACCTTGGCGTTATTAGCACCACGCTCTAACCAGCTGAGCTAACCGACCAACACAGCACAGGCAGCGAAAGTAAATGCCTATATTGCCGGTGCTCACAACCACGGCGGCTGTTCATTTTCTGCTTCATGTCGATCGCACGATAGTCTGAAGTATTTCCTTTCGTTGCAAAGCTTTTCAACGAAAAAAAAGCATTTACTTTTCCGAACGCGCATACTCGACTTAACCATTTGCTCTGATATTCAAAATGAAGCACAATGTCCGGACGCGTGCAATTTCAATCGCAATGCCACCAGCTCAGCTGCAGCTTGTCATGTTGAAAAATATCGTCTGTCGAAACGTCCCTTCAACGATCGCTCACTGTTCTTCTGGATACTCACAGACTTTTGGAGTCAGCGTGATGTGCTGCTGATAAACTGCTGCGAACCTTATGCCAAATGCATTTGAATTGAAATCTAACAGTGGGATTTTTTCTGCTCCCGAACGACGCAGTTGCTTTGGTGTCAGCAACAGCTCAGACGCCAATTGCACGTTTTGCTCAATCACTCATGTTGCTAATTCAATCTTCGTTTGACAGCATATTTAGAAAGTTATCACGCCTTCCTGCAGCGGTCGTCAGTGACAGATCAGATGCTGAGATGATTGCTTCAGACAGCATGCTACATCCTCCATTTGAAAATGGAAAAGGTGCAAACGGTTGCAGGCTGAACACACACTCACTATATTGCCTGGCGTGTCAGAGGCTGGGAGCGGAGCTTATGGAGGCTTTTCAATCATGAGGGGCATGAATCGGGTAAATAGACAAGTTTCTTTCGCTCAGGTGTGGCAGTGCAGAACTAGAGGGTATAAATCAGGTGTGGGAGTACGAGAATTGGAAAGGCAGTGATGGGCAATGGCTGTGCGCAGAGGGTGGTGCGTTTCTGGAACAAGTTGCCAGACGAGCTGGTGATGGATGGTAAAATTCCAATACTTTTAAGGAATCTGGACGTGTATTTGAATAGGCAGGGTTTAGAGAGACATGGGTCAAATGCATGCAATCGCGGCTGGATCAATTGAAGATATCTGTTCGGAATGGACGAGTTCGACCGAAGACTGTGTTTTCAGTGCTGTCCATATCTAATGAGCTCTGTGATAGTGCAGGTGAAATGATAAAAAAGATAAATAAAATCAATGAAGTAAAATTGTCTCAAGTTGTTGAATTCAAACAACTTCAGGTAATTTTATTTCAATTATTTTATTTATCTTTCTTATTTGTGTTTTTTTCATTGTTCTGTAACTCTTATTTCTTGATTGTCTCTCTTTCTCTCGCTCCCCACTCTCTCAATATCTTTTTCCTTTCCTCTTCCCACTTTGCTCCCCTTCTCCCCTGTTTTCCATTTTGTCTCTGCTTCACCCATCCCCCACATATTTTGTCACATAGCACTGGCTACAGCCTGCGTCATTCACGGCTCCTAATCTCCCTTAGATCTCTCCATGCACTCTCATTATCACCTTTGCATCTGGAGCACTGACTCACCATCTCTCAGCCTGGTGTAAACAGCTCCCTAATTCTACCCCTTTTTTATCTTTAACAAAGGATCAGTTCGACTCGAAACGTCAGCTCTTTTCTCTCCTTGCAGATGGTGCCAGACGTGCTGAGACTTTCCAGCATTTTCTCTTTTGGTTTCAGATTCCAGCATCCGCAGTAATTTTATTTTATTAATGGCTCTATGATATTGCTGGTGTCATGATAACTCCAGCTTCTATGCATGAGAGGTGAGCAAGCGAATGAATTCCTTTTGGAAGTCGCGTGACAAGTATTAACAGAGATCAAGGAAAATAACATGAACGAATCTTTGATTTGAATTGAAGCCTGAACTCTGGTTCTGCTCCGAGACTGTGCCAGGTCTGATTAATACTGCATATATTTCATGATTTGCATTTGTTTGTGAAAACAATTGAGACTGATTGATTTGCTGCAGACAACATCCAGCAGTCATCATGGGTACGGCGATCAAGTCGTGCGTCTAGCCCTGTCAAATGTTTTATTGCGCAGGTGAGGCTTCCTGTTTCGTGGTTTGGTGGAGCACGTTGTTTGGAAAAATAGCAACGCAGCTGAGATCCGGCATGGGACCAGCGGGTTGATGTTCCATGACAGCGATGGTCGCCTTTCGAATGAGCACACATCTCAACCGACCATGTGACAAGTTCTTGCAGACGGTGAAAGTAAAAGCCACGGCGAACACTGACACAGCCCTGCAAACGACGGAAGCGCCTCTTGTGGTCAGTGCGGGGATTGAACCCACGACCTTGGCGTTATTAGCACCACGCTCTAACCAGCTGAGCTAACCGACCAACACAGCACAGGCAGCGAAAGTAAATGCCTATATTGCCGGTGCTCACAACCACGGCGGCTGTTCATTTTCTGCTTCATGTCGATCGCACGATAGTCTGAAGTATTTCCTTTCGTTGCAAAGCTTTTCAACGAAAAAAAAGCATTTACTTTTCCGAACGCGCATACTCGACTTAACCATTTGCTCTGATATTCAAAATGAAGCACAATGTCCGGACGCGTGCAATTTCAATCGCAATGCCACCAGCTCAGCTGCAGCTTGTCATGTTGAAAAATATCGTCTGTCGAAACGTCCCTTCAACGATCGCTCACTGTTCTTCTGGATACTCACAGACTTTTGGAGTCAGCGTGATGTGCTGCTGATAAACTGCTGCGAACCTTATGCCAAATGCATTTGAATTGAAATCTAACAGTGGGATTTTTTCTGCTCCCGAACGACGCAGTTGCTTTGGTGTCAGCAACAGCTCAGACGCCAATTGCACGTTTTGCTCAATCACTCATGTTGCTAATTCAATCTTCGTTTGACAGCATATTTAGAAAGTTATCACGCCTTCCTGCAGCGGTCGTCAGTGACAGATCAGATGCTGAGATGATTGCTTCAGACAGCATGCTACATCCTCCATTTGAAAATGGAAAAGGTGCAAACGGTTGCAGGCTGAACACACACTCACTATATTGCCTGGCGTGTCAGAGGCTGGGAGCGGAGCTTATGGATGCTTTTCAATCATGAGGGGCATGAATCGGGTAAATAGACAAGTTTCTTTCGCTCAGGTGTGGCAGTGCAGAACTAGAGGGTATAAATCAGGTGTGGGAGTACGAGAATTGGAAAGGCAGTGATGGGCAATGGCTGTGCGCAGAGGGTGGTGCGTTTCTGGAACAAGTTGCCAGACGAGCTGGTGATGGATGGTAAAATTCCAATACTTTTAAGGAATCTGGACGTGTATTTGAATAGGCAGGGTTTAGAGAGACATGGGTCAAATGCATGCAATCGCGGCTGGATCAATTGAAGATATCTGTTCGGAATGGACGAGTTCGACCGAAGACTGTGTTTTCAGTGCTGTCCATATCTAATGAGCTCTATGATAGTGCAGGTGAAATGATAAAAAAGATAAATAAAATCAATGAAGTAAAATTGTCTCAAGTTGTTGAATTCAAACAACTTCAGGTAATTTTATTTCAATTATTTTATTTATCTTTTTTATTTGTGTTTTTTTCATTGTTCTGTAACTCTTATTTCTTGATTGTCTCTCTTTCTCTCGCTCCCCACTCTCTCAATATCTTTTTCCTTTCCTCTTCCCACTTTGCTACCCTTCTCCCCTGTTTTCCATTTTGTCTCTGCTTCACCCATCCCCCACATATTTTGTCACATAGCACTGGCTACAGCCTGCGTCATTCACGGCTCCTAATCTCCCTTAGATCTCTCCATGCACTCTCATTATCACCTTTGCATCTGAAGCCCTGACTCCCCATCTCTCAGCCTGGTGTAAACAGCTCCCTAATTCTACCCCTTTTTTATCTTTAACAAAGGATCAGTTCGACTCGAAACGTCAGCTCTTTTCTCTCCTTGCAGATGGTGCCAGACGTGCTGAGACTTTCCAGCATTTTCTCTTTTGGTTTCAGATTCCAGCATCCGCAGTAATTTTATTTTATTAATGGCTCTATGATATTGCTGGTGTCATGATAACTCCAGCTTCTATGCATGAGAGGTGAGCAAGCGAATGAATTCCTTTTGGAAGTCGCGTGACAAGTATTAACAGAGATCAAGGAAAATAACATGAACGAATCTTTGATTTGAATTGAAGCCTGAACTCTGGTTCTGCTCCGAGACTGTGCCAGGTCTGATTAATACTGCATATATTTCATGATTTGCATTTGTTTGTGAAAACAATTGAGACTAATTGATTTGCTGCAGACAACATCCAGCAGTCATCATGGGTACGGCGATCAAGTCGTGCGTCTAGCCCTGTCAAATGTTTTATTGCGCAGGTGAGGCTTCCTGTTTCGTGGTTTGGTGGAGCACGTTGTTTGGAAAAATAGCAACGCAGCTGAGATCCGGCATGGGACCAGCGGGTTGATGTTCCATGACAGCGATGGTCGCCTTTCGAATGAGCACACATCTCAACCGACCATGTGACAAGTTCTTGCAGACGGTGAAAGTAAAAGCCACGGCGAACACTGACACAGCCCTGCAAACGACGGAAGCGCCTCTCGTGGTCAGTGCGGGGATTGAACCCACGACCTTGGCGTTATTAGCACCACGCTCTAAACAGCTGAGCTAACCGACCAACACACCACAGGCAGCGAAAGTAAATGCCTATATTGCTGGTGCTCACAACCACGGCGGCTGTTCATTTTCTGCTTCATGTCGATCGCACGATAGTCTGAAGTATTTCCTTTCGTTGCAAAGTTTTTCAACGAAAAAAAAGCATTTACTTTTCCGAACGCGCATACTCGACTTAACCATTTGCTCTGATATTCAAAATGAAGCACAATGTCCGGACGCGTGCAATTTCAATCGCAATGCCACCAGCTCAGCTGCAGCTTGTCATGTTGAAAAATATCGTCTGTCGAAACGTCCCTTCAACGATCGCTCACTGTTCTTCTGGATACTCACAGACTTTTGGAGTCAGCGTTATGTGCTGCTGATAAACTGCTGCGAACCTTATGCCAAATGCATTTGAATTGAAATCTAACAGTGGGATTTTTTCTGCTCCCGAACGACGCAGTTGCTTTGGTGTCAGCAACAGCTCAGACGCCAATTGCACGTTTTGCTCAATCACTCATGTTGCTAATTCAATCTTCGTTTGACAGCATATTTAGAAAGTTATCACGCCTTCCTGCAGCGGTCGTCAGTGACAGATCAGATGCTGAGATGATTGCTTCAGACAGCATGCTACATCCTCCATTTGAAAATGGAAAAGGTGCAAACGGTTGCAGGCTGAACACACACTCACTATATTGCCTGGCGTGTCAGAGGCTGGGAGCGGAGCTTATGGAGGCTTTTCAATCATGAGGGGCATGAATCGGGTAAATAGACAAGTTTCTTTCGCTCAGGTGTGGCAGTGCAGAACTAGAGGGTATAAATCAGGTGTGGGAGTACGAGAATTGGAAAGGCAGTGATGGGCAATGGCTGTGCGCAGAGGGTGGTGCGTTTCTGGAACAAGTTGCCAGACGAGCTGGTGATGGATGGTAAAATTCCAATACTTTTAAGGAATCTGGACGTGTATTTGAATAGGCAGGGTTTAGAGAGACATGGGTCAAATGCATGCAATCGCGGCTGGATCAATTGAAGATATCTGTTCGGAATGGACGAGTTCGACCGAAGACTGTGTTTTCATTGCTGTCCATATCTAATGAGCTCTATGATAGTGCAGGTGAAATGATAAAAAAGATAAATAAAATCAATGAAGTAAAATTGTCTCAAGTTGTTGAATTCAAACAACTTCAGGTAATTTTATTTCAATTATTTTATTTATCTTTTTTATTTGTGTTTTTTTCATTGTTCTGTAACTCTTATTTCTTGATTGTCTCTCTTTCTCTCGCTCCCCACTCTCTCAATATCTTTTTCCTTTCCTCTTCCCACTTTGCTACCCTTCTCCCCTGTTTTCCATTTTGTCTCTGCTTCACCCATCCCCCACATATTTTGTCACATAGCACTGGCTACAGCCTGCGTCATTCACGGCTCCTAATCTCCCTTAGATCTCTCCATGCACTCTCATTATCACCTTTGCATCTGGAGCCCTGACTCACCATCTCTCAGGCTGGTGTAAACAGCTCCCTAATTCTACCCCTTTTTTATCTTTAACAAAGGATCAGTTCGACTCGAAACGTCAGCTCTTTTCTCTCCTTGCAGATGGTGCCAGACGTGCTGAGACTTTCCAGCATTTTCTCTTTTGGTTTCAGATTCCAGCATCCGCAGTAATTTTATTTTATTAATGGCTCTATGATATTGCTGGTGTCATGATAACTCCAGCTTCTATGCATGAGAGGTGAGCAAGCGAATGAATTCCTTTTGGAAGTCGCGTGACAAGTATTAACAGAGATCAAGGAAAATAACATGAACGAATCTTTGATTTGAATTGAAGCCTGAACTCTGGTTCTGCTCCGAGACTGTGCCAGGTCTGATTAATACTGCATATATTTCATGATTTGCATTTGTTTGTGAAAACAATTGAGACTGATTGATTTGCTGCAGACAACATCCAGCAGTCATCATGGGTACGGCGATCAAGTCGTGCGTCTAGCCCTGTCAAATGTTTTATTGCGCAGGTGAGGCTTCCTGTTTCGTGGTTTGGTGGAGCACGTTGTTTGGAAAAATAGCAACGCAGCTGAGATCCGGCATGGGACCAGCGGGTTGATGTTCCATGACAGCGATGGTCGCCTTTCGAATGAGCACACATCTCAACCGACCATGTGACAAGTTCTTGCAGACGGTGAAAGTAAAAGCCACGGCGAACACTGACACAGCCCTGCAAACGACGGAGGCGCCTCTCGTGGTCAGTGCGGGGATTGAACCCACGACCTTGGCGTTATTAGCACCACGCTCTAACCAGCTGAGCTAACCGACCAACACAGCACAGGCAGCGAAAGTAAATGCCTATATTGCCGGTGCTCACAACCACGGCGGCTGTTCATTTTCTGCTTCATGTCGATCGCACGATAGTCTGAAGTATTTCCTTTCGTTGCAAAGCTTTTCAACGAAAAAAAAGCATTTACTTTTCCGAACGCGCATACTCGACTTAACCATTTGCTCTGATATTCAAAATGAAGCACAATGTCCGGACGCGTGCAATTTCAATCGCAATGCCACCAGCTCAGCTGCAGCTTGTCATGTTGAAAAATATCGTCTGTCGAAACGTCCCTTCAACGATCGCTCACTGTTCTTCTGGATACTCACAGACTTTTGGAGTCAGCGTTATGTGCTGCTGATAAACTGCTGCGAACCTTATGCCAAATGCATTTGAATTGAAATCTGACAGTGGGATTTTTTCTGCTCCCGAACGACGCAGTTGCTTTGGTGTCAGCAACAGCTCAGACGCCAATTGCACGTTTTGCTCAATCACTCATGTTGCTAATTCAATCTTCGTTTGACAGCATATTTAGAAAGTTATCACGCCTTCCTGCAGCGGTCGTCAGTGACAGATCAGATGCTGAGATGATTGCTTCAGACAGCATGCTACATCCTCCATTTGAAAATGGAAAAGGTGCAAACGGTTGCAGGCTGAACACACACTCACTATATTGCCTGGCGTGTCAGAGGCTGGGAGCGGAGCTTATGGAGGCTTTTCAATCATGAGGGGCATGAATCGGGTAAATAGACAAGTTTCTTTCGCTCAGGTGTGGCAGTGCAGAACTAGAGGGTATAAATCAGGTGTGGGAGTACGAGAATTGGAAAGGCAGTGATGGGCAATGGCTGTGCGCAGAGGGTGGTGCGTTTCTGGAACAAGTTGCCAGACGAGCTGGTGATGGATGGTAAAATTCCAATACTTTTAAGGAATCTGGACGTGTATTTGAATAGGCAGGGTTTAGAGAGACATGGGTCAAATGCATGCAATCGCGGCTGGATCAATTGAAGATATCTGTTCGGAATGGACGAGTTCGACCGAAGACTGTGTTTTCAGTGCTGTCCATATCTAATGAGCTCTATGATAGTGCAGGTGAAATGATAAAAAAGATAAATAAGATCAATGAAGTAAAATTGTCTCAAGTTGTTGAATTCAAACAACTTCAGGTAATTTTATTTCAATTATTTTATTTATCTTTTTTATTTGTGTTTTTTTCATTGTTCTGTAACTCTTATTTCTTGATTGTCTCTCTTTCTCTCGCTCCCCACTCTCTCAATATCTTTTTCCTTTCCTCTTCCCACTTTGCTACCCTTCTCCCCTGTTTTCCATTTTGTCTCTGCTTCACCCATCCCCCACATATTTTGTCACATAGCACTGGCTACAGCCTGCGTCATTCACGGCTCCTAATCTCCCTTAGATCTCTCCATGCACTCTCATTATCACCTTTGCATCTGGAGCCCTGACTCACCATCTCTCAGCCTGGTGTAAACAGCTCCCTAATTCTCCCCCTTTTTTATCTTTAACAAAGGATCAGTTCGACTCGAAACGTCAGCTCTTTTCTCTCCTTGCAGATGGTGCCAGACGTGCTGAGACTTTCCAGCATTTTCTCTTTTGGTTTCAGATTCCAGCATCCGCAGTAATTTTATTTTATTAATGGCTCTATGATATTGCTGGTGTCATGATAACTCCAGCTTCTATGCATGAGAGGTGAGCAAGCGAATGAATTCCTTTTGGAAGTCGCGTGACAAGTATTAACAGAGATCAAGGAAAATAACATGAACGAATCTTTGATTTGAATTGAAGCCTGAACTCTGGTTCTGCTCCGAGACTGTGCCAGGTCTGATTAATACTGCATATATTTCATGATTTGCATTTGTTTGTGAAAACAATTGAGACTGATTGATTTGCTGCAGACAACATCCAGCAGTCATCATGGGTACGGCGATCAAGTCGTGCGTCTAGCCCTGTCAAATGTTTTATTGCGCAGGTGAGGCTTCCTGTTTCGTGGTTTGGTGGAGCACGTTGTTTGGAAAAATAGCAACGCAGCTGAGATCCGGCATGGGACCAGCGGGTTGATGTTCCATGACAGCGATGGTCGCCTTTCGAATGAGCACACATCTCAACCGACCATGTGACAAGTTCTTGCAGACGGTGAAAGTAAAAGCCACGGCGAACACTGACACAGCCCTGCAAACGACGGAAGCGCCTCTCGTGGTCAGTGCGGGGATTGAACCCACGACCTTGGCGTTATTAGCACCACGCTCTAACCAGCTGAGCTAACCGACCAACACAGCACAGACAGCGAAAGTAAATGCCTATATTGCCGGTGCTCACAACCACGGCGGCTGTTCATTTTCTGCTTCATGTCGATCGCACGATAGTCTGAAGTATTTCCTTTCGTTGCAAAGCTTTTCAACGAAAAAAAAGCATTTACTTTTCCGAACGCGCATACTCGACTTAACCATTTGCTCTGATATTCAAAATGAAGCACAATGTCCGGACGCGTGCAATTTCAATCGCAATGCCACCAGCTCAGCTGCAGCTTGTCATGTTGAAAAATATCGTCTGTCGAAACGTCCCTTCAACGATCGCTCACTGTTCTTCTGGATACTCACAGACTTTTGGAGTCAGCGTTATGTGCTGCTGATAAACTGCTGCGAACCTTATGCCAAATGCATTTGAATTGAAATCTAACAGTGGGATTTTTTCTGCTCCCGAACGACGCAGTTGCTTTGGTGTCAGCAACAGCTCAGACGCCAATTGCACGTTTTGCTCAATCACTCATGTTGCTAATTCAATATTCGTTTGACAGCATATTTAGAAAGTTATCACGCCTTCCTGCAGCGGTCGTCAGTGACAGATCAGATGCTGAGATGATTGCTTCAGACAGCATGCTACATCCTCCATTTGAAAATGGAAAAGGTGCAAACGGTTGCAGGCTGAACACACACTCACTATATTGCCTGGCGTGTCAGAGGCTGGGAGCGGAGCTTATGGAGGCTTTTCAATCATGAGGGGCATGAATCGGGTAAATAGACAAGTTTCTTTCGCTCAGGTGTGGCAGTGCAGAACTAGAGGGTATAAATCAGGTGTGGGAGTACGAGAATTGGAAAGGCAGTGATGGGCAATGGCTGTGCGCAGAGGGTGGTGCGTTTCTGGAACAAGTTGCCAGACGAGCTGGTGATGGATGGTAAAATTCCAATACTTTTAAGGAATCTGGACGTGTATTTGAATAGGCAGGGTTTAGAGAGACATGGGTCAAATGCATGCAATCGCGGCTGGATCAATTGAAGATATCTGTTCGGAATGGACGAGTTCGACCGAAGACTGTGTTTTCAGTGCTGTCCATATCTAATGAGCTCTATGATAGTGCAGGTGAAATGATAAAAAAGATAAATAAAATCAATGAAGTAAAATTGTCTCAAGTTGTTGAATTCAAACAACTTCAGGTAATTTTATTTCAATTATTTTATTTATCTTTTTTATTTGTGTTTTTTTCATTGTTCTGTAACTCTTATTTCTTGATTGTCTCTCTTTCTCTCGCTCCCCACTCTCTCAATATCTTTTTCCTTTCCTCTTCCCACTTTGCTACCCTTCTCCCCTGTTTTCCATTTTGTCTCTGCTTCACCCATCCCCCACATATTTTGTCACATAGCACTGGCTACAGCCTGCGTCATTCACGGCTCCTAATCTCCCTTAGATCTCTCCATGCACTCTCATTATCACCTTTGCATCTGGAGCCCTGACTCACCATCTCTCAGCCTGGTGTAAACAGCTCCCTAATTCTACCCCTTTTTTATCTTTAACAAAGGATCAGTTCGACTCGAAACGTCAGCTCTTTTCTCTCCTTGCAGATGGTGCCAGACGTGCTGAGACTTTCCAGCATTTTCTCTTTTGGTTTCAGATTCCAGCATCCGCAGTAATTTTATTTTATTAATGGCTCTATGATATTGCTGGTGTCATGATAACTCCAGCTTCTATGCATGAGAGGTGAGCAAGCGAATGAATTCCTTTTGGAAGTCGCGTGACAAGTATTAACAGAGATCAAGGAAAATAACATGAACGAATCTTTGATTTGAATTGAAGCCTGAACTCTGGTTCTGCTCCGAGACTGTGCCAGGTCTGATTAATACTGCATATATTTCATGATTTGCATTTGTTTGTGAAAACAATTGAGACTGATTGATTTGCTGCAGACAACATCCAGCAGTCATCATGGGTACGGCGATCAAGTCGTGCGTCTAGCCCTGTCAAATGTTTTATTGCGCAGGTGAGGCTTCCTGTTTCGTGGTTTGGTGGAGCACGTTGTTTGGAAAAATAGCAACGCAGCTGAGATCCGGCATGGGACCAGCGGGTTGATGTTCCATGACAGCGATGGTCGCCTTTCGAATGAGCACACATCTCAACCGACCATGTGACAAGTTCTTGCAGACGGTGAAAGTCAAAGCCACGGCGAACACTGACACAGCCCTGCAAACGACGGAAGCGCCTCTCGTGGTCAGTGCGGGGATTGAACCCACGACCTTGGCGTTATTAGCACCACGCTCTAACCAGCTGAGCTAACCGA
Organism: Chiloscyllium plagiosum; assembly: GCF_037043375.1. NCBI lineage: Eukaryota > Metazoa > Chordata > Chondrichthyes > Orectolobiformes > Hemiscylliidae > Chiloscyllium > Chiloscyllium plagiosum. The sequence continues at coordinate 44,737,349 of NW_028270183.1, forward strand.
CCAACACAGCACAGGCAGCGAAAGTAAATGCCTATATTGCCGGTGCTCACAACCACGGCGGCTGTTCATTTTCTGCTTCATGTCGATCGCACGATAGTCTGAAGTATTTCCTTTCGTTGCAAAGCTTTTCAACGAAAAAAAAGCATTTACTTTTCCGAACGCGCATACTCGACTTAACCATTTGCTCTGATATTCAAAATGAAGCACAATGTCCGGACGCGTGCAATTTCAATCGCAATGCCACCAGCTCAGCTGCAGCTTGTCATGTTGAAAAATATCGTCTGTCGAAACGTCCCTTCAACGATCGCTCACTGTTCTTCTGGATACTCACAGACTTTTGGAGTCAGCGTGATGTGCTGCTGATAAACTGCTGCGAACCTTATGCCAAATGCATTTGAATTGAAATCTGACAGTGGGATTTTTTCTGCTCCCGAACGACGCAGTTGCTTTGGTGTCAGCAACAGCTCAGACGCCAATTGCATGTTTTGCTCAATCACTCATGTTGCTAATTCAATCTTCGTTTGACAGCATATTTAGAAAGTTATCACGCCTTCCTGCAGCGGTCGTCAGTGACAGATCAGATGCTGAGATGATTGCTTCAGACAGCATGCTACATCCTCCATTTGAAAATGGAAAAGGTGCAAACGGTTGCAGGCTGAACACACACTCACTATATTGCCTGGCGTGTCAGAGGCTGGGAGCGGAGCTTATGGAGGCTTTTCAATCATGAGGGGCATGAATCGGGTAAATAGACAAGTTTCTTTCGCTCAGGTGTGGCAGTGCAGAACTAGAGGGTATAAATCAGGTGTGGGAGTACGAGAATTGGAAAGGCAGTGATGGGCAATGGCTGTGCGCAGAGGGTGGTGCGTTTCTGGAACAAGTTGCCAGACGAGCTGGTGATGGATGGTAAAATTCCAATACTTTTAAGGAATCTGGACGTGTATTTGAATAGGCAGGGTTTAGAGAGACATGGGTCAAATGCATGCAATCGCGGCTGGATCAATTGAAGATATCTGTTCGGAATGGACGAGTTCGACCGAAGACTGTGTTTTCAGTGCTGTCCATATCTAATGAGCTCTATGATAGTGCAGGTGAAATGATAAAAAAGATAAATAAGATCAATGAAGTAAAATTGTCTCAAGTTGTTGAATTCAAACAACTTCAGGTAATTTTATTTCAATTATTTTATTTATCTTTTTTATTTGTGTTTTTTTCATTGTTCTGTAACTCTTATTTCTTGATTGTCTCTCTTTCTCTCGCTCCCCACTCTCTCAATATCTTTTTCCTTTCCTCTTCCCACTTTGCTACCCTTCTCCCCTGTTTTCCATTTTGTCTCTGCTTCACCCATCCCCCACATATTTTGTCACATAGCACTGGCTACAGCCTGCGTCATTCACGGCTCCTAATCTCCCTTAGATCTCTCCATGCACTCTCATTATCACCTTTGCATCTGGAGCCCTGACTCACCATCTCTCAGCCTGGTGTAAACAGCTCCCTAATTCTCCCCCTTTTTTATCTTTAACAAAGGATCAGTTCGACTCGAAACGTCAGCTCTTTTCTCTCCTTGCAGATGGTGCCAGACGTGCTGAGACTTTCCAGCATTTTCTCTTTTGGTTTCAGATTCCAGCATCCGCAGTAATTTTATTTTATTAATGGCTCTATGATATTGCTGGTGTCATGATAACTCCAGCTTCTATGCATGAGAGGTGAGCAAGCGAATGAATTCCTTTTGGAAGTCGCGTGACAAGTATTAACAGAGATCAAGGAAAATAACATGAACGAATCTTTGATTTGAATTGAAGCCTGAACTCTGGTTCTGCTCCGAGACTGTGCCAGGTCTGATTAATACTGCATATATTTCATGATTTGCATTTGTTTGTGAAAACAATTGAGACTGATTGATTTGCTGCAGACAACATCCAGCAGTCATCATGGGTACGGCGATCAAGTCGTGCGTCTAGCCCTGTCAAATGTTTTATTGCGCAGGTGAGGCTTCCTGTTTCGTGGTTTGGTGGAGCACGTTGTTTGGAAAAATAGCAACGCAGCTGAGATCCGGCATGGGACCAGCGGGTTGATGTTCCATGACAGCGATGGTCGCCTTTCGAATGAGCACACATCTCAACCGACCATGTGACAAGTTCTTGCAGACGGTGAAAGTCAAAGCCACGGCGAACACTGACACAGCCCTGCAAACGACGGAAGCGCCTCTCGTGGTCAGTGCGGGGATTGAACCCACGACCTTGGCGTTATTAGCACCACGCTCTAACCAGCTGAGCTAACCGACCAACACAGCACAGGCAGCGAAAGTAAATGCCTATATTGCCGGTGCTCACAACCACGGCGGCTGTTCATTTTCTGCTTCATGTCGATCGCACGATAGTCTGAAGTATTTCCTTTCGTTGCAAAGCTTTTCAACGAAAAAAAAGCATTTACTTTTCCGAACGCGCATACTCGACTTAACCATTTGCTCTGATATTCAAAATGAAGCACAATGTCCGGACGCGTGCAATTTCAATCGCAATGCCACCAGCTCAGCTGCAGCTTGTCATGTTGAAAAATATCGTCTGTCGAAACGTCCCTTCAACGATCTCTCACTGTTCTTCTGGATACTCACAGACTTTTGGAGTCAGCGTTATGTGCTGCTGATAAACTGCTGCGAACCTTATGCCAAATGCATTTGAATTGAAATCTAACAGTGGGATTTTTTCTGCTCCCGAACGACGCAGTTGCTTTGGTGTCAGCAACAGCTCAGACGCCAATTGCACGTTTTGCTCAATCACTCATGTTGCTAATTCAATCTTCGTTTGACAGCATATTTAGAAAGTTATCACGCCTTCCTGCAGCGGTCGTCAGTGACAGATCAGATGCTGAGATGATTGCTTCAGACAGCATGCTACATCCTCCATTTGAAAATGGAAAAGGTGCAAACGGTTGCAGGCTGAACACACACTCACTATATTGCCTGGCGTGTCAGAGGCTGGGAGCGGAGCTTATGGAGGCTTTTCAATCATGAGGGGCATGAATCGGGTAAATAGACAAGTTTCTTTCGCTCAGGTGTGGCAGTGCAGAACTAGAGGGTATAAAACAGGTGTGGGAGTACGAGAATTGGAAAGGCAGTGATGGGCAATGGCTGTGCGCAGAGGGTGGTGCGTTTCTGGAACAAGTTGCCAGACGAGCTGGTGATGGATGGTAAAATTCCAATACTTTTAAGGAATCTGGACGTGTATTTGAATAGGCAGGGTTTAGAGAGACATGGGTCAAATGCATGCAATCGCGGCTGGATCAATTGAAGATATCTGTTCGGAATGGACGAGTTCGACCGAAGACTGTGTTTTCAGTGCTGTCCATATCTAATGAGCTCTATGATAGTGCAGGTGAAATGATAAAAAAGATAAATAAAATCAATGAAGTAAAATTGTCTCAAGTTGTTGAATTCAAACAACTTCAGGTAATTTTATTTCAATTATTTTATTTATCTTTTTTATTTGTGTTTTTTTCATTGTTCTGTAACTCTTATTTCTTGATTGTCTCTCTTTCTCTCGCTCCCCACTCTCTCAATATCTTTTTCCTTTCCTCTTCCCACTTTGCTACCCTTCTCCCCTGTTTTCCATTTTGTCTCTGCTTCACCCATCCCCCACATATTTTGTCACATAGCACTGGCTACAGCCTGCGTCATTCACGGCTCCTAATCTCCCTTAGATCTCTCCATGCACTCTCATTATCACCTTTGCATCTGGAGCCCTGACTCACCATCTCTCAGCCTGGTGTAAACAGCTCCCTAATTCTCCCCCTTTTTTATCTTTAACAAAGGATCAGTTCGACTCGAAACGTCAGCTCTTTTCTCTCCTTGCAGATGGTGCCAGACGTGCTGAGACTTTCCAGCATTTTCTCTTTTGGTTTCAGATTCCAGCATCCGCAGTAATTTTATTTTATTAATGGCTCTATGATATTGCTGGTGTCATGATAACTCCAGCTTCTATGCATGAGAGGTGAGCAAGCGAATGAATTCCTTTTGGAAGTCGCGTGACAAGTATTAACAGAGATCAAGGAAAATAACATGAACGAATCTTTGATTTGAATTGAAGCCTGAACTCTGGTTCTGCTCCGAGACTGTGCCAGGTCTGATTAATACTGCATATATTTCATGATTTGCATTTGTTTGTGAAAACAATTGAGACTGATTGATTTGCTGCAGACAACATCCAGCAGTCATCATGGGTACGGCGATCAAGTCGTGCGTCTAGCCCTGTCAAATGTTTTATTGCGCAGGTGAGGCTTCCTGTTTCGTGGTTTGGTGGAGCACGTTGTTTGGAAAAATAGCAACGCAGCTGAGATCCGGCATGGGACCAGCGGGTTGATGTTCCATGACAGCGATGGTCGCCTTTCGAATGAGCACACATCTCAACCGACCATGTGACAAGTTCTTGCAGACGGTGAAAGTAAAAGCCACGGCGAACACTGGCACAGCCCTGCAAACGACGGAAGCGCCTCTCGTGGTCAGTGCGGGGATTGAACCCACGACCTTGGCGTTATTAGCACCACGCTCTAACCAGCTGAGCTAACCGACCAACACTGCACAGGCAGCGAAAGTAAATGCCTATATTGCCGGTGCTCACAACCACGGCGGCTGTTCATTTTCTGCTTCATGTCGATCGCACGATAGTCTGAAGTATTTCCTTTCGTTGCAAAGCTTTTCAACGAAAAAAAAGCATTTACTTTTCCGAACGCGCATACTCGACTTAACCATTTGCTCTGATATTCAAAATGAAGCACAATGTCCGGACGCGTGCAATTTCAATCGCAATGCCACCAGCTCAGCTGCAGCTTGTCATGTTGAAAAATATCGTCTGTCGAAACGTCCCTTCAACGATCGCTCACTGTTCTTCTGGATACTCACAGACTTTTGGAGTCAGTGTTATGTGCTGCTGATAAACTGCTGCGAACCTTATGCCAAATGCATTTGAATTGAAATCTAACAGTGGGATTTTTTCTGCTCCCGAACGACGCAGTTGCTTTGGTGTCAGCAACAGCTCAGACGCCAATTGCACGTTTTGCTCAATCACTCATGTTGCTAATTCAATCTTCGTTTGACAGCATATTTAGAAAGTTATCACGCCTTCCTGCAGCGGTCGTCAGTGACAGATCAGATGCTGAGATGATTGCTTCAGACAGCATGCTACATCCTCCATTTGAAAATGGAAAAGGTGCAAACGGTTGAAGGCTGAACACACACTCACTATATTGCCTGGCGTGTCAGAGGCTGGGAGCGGAGCTTATGGAGGCTTTTCAATCATGAGGGGCATGAATCGGGTAAATAGACAAGTTTCTTTCGCTCAGGTGTGGCAGTGCAGAACTAGAGGGTATAAATCAGGTGTGGGAGTACGAGAATTGGAAAGGCAGTAATGGGCAATGGCTGTGCGCAGAGGGTGGTGCGTTTCTGGAACAAGTTGCCAGACGAGCTGGTGATGGATGGTAAAATTCCAATACTTTTTAAGGAATCTGGACGTGTATTTGAATAGGCAGGGTTTAGAGAGACATGGGTCAAATGCATGCAATCGCGGCAGGATCAATTGAAGATATCTGTTCGGAATGGACGAGTTCGACCGAAGACTGTGTTTTCAGTGCTGTCCATATCTAATGAGCTCTATGATAGTGCAGGTGAAATGATAAAAAAGATAAATAAAATCAATGAAGTAAAATTGTCTCAAGTTGTTGAATTCAAACAACTTCAGGTAATTTTATTTCAATTATTTTATTTATCTTTTTTATTTGTGTTTTTGTCATTGTTCTGTAACTCTTATTTCTTGATTGTCTCTCTTTCTCTCGCTCCCCACTCTCTCAATATCTTTTTCCTTTCCTCTTCCCACTTTGCTACCCTTCTCCCCTGTTTTCCATTTTGTCTCTGCTTCACCCATCCCCCACATATTTTGTCACATAGCACTGGCTACAGCCTGCGTCATTCACGGCTCCTAATCTCCCTTAGATCTCTCCATGCACTCTCATTATCACCTTTGCATCTGGAGCCCTGACTCACCATCTCTCAGCCTGGTGTAAACAGCTCCCTAATTCTCCCCCTTTTTTATCTTTAACAAAGGATCAGTTCGACTCGAAACGTCAGCTCTTTTCTCTCCTTGCAGATGGTGCCAGACGTGCTGAGACTTTCCAGCATTTTCTCTTTTGGTTTCAGATTCCAGCATCCGCAGTAATTTTATTTTATTAATGGCTCTATGATATTGCTGGTGTCATGATAACTCCAGCTTCTATGCATGAGAGGTGAGCAAGCGAATGAATTCCTTTTGGAAGTCGCGTGACAAGTATTAACAGAGATCAAGGAAAATAACATGAACGAATCTTTGATTTGAATTGAAGCCTGAACTCTGGTTCTGCTCCGAGACTGTGCCAGGTCTGATTAATACTGCATATATTTCATGATTTGCATTTGATTGTGAAAACAATTGAGACTGATTGATTTGCTGCAGACAACATCCAGCAGTCATCATGGGTACGGCGATCAAGTCGTGCGTCTAGCCCTGTCAAATGTTTTATTGCGCAGGTGAGGCTTCCTGTTTCGTGGTTTGGTGGAGCACGTTGTTTGGAAAAATAGCAACGCAGCTGAGATCCGGCATGGGACCAGCGGGTTGATGTTCCATGACAGCGATGGTCGCCTTTCGAATGAGCACACATCTCAACCGACCATGTGACAAGTTCTTGCAGACGGTGAAAGTAAAAGCCACGGCGAACACTGGCACAGCCCTGCAAACGACGGAAGCGCCTCTCGTGGTCAGTGCGGGGATTGAACCCACGACCTTGGCGTTATTAGCACCACGCTCTAACCAGCTGAGCTAACCGACCAACACTGCACAGGCAGCGAAAGTAAATGCCTATATTGCCGGTGCTCACAACCACGGCGGCTGTTCATTTTCTGCTTCATGTCGATCGCACGATAGTCTGAAGTATTTCCTTTCGTTGCAAAGCTTTTCAACGAAAAAAAAGCATTTACTTTTCCGAACGCGCATACTCGACTTAACCATTTGCTCTGATATTCAAAATGAAGCACAATGTCCGGACGCGTGCAATTTCAATCGCAATGCCACCAGCTCAGCTGCAGCTTGTCATGTTGAAAAATATCGTCTGTCGAAACGTCCCTTCAACGATCGCTCACTGTTCTTCTGGATACTCACAGACTTTTGGAGTCAGCGTTATGTGCTGCTGATAAACTGCTGCGAACCTTATGCCAAATGCATTTGAATTGAAATCTAACAGTGGGATTTTTTCTGCTCCCGAACGACGCAGTTGCTTTGGTGTCAGCAACAGCTCAGACGCCAATTGCACGTTTTGCTCAATCACTCATGTTGCTAATTCAATCTTCGTTTGACAGCATATTTAGAAAGTTATCACGCCTTCCTGCAGCGGTCGTCAGTGACAGATCAGATGCTGAGATGATTGCTTCAGACAGCATGCTACATCCTCCATTTGAAAATGGAAAAGGTGCAAACGGTTGAAGGCTGAACACACACTCACTATATTGCCTGGCGTGTCAGAGGCTGGGAGCGGAGCTTATGGAGGCTTTTCAATCATGAGGGGCATGAATCGGGTAAATAGACAAGTTTCTTTCGCTCAGGTGTGGCAGTGCAGAACTAGAGGGTATAAATCAGGTGTGGGAGTACGAGAATTGGAAAGGCAGTAATGGGCAATGGCTGTGCGCAGAGGGTGGTGCGTTTCTGGAACAAGTTGCCAGACGAGCTGGTGATGGATGGTAAAATTCCAATACTTTTTAAGGAATCTGGACGTGTATTTGAATAGGCAGGGTTTAGAGAGACATGGGTCAAATGCATGCAATCGCGGCAGGATCAATTGAAGATATCTGTTCGGAATGGACGAGTTCGACCGAAGACTGTGTTTTCAGTGCTGTCCATATCTAATGAGCTCTATGATAGTGCAGGTGAAATGATAAAAAAGATAAATAAAATCAATGAAGTAAAATTGTCTCAAGTTGTTGAATTCAAACAACTTCAGGTAATTTTATTTCAATTATTTTATTTATCTTTTTTATTTGTGTTTTTGTCATTGTTCTGTAACTCTTATTTCTTGATTGTCTCTCTTTCTCTCGCTCCCCACTCTCTCAATATCTTTTTCCTTTCCTCTTCCCACTTTGCTACCCTTCTCCCCTGTTTTCCATTTTGTCTCTGCTTCACCCATCCCCCACATATTTTGTCACATAGCACTGGCTACAGCCTGCGTCATTCACGTCTCCTAATCTCCCTTAGATCTCTCCATGCACTCTCATTATCACCTTTGCATCTGGAGCCCTGACTCACCATCTCTCAGCCTGGTGTAAACAGCTCCCTAATTCTCCCCCTTTTTTATCTTTAACAAAGGATCAGTTCGACTCGAAACGTCAGCTCTTTTCTCTCCTTGCAGATGGTGCCAGACGTGCTGAGCATTTCCAGCATTTTCTCTTTTGGTTTCAGATTCCAGCATCCGCAGTAATTTTATTTTATTAATGGCTCTATGATATTGCTGGTGTCATGATAACTCCAGCTTCTATGCATGAGAGGTGAGCAAGCGAATGAATTCCTTTTGGAAGTCGCGTGACAAGTATTAACAGAGATCAAGGAAAATAACATGAACGAATCTTTGATTTGAATTGAAGCCTGAACTCTGGTTCTGCTCCGAGACTGTGCCAGATCTGATTAATACTGCATATATTTCATGATTTGCATTTGTTTGTGAAAACAATTGAGACTGATTGATTTGCTGCAGACAACATCCAGCAGTCATCATGGGTACGGCGATCAAGTCGTGCGTCTAGCCCTGTCAAATGTTTTATTGCGCAGGTGAGGCTTCCTGTTTCGTGGTTTGGTGGAGCACGTTGTTTGGAAAAATAGCAACGCAGCTGAGATCCGGCATGGGACCAGCGGGTTGATGTTCCATGACAGCGATGGTCGCCTTTCGAATGAGCACACATCTCAACCGACCATGTGACAAGTTCTTGCAGACGGTGAAAGTAAAAGCCACGGCGAACACTGACACAGCCCTGCTGACGACGGAAGCGCCTCTCGTGGTCAGTGCGGGGATTGAACCCACGACCTTGGCGTTATTAGCACCACGCTCTAACCAGCTGAGCTAACCGACCAACACAGCACAGGCAGCGAAAGTAAATGCCTATATTGCCGGTGCTCACAACCACGGCGGCTGTTCATTTTCTGCTTCATGTCGATCGCACGATAGTCTGAAGTATTTCCTTTCGTTGCAAAGCTTTTCAACGAAAAAAAAGCATTTACTTTTCCGAACGCGCATACTCGACTTAACCATTTGCTCTGATATTCAAAATGAAGCACAATGTCCGGACGCGTGCAATTTCAATCGCAATGCCACCAGCTCAGCTGCAGCTTGTCATGTTGAAAAATATCGTCTGTCGAAACGTCCCTTCAACGATCGCTCACTGTTCTTCTGGATACTCACAGACTTTTGGAGTCAGCGTTATGTGCTGCTGATAAACTGCTGCGAACCTTATGCCAAATGCATTTGAATTGAAATCTAACAGTGGGATTTTTTCTGCTCCCGAACGACGCAGTTGCTTTGGTGTCAGCAACAGCTCAGACGCCAATTGCACGTTTTGCTCAATCACTCATGTTGCTAATTCAATCTTCGTTTGACAGCATATTTAGAAAGTTATCACGCCTTCCTGCAGCGGTCGTCAGTGACAGATCAGATGCTAAGATGATTGCTTCAGACAGCATGCTACATCCTCCATTTGAAAATGGAAAAGGTGCAAACGGTTGCAGGCTGAACACACACTCACTATATTGCCTGGCGTGTCAGAGGCTGGGAGCGGAGCTTATGGAGGCTTTTCAATCATGAGGGGCATGAATCGGGTAAATAGACAAGTTTCTTTCGCTCAGGTGTGGCAGTGCAGAACGAGAGGGTATAAATCAGGTGTGGGAGTACGAGAATTGGAAAGGCAGTGATGGGCAATGGCTGTGCGCAGAGGGTGGTGCGTTTCTGGAACAAGTTGCCAGACGAGCTGGTGATGGATGGTAAAATTCCAATACTTTTAAGGAATCTGGACGTGTATTTGAATAGGCAGGGTTTAGAGAGACATGGGTCAAATGCATGCAATCGCGGCTGGATCAATTGAAGATATCTGTTCGGAATGGACGAGTTCGACCGAAGACTGTGTTTTCAGTGCTGTCCATATCTAATGAGCTCTATGATAGTGCAGGTGAAATGATAAAAAAGATAAATAAAATCAATGAAGTAAAATTGTCTCAAGTTGTTGAATTCAAACAACTTCAGGTAATTTTATTTCAATTATTTTATTTATCTTTTTTATTTGTGTTTTTTTCATTGTTCTGTAACTCTTATTTCTTGATTGTCTCTCTTTCTCTCGCTCCCCACTCTCTCAATATCTTTTTCCTTTCCTCTTCCCACTTTGCTACCCTTCTCCCCTGTTTTCCATTTTGTCTCTGCTTCACCCATCCCCCACATATTTTGTCACATAGCACTGGCTACAGCCTGCGTCATTCACGGCTCCTAATCTCCCTTAGATCTCTCCATGCACTCTCATTATCACCTTTGCATCTGGAGCCCTGACTCACCATCTCTCAGCCTGGTGTAAACAGCTCCCTAATTCTCCCCCTTTTTTATCTTTAACAAAGGATCAGTTCGACTCGAAACGTCAGCTCTTTTCTCTCCTTGCAGATGGTGCCAGACGTGCTGAGACTTTCCAGCATTTTCTCTTTTGGTTTCAGATTCCAGCATCCGCAGTAATTTTATTTTATTAATGGCTCTATGATATTGCTGGTGTCATAATAACTCCAGCTTCTATGCATGAGAGGTGAGCAAGCGAATGAATTCCTTTTGGAAGTCGCGTGACAAGTATTAACAGAGATCAAGGAAAATAACATGAACGAATCTTTGATTTGAATTGAAGCCTGAACTCTGGTTCTGCTCCGAGACTGTGCCAGGTCTGCTTAATACTGCATATATTTCATGATTTGCATTTGTTTGTGAAAACAATTGAGACTGATTGATTTGCTGCAGACAACATCCAGCAGTCATCATGGGTACGGCGATCAAGTCGTGCGTCTAGCCCTGTCAAATGTTTTATTGCGCAGGTGAGGCTTCCTGTTTCGTGGTTTGGTGGAGCACGTTGTTTGGAAAAATAGCAACGCAGCTGAGATCCGGCATGGGACCAGCGGGTTGATGTTCCATGACAGCGATGGTCGCCTTTCGAATGAGCACACATCTCAACCGACCATGTGACAAGTTCTTGCAGACGGTGAAAGTAAAAGCCACGGCGAACACTGACACAGCCCTGCTAACGACGGAAGCGCCTCTCGTGGTCAGTGCGGGGATTGAACCCAAGACCTTGGCGTTATTAGCACCACGCTCTAACCAGCTGAGCTAACCGACCAACACAGCACAGGCAGCGAAAGTAAATGCCTATATTGCCGGTGCTCACAACCACGGCGGCTGTTCATTTTCTGCTTCATGTCGATCGCACGATAGTCTGAAGTATTTCCTTTCGTTGCAAAGCTTTTCAACGAAAAAAAAGCATTTACTTTTCCGAACGCGCATACTCGACTTAACCATTTGCTCTGATATTCAAAATGAAGCACAATGTCCGGACGCGTGCAATTTCAATCGCAATGCCACCAGCTCAGCTGCAGCTTGTCATGTTGAAAAATATCGTCTGTCGAAACGTCCCTTCAACGATCGCTCACTGTTCTTCTGGATACTCACAGACTTTTGGAGTCAGCGTTATGTGCTGCTGATAAACTGCTACGAACCTTATGCCAAATGCATTTGAATTGAAATCTAACAGTGGGATTTTTTCTGCTCCCGAACGACGCAGTTGCTTTGGTGTCAGCAACAGCTCAGACGCCAATTGCACGTTTTGCTCAATCACTCATGTTGCTAATTCAATCTTCGTTTGACAGCATATTTAGAAAGTTATCACGCCTTCCTGCAGCGGTCGTCAGTGACAGATCAGATGCTAAGATGATTGCTTCAGACAGCATGCTACATCCTCCATTTGAAAATGGAAAAGGTGCAAACGGTTGCAGGCTGAACACACACTCACTATATTGCCTGGCGTGTCAGAGGCTGGGAGCGGAGCTTATGGAGGCTTTTCAATCATGAGGGGCATGAATCGGGTAAATAGACAAGTTTCTTTCGCTCAGGTGTGGCAGTGCAGAACTAGAGGGTATAAATCAGGTGTGGGAGTACGAGAATTGGAAAGGCAGTGATGGGCAATGGCTGCACGCAGAGGGTGGTGCGTTTCTGGAACAAGTTGCCAGACGAGCTGGTGATGGATGGTAAAATTCCAATACTTTTAAGGAATCTGGACGTGTATTTGAATAGGCAGGGTTTAGAGAGACATGGGTCAAATGCATGCAATCGCGGCTGGATCAATTGAAGATATCTGTTCGGAATGGACGAGTTCGACCGAAGACTGTGTTTTCAGTGCTGTCCATATCTAATGAGCTCTATGATAGTGCAGGTGAAATGATAAAAAAGATAAATAAAATCAATGAAGTAAAATTGTCTCAAGTTGTTGAATTCAAACAACTTCAGGTAATTTTATTTCAATTATTTTATTTATCTTTTTTATTTGTGTTTTTTTCATTGTTCTGTAACTCTTATTTCTTGATTGTCTCTCTTTCTCTCGCTCCCCACTCTCTCAATATCTTTATCCTTTCCTCTTCCCACTTTGCTACCCTTCTCCCCTGTTTTCCATTTTGTCTCTGCTTCACCCATCCCCCACATATTTTGTCACATAGCACTGGCTACAGCCTGCGTCATTCACGGCTCCTAATCTCCCTTAGATCTCTCCATGCACTCTCATTATCACCTTTGCATCTGGAGCCCTGACTCACCATCTCTCAGCCTGGTGTAAACAGCTCCCTAATTCTCCCCCTTTTTTATCTTTAACAAAGGATCAGTTCGACTCGAAACGTCAGCTCTTTTCTCTCCTTGCAGATGGTGCCAGACGTGCTGAGACTTTCCAGCATTTTCTCTTTTGGTTTCAGATTCCAGCATCCGCAGTAATTTTATTTTATTAATGGCTCTATGATATTGCTGGTGTCATGATAACTCCAGCTTCTATGCATGAGAGGTGAGCAAGCGAATGAATTCCTTTTGGAAGTCGCGTGACAAGTATTAACAGAGATCAAGGAAAATAACATGAACGAATCTTTGATTTGAATTGAAGCCTGAACTCTGGTTCTGCTCCGAGACTGTGCCAGGTCTGATTAATACTGCATATATTTCATGATTTGCATTTGTTTGTGAAAACAATTGAGACTGATTGATTTGCTGCAGACAACATCCAGCAGTCATCATGGGTACGGCGATCAAGTCGTGCGTCTAGCCCTGTCAAATGTTTTATTGCGCAGGTGAGGCTTCCTGTTTCGTGGTTTGGTGGAGCACGTTGTTTGGAAAAATAGCAACGCAGCTGAGATCCGGCATGGGACCAGCGGGTTGATGTTACATGACTGCGATGGTCGCCTTTCGAATGAGCACACATCTCAACCGACCATGTGACAAGTTCTTGCAGACGGTGAAAGTAAAAGCCACGGCGAACACTGACACAGCCCTGCTAACGACGGAAGCGCCTCTCGTGGTCAGTGCGGGGATTGAACCCACGACCTTGGCGTTATTAGCACCACGCTCTAACCAGCTGAGCTAACCGACCAACACAGCACAGGCACCGAAAGTAAATGCCTATATTGCCGGTGCTCACAACCACGGCGGCTGTTCATTTTCTGCTTCATGTCGATCGCACGATAGTCTGAAGTATTTCCTTTCGTTGCAAAGCTTTTCAACGAAAAAAAAGCATTTACTTTTCCGAACGCGCATACTCGACTTAACCATTTGCTCTGATATTCAAAATGAAGCACAATGTCCGGACGCGTGCAATTTCAATCGCAATGCCACCAGCTCAGCTGCAGCTTGTCATGTTGAAAAATATCGTCTGTCGAAACGTCCCTTCAACGATCGCTCACTGTTCTTCTGGATACTCACAGACTTTTGGAGTCAGCGTTATGTGCTGCTGATAAACTGCTACGAACCTTATGCCAAATGCATTTGAATTGAAATCTAACAGTGGGATTTTTTCTGCTCCCGAACGACGCAGTTGCTTTGGTGTCAGCAACAGCTCAGACGCCAATTGCACGTTTTGCTCAATCACTCATGTTGCTAATTCAATCTTCGTTTGACAGCATATTTAGAAAGTTATCACGCCTTCCTGCAGCGGTCGTCAGTGACAGATCAGATGCTAAGATGATTGCTTCAGACAGCATGCTACATCCTCCATTTGAAAATGGAAAAGGTGCAAACGGTTGCAGGCTGAACACACACTCACTATATTGCCTGGCGTGTCAGAGGCTGGGAGCGGAGCTTATGGAGGCTTTTCAATCATGAGGGGCATGAATCGGGTAAATAGACAAGTTTCTTTCGCTCAGGTGTGGCAGTGCAGAACTAGAGGGTATAAATCAGGTGTGGGAGTACGAGAATTGGAAAGGCAGTGATGGGCAATGGCTGCACGCAGAGGGTGGTGCGTTTCTGGAACAAGTTGCCAGACGAGCTGGTGATGGATGGTAAAATTCCAATACTTTTAAGGAATCTGGACGTGTATTTGAATAGGCAGGGTTTAGAGAGACATGGGTCAAATGCATGCAATCGCGGCTGGATCAATTGAAGATATCTGTTCGGAATGGACGAGTTCGACCGAAGACTGTGTTTTCAGTGCTGTCCATATCTAATGAGCTCTATGATAGTGCAGGTGAAATGATAAAAAAGATAAATAAAATCAATGAAGTAAAATTGTCTCAAGTTGTTGAATTCAAACAACTTCAGGTAATTTTATTTCAATTATTTTATTTATCTTTTTTATTTGTGTTGTTTTCATTGTTCTGTAACTCTTATTTCTTGATTGTCTCTCTTTCTCTCGCTCCCCACTCTCTCAATATCTTTATCCTTTCCTCTTCCCACTTTGCTACCCTTCTCCCCTGTTTTCCATTTTGTCTCTGCTTCACCCATCCCCCACATATTTTGTCACATAGCACTGGCTACAGCCTGCGTCATTCACGGCTCCTAATCTCCCTTAGATCTCTCCATGCACTCTCATTATCACCTTTGCATCTGGAGCCCTGACTCACCATCTCTCAGCCTGGTGTAAACAGCTCCCTAATTCTCCCCCTTTTTTATCTTTAACAAAGGATCAGTTCGACTCGAAACGTCAGCTCTTTTCTCTCCTTGCAGATGGTGCCAGACGTGCTGAGACTTTCCAGCATTTTCTCTTTTGGTTTCAGATTCCAGCATCCGCAGTAATTTTATTTTATTAATGGCTCTATGATATTGCTGGTGTCATGATAACTCCAGCTTCTATGCATGAGAGGTGAGCAAGCGAATGAATTCCTTTTGGAAGTCGCGTGACAAGTATTAACAGAGATCAAGGAAAATAACATGAACGAATCTTTGATTTGAATTGAAGCCTGAACTCTGGTTCTGCTCCGAGACTGTGCCAGGTCTGATTAATACTGCATATATTTCATGATTTGCATTTGTTTGTGAAAACAATTGAGACTGATTGATTTGCTGCAGACAACATCCAGCAGTCATCATGGGTACGGCGATCAAGTCGTGCGTCTAGCCCTGTCAAATGTTTTATTGCGCAGGTGAGGCTTCCTGTTTCGTGGTTTGGTGGAGCACGTTGTTTGGAAAAATAGCAACGCAGCTGAGATCCGGCATGGGACCAGCGGGTTGATGTTACATGACTGCGATGGTCGCCTTTCGAATGAGCACACATCTCAACCGACCATGTGACAAGTTCTTGCAGACGGTGAAAGTAAAAGCCACGGCGAACACTGACACAGCCCTGCTAACGACGGAAGCGCCTCTCGTGGTCAGTGCGGGGATTGAACCCACGACCTTGGCGTTATTAGCACCACGCTCTAACCAGCTGAGCTAACCGACCAACACAGCACAGGCACCGAAAGTAAATGCCTATATTGCCGGTGCTCACAACCACGGCGGCTGTTCATTTTCTGCTTCATGTCGATCGCACGATAGTCTGAAGTATTTCCTTTCGTTGCAAAGCTTTTCAACGAAAAAAAAGCATTTACTTTTCCGAACGCGCATACTCGACTTAACCATTTGCTCTGATATTCAAAATGAAGCACAATGTCCGGACGCGTGCAATTTCAATCGCAATGCCACCAGCTCAGCTGCAGCTTGTCATGTTAAAAAATATCGTCTGTCGAAACGTCCCTTCAACGATCGCTCACTGTTCTTCTGGATACTCACAGACTTTTGGAGTCAGCGTTATGTGCTGCTGATAAACTGCTACGAACCTTATGCCAAATGCATTTGAATTGAAATCTAACAGTGGGATTTTTTCTGCTCCCGAACGACGCAGTTGCTTTGGTGTCAGCAACAGCTCAGACGCCAATTGCACGTTTTGCTCAATCACTCATGTTGCTAATTCAATCTTCGTTTGACAGCATATTTAGAAAGTTATCACGCCTTCCTGCAGCGGTCGTCAGTGACAGATCAGATGCTAAGATGATTGCTTCAGACAGCATGCTACATCCTCCATTTGAAAATGGAAAAGGTGCAAACGGTTGCAGGCTGAACACACACTCACTATATTGCCTGGCGTGTCAGAGGCTGGGAGCGGAGCTTATGGAGGCTTTTCAATCATGAGGGGCATGAATCGGGTAAATAGACAAGTTTCTTTCGCTCAGGTGTGGCAGTGCAGAACTAGAGGGTATAAATCAGGTGTGGGAGTACGAGAATTGGAAAGGCAGTGATGGGCAATGGCTGCGCGCAGAGGGTGGTGCGTTTCTGGAACAAATTGCCAGACGAGCTGGTGATGGATGGTAAAATTCCAATACTTTTAAGGAATCTGGACGTGTATTTGAATAGGCAGGGTTTAGAGAGACATGGGTCAAATGCATGCAATCGCGGCTGGATCAATTGAAGATATCTGTTCGGAATGGACGAGTTCGACCGAAGACTGTGTTTTCAGTGCTGTCCATATCTAATGAGCTCTATGATAGTGCAGGTGAAATGATAAAAAAGATAAATAAAATCAATGAAGTAAAATTGTCTCAAGTTGTTGAATTCAAACAACTTCAGGTAATTTTATTTCAATTATTTTATTTATCTTTTTTATTTGTGTTTTTTTCATTGTTCTGTAACTCTTATTTCTTGATTGTCTCTCTTTCTCTCGCTCCCCACTCTCTCAATATCTTTTTCCTTTCCTCTTCCCACTTTGCTACCCTTCTCCCCTGTTTTCCATTTTGTCTCTGCTTCACCCATCCCCCACATATTTTGTCACATAGCACTGGCTACAGCCTGCGTCATTCACGGCTCCTAATCTCCCTTAGATCTCTCCATGCACTCTCCTTATCACCTTTGCATCTGGAGCCCTGACTCACCATCTCTCAGCCTGGTGTAAACAGCTCCCTAATTCTCCCCCTTTTTTATCTTTAACAAAGGATCAGTTCGACTCGAAACGTCAGCTCTTTTCTCTCCTTGCAGATGGTGCCAGACGTGCTGAGACTTTCCAGCATTTTCTCTTTTGGTTTCAGATTCCAGCATCCGCAGTAATTTTATTTTATTAATGGCTCTATGATATTGCTGGTGTCATGATAACTCCAGCTTCTATGCATGAGAGGTGAGCAAGCGAATGAATTCCTTTTGGAAGTCGCGTGACAAGTATTAACAGAGATCAAGGAAAATAACATGAACGAATCTTTGATTAGAATTGAAGCCTGAACTCTGGTTCTGCTCCGAGACTGTGCCAGGTCTGCTTAATACTGCATATATTTCATGATTTGCATTTGTTTGTGAAAACAATTGAGACTGATTGATTTGCTGCAGACAACATCCAGCAGTCATCATGGGTACGGCGATCAAGTCGTGCGTCTAGCCCTGTCAAATGTTTTATTGCGCAGGTGAGGCTTCCTGTTTCGTGGTTTGGTGGAGCACGTTGTTTGGAAAAATAGCAACGCAGCTGAGATCCGGCATGGGACCAGCGGGTTGATGTTCCATGACAGCGATGGTCGCCTTTCGAATGAGCACACATCTCAACCGACCATGTGACAAGTTCTTGCAGACGGTGAAAGTAAAAGCCACGGCGAACACTGACACAGCCCTGCTAACGACGGAAGCGCCTCTCGTGGTCAGTGCGGGGATTGAACCCAAGACCTTGGCGTTATTAGCACCACGCTCTAACCAGCTGAGCTAACCGACCAACACAGCACAGGCAGCGAAAGTAAATGCCTATATTGCCGGTGCTCACAACCACGGCGGCTGTTCATTTTCTGCTTCATGTCGATCGCACGATAGTCTGAAGTATTTCCTTTCGTTGCAAAGCTTTTCAACGAAAAAAAAGCATTTACTTTTCCGAACGCGCATACTCGACTTAACCATTTGCTCTGATATTCAAAATGAAGCACAATGTCCGGACGCGTGCAATTTCAATCGCAATGCCACCAGCTCAGCTGCAGCTTGTCATGTTGAAAAATATCGTCTGTCGAAACGTCCCTTCAACGATCGCTCACTGTTCTTCTGGATACTCACAGACTTTTGGAGTCAGCGTTATGTGCTGCTGATAAACTGCTACGAACCTTATGCCAAATGCATTTGAATTGAAATCTAACAGTGGGATTTTTTCTGCTCCCGAACGACGCAGTTGCTTTGGTGTCAGCAACAGCTCAGACGCCAATTGCACGTTTTGCTCAATCACTCATGTTGCTAATTCAATCTTCGTTTGACAGCATATTTAGAAAGTTATCACGCCTTCCTGCAGCGGTCGTCAGTGACAGATCAGATGCTAAGATGATTGCTTCAGACAGCATGCTACATCCTCCATTTGAAAATGGAAAAGGTGCAAACGGTTGCAGGCTGAACACACACTCACTATATTGCCTGGCGTGTCAGAGGCTGGGAGCGGAGCTTATGGAGGCTTTTCAATCATGAGGGGCATGAATCGGGTAAATAGACAAGTTTCTTTCGCTCAGGTGTGGCAGTGCAGAACTAGAGGGTATAAATCAGGTGTGGGAGTACGAGAATTGGAAAGGCAGTGATGGGCAATGGCTGCGCGCAGAGGGTGGTGCGTTTCTGGAACAAATTGCCAGACGAGCTGGTGATGGATGGTAAAATTCCAATACTTTTAAGGAATCTGGACGTGTATTTGAATAGGCAGGGTTTAGAGAGACATGGGTCAAATGCATGCAATCGCGGCTGGATCAATTGAAGATATCTGTTCGGAATGGACGAGTTCGACCGAAGACTGTGTTTTCAGTGCTGTCCATATCTAATGAGCTCTATGATAGTGCAGGTGAAATGATAAAAAAGATAAATAAAATCAATGAAGTAAAATTGTCTCAAGTTGTTGAATTCAAACAACTTCAGGTAATTTTATTTCAATTATTTTATTTATCTTTTTTATTTGTGTTTTTTTCATTGTTCTGTAACTCTTATTTCTTGATTGTCTCTCTTTCTCTCGCTCCCCACTCTCTCAATATCTTTTTCCTTTCCTCTTCCCACTTTGCTAACCTTCTCCCCTGTTTTCCATTTTGTCTCTGCTTCACCCATCCCCCACATATTTTGTCACATAGCACTGGCTACAGCCTGCGTCATTCACGGCTCCTAATCTCCCTTAGATCTCTCCATGCACTCTCATTATCACCTTTGCATCTGGAGCCCTGACTCACCATCTCTCAGCCTGGTGTAAACAGCTCCCTAATTCTCCCCCTTTTTTATCTTTAACAAAGGATCAGTTCGACTCGAAACGTCAGCTCTTTTCTCTCCTTGCAGATGGTGCCAGACGTGCTGAGACTTTCCAGCATTTTCTCTTTTGGTTTCAGATTCCAGCATCCGCAGTAATTTTATTTTATTAATGGCTCTATGATATTGCTGGTGTCATAATAACTCCAGCTTCTATGCATGAGAGGTGAGCAAGCGAATGAATTCCTTTTGGAAGTCGCGTGACAAGTATTAACAGAGATCAAGGAAAATAACATGAACGAATCTTTGATTTGAATTGAAGCCTGAACTCTGGTTCTGCTCCGAGACTGTGCCAGGTCTGCTTAATACTGCATATATTTCATGATTTGCATTTGTTTGTGAAAACAATTGAGACTGATTGATTTGCTGCAGACAACATCCAGCAGTCATCATGGGTACGGCGATCAAGTCGTGCGTCTAGCCCTGTCAAATGTTTTATTGCGCAGGTGAGGCTTCCTGTTTCGTGGTTTGGTGGAGCACGTTGTTTGGAGAAATAGCAACGCAGCTGAGATCCGGCATGGGACCAGCGGGTTGATGTTCCATGACAGCGATGGTCGCCTTTCGAATGAGCACACATCTCAACCGACCATGTGACAAGTTCTTGCAGACGGTGAAAGTAAAAGCCACGGCGAACACTGACACAGCCCTGCTAACGACGGAAGCGCCTCTCGTGGTCAGTGCGGGGATTGAACCCAAGACCTCGGCGTTATTAGCACCACGCTCTAACCAGCTGAGCTAACCGACCAACACAGCGCAGGCAGCGAAAGTAAATGCCTATATTGCCGGTGCTCACAACCACGGCGGCTGTTCATTTTCTGCTTCATGTCGATCGCACGATAGTCTGAAGTATTTCCTTTCGTTGCAAAGCTTTTCAACGAAAAAAAAGCATTTACTTTTCCGAACGCGCATACTCGACTTAACCATTTGCTCTGATATTCAAAATGAAGCACAATGTCCGGACGCGTGCAATTTCAATCGCAATGCCACCAGCTCAGCTGCAGCTTGTCATGTTGAAAAATATCGTCTGTCGAAACGTCCCTTCAACGATCGCTCACTGTTCTTCTGGATACTCACAGACTTTTGGAGTCAGCGTTATGTGCTGCTGATAAACTGCTACGAACCTTATGCCAAATGCATTTGAATTGAAATCTAACAGTGGGATTTTTTCTGCTCCCGAACGACGCAGTTGCTTTGGTGTCAGCAACAGCTCAGACGCCAATTGCACGTTTTGCTCAATCACTCATGTTGCTAATTCAATCTTCGTTTGACAGCATATTTAGAAAGTTATCACGCCTTCCTGCAGCGGTCGTCAGTGACAGATCAGATGCTAAGATGATTGCTTCAGACAGCATGCTACATCCTCCATTTGAAAATGGAAAAGGTGCAAACGGTTGCAGGCTGAACACACACTCACTATATTGCCTGGCGTGTCAGAGGCTGGGAGCGGAGCTTATGGAGGCTTTTCAATCATGAGGGGCATGAATCGGGTAAATAGACAAGTTTCTTTCGCTCAGGTGTGGCAGTGCAGAACTAGAGGGTATAAATCAGGTGTGGGAGTACGAGAATTGGAAAGGCAGTGATGGGCAATGGCTGCACGCAGAGGGTGGTGCGTTTCTGGAACAAGTTGCCAGACGAGCTGGTGATGGATGGTAAAATTCCAATACTTTTAAGGAATCTGGACGTGTATTTGAATAGGCAGGGTTTAGAGAGACATGGGTCAAATGCATGCAATCGCGGCTGGATCAATTGAAGATATCTGTTCGGAATGGACGAGTTCGACCGAAGACTGTGTTTTCAGTGCTGTCCATATCTAATGAGCTCTATGATAGTGCAGGTGAAATGATAAAAAAGATAAATAAAATCAATGAAGTAAAATTGTCTCAAGTTGTTGAATTCAAACAACTTCAGGTAATTTTATTTCAATTATTTTATTTATCTTTTTTATTTGTGTTTTTTTCATTGTTCTGTAACTCTTATTTCTTGATTGTCTCTCTTTCTCTCGCTCCCCACTCTCTCAATATCTTTTTCCTTTCCTCTTCCCACTTTGCCACCCTTCTCCCCTGTTTTCCATTTTGTCTCTGCTTCACCCATCCCCCACATATTTTGTCACATAGCACTGGCTACAGCCTGCGTCATTCACGGCTCCTAATCTCCCTTAGATCTCTCCATGCACTCTCATTATCACCTTTGCATCTGGAGCCCTGACTCACCATCTCTCAGCCTGGTGTAAACAGCTCCCTAATTCTCCCCCTTTTTTATCTTTAACAAAGGATCAGTTCGACTCGAAACGTCAGCTCTTTTCTCTCCTTGCAGATGGTGCCAGACGTGCTGAGACTTTCCAGCATTTTCTCTTTTGGTTTCAGATTCCAGCATCCGCAGTAATTTTATTTTATTAATGGCTCTATGATATTGCTGGTGTCATGATAACTCCAGCTTCTATGCATGAGAGGTGAGCAAGCGAATGAATTCCTTTTGGAAGTCGCGTGACAAGTATTAACAGAGATCAAGGAAAATAACATGAACGAATCTTTGATTTGAATTGAAGCCTGAACTCTGGTTCTGCTCCGAGACTGTGCCAGGTCTGATTAATACTGCATATATTTCATGATTTGCATTTGTTTGTGAAAACAATTGAGACTGATTGATTTGCTGCAGACAACATCCAGCAGTCATCATGGGTACGGCGATCAAGTCGTGCGTCTAGCCCTGTCAAATGTTTTATTGCGCAGGTGAGGCTTCCTGTTTCGTGGTTTGGTGGAGCACGTTGTTTGGAAAAATAGCAACGCAGCTGAGATCCGGCATGGGACCAGCGGGTTGATGTTACATGACTGCGATGGTCGCCTTTCGAATGAGCACACATCTCAACCGACCATGTGACAAGTTCTTGCAGACGGTGAAAGTAAAAGCCACGGCGAACACTGACACAGCCCTGCTAACGACGGAAGCGCCTCTCGTGGTCAGTGCGGGGATTGAACCCACGACCTTGGCGTTATTAGCACCACGCTCTAACCAGCTGAGCTAACCGACCAACACAGCACAGGCACCGAAAGTAAATGCCTATATTGCCGGTGCTCACAACCACGGCGGCTGTTCATTTTCTGCTTCATGTCGATCGCACGATAGTCTGAAGTATTTCCTTTCGTTGCAAAGCTTTTCAACGAAAAAAAAGCATTTACTTTTCCGAACGCGCATACTCGACTTAACCATTTGCTCTGATATTCAAAATGAAGCACAATGTCCGGACGCGTGCAATTTCAATCGCAATGCCACCAGCTCAGCTGCAGCTTGTCATGTTGAAAAATATCGTCTGTCGAAACGTCCCTTCAACGATCGCTCACTGTTCTTCTGGATACTCACAGACTTTTGGAGTCAGCGTTATGTGCTGCTGATAAACTGCTACGAACCTTATGCCAAATGCATTTGAATTGAAATCTAACAGTGGGATTTTTTCTGCTCCCGAACGACGCAGTTGCTTTGGTGTCAGCAACAGCTCAGACGCCAATTGCACGTTTTGCTCAATCACTCATGTTGCTAATTCAATCTTCGTTTGACAGCATATTTAGAAAGTTATCACGCCTTCCTGCAGCGGTCGTCAGTGACAGATCAGATGCTAAGATGATTGCTTCAGACAGCATGCTACATCCTCCATTTGAAAATGGAAAAGGTACAAACGGTTGCAGGCTGAACACACACTCACTATATTGCCTGGCGTGTCAGAGGCTGGGAGCGGAGCTTATGGAGGCTTTTCAATCATGAGGGGCATGAATCGGGTAAATAGACAAGTTTCTTTCGCTCAGGTGTGGCAGTGCAGAACTAGAGGGGAGAAATCAGGTGTGGGAGTACGAGAATTGGAAAGGCAGTGATGGGCAATGGCTGCGCGCAGAGGGTGGTGCGTTTCTGGAACAAGTTGCCAGACGAGCTGGTGATGGATGGTAAAATTCCAATACTTTTAAGGAATCTGGACGTGTATTTGAATAGGCAGGGTTTAGAGAGACATGGGTCAAATGCATGCAATCGCGGCTGGATCAATTGAAGATATCTGTTCGGAATGGACGAGTTCGACCGAAGACTGTGTTTTCAGTGCTGTCCATATCTAATGAGCTCTATGATAGTGCAGGTGAAATGATAAAAAAGATAAATAAAATCAATGAAGTAAAATTGTCTCAAGTTGTTGAATTCAAACAACTTCAGGTAATTTTATTTCAATTATTTTATTTATCTTTTTTATTTGTGTTTTTTTCATTGTTCTGTAACTCTTATTTCTTGATTGTCTCTCTTTCTCTCGCTCCCCACTCTCTCAATATCTTTTTCCTTTCCTCTTCCCACTTTGCTACCCTTCTCCCCTGTTTTCCATTTTGTCTCTGCTTCACCCATCCCCCACATATTTTGTCACATAGCACTGGCTACAGTCTGCGTCATTCACGGCTCCTAATCTCCCTTAGATCTCTCCATGCACTCTCCTTATCACCTTTGCATCTGGAGCCCTGACTCACCATCTCTCAGCCTGGTGTAAACAGCTCCCTAATTCTCCCCCTTTTTTATCTTTAACAAAGGATCAGTTCGAATCGAAACGTCAGCTCTTTTCTCTCCTTGCAGATGGTGCCAGACGTGCTGAGACTTTCCAGCATTTTCTCTTTTGTTTCAGATTCCAGCATCCGCAGTAATTTTATTTTAGTAATGGCTCTATGATATTGCTGGTGTCATGATAACTCCAGCTTCTATGCATGAGAGGTGAGCAAGCGAATGAATTCCTTTTGGAAGTCGCGTGACAAGTATTAACAGAGATCAAGGAAAATAACATGAACGAATCTTTGATTAGAATTGAAGCCTGAACTCTGGTTCTGCTCCGAGACTGTGCCAGGTCTGATTAATACTGCATATATTTCATGATTTGCATTTGTTTGTGAAAACAATTGAGACTGATTGATTTGCTGCAGACAACATCCAGCAGTCATCATGGGTACGGCGATCAAGTCGTGCGTCTAGCCCTGTCAAATGTTTTATTGCGCAGGTGAGGCTTCCTGTTTCGTGGTTTGGTGGAGCACGTTGTTTGGAAAAATAGCAACGCAGCTGAGATCCGGCATGGGACCAGCGGGTTGATGTTCCATGACAGCGATGGTCGCCTTTCGAATGAGCACACATCTCAACCGACCATGTGACAAGTTCTTGCAGACGGTGAAAGTAAAAGCCACGGCGAACACTGACACAGCCCTGCTAACGACGGAAGCGCCTCTCGTGGTCAGTGCGGGGATTGAACCCAAGACCTTGGCGTTATTAGCACCACGCTCCAACCAGCTGAGCTAACCGACCAACACAGCACAGGCGGCGAAAGTAAATGCCTATATTGCCGGTGCTCACAACCACGGCGGCTGTTCATTTTCTGCTTCATGTCGATCGCACGATAGTCTGAAGTATTTCCTTTCGTTGCAAAGCTTTTCAACGAAAAAAAAGCATTTACTTTTCCGAACGCGCATACTCGACTTAACCATTTGCTCTGATATTCAAAATGAAGCACAATGTCCGGACGCGTGCAATTTCAATCGCAATGCCACCAGCTCAGCTGCAGCTTGTCATGTTGAAAAATATCGTCTGTCGAAACGTCCCATCAACGATCGCTCACTGTTCTTCTGGATACTCACAGACTTTTGGAGTCAGCGTTATGTGCTGCTGATAAACTGCTACGAACCTTATGCCAAATGCATTTGAATTGAAATCTAACAGTGGGATTTTTTCTGCTCCCGAACGACGCAGTTGCTTTGGTGTCAGCAACAGCTCAGACGCCAATTGCACGTTTTGCTCAATCACTCATGTTGCTAATTCAATCTTCGTTTGACAGCATATTTAGAAAGTTATCACGCCTTCCTGCAGCGGTCGTCAGTGACAGATCAGATGCTAAGATGATTGCTTCAGACAGCATGCTACATCCTCCATTTGAAAATGGAAAAGGTGCAAACGGTTGCAGGCTGAACACACACTCACTATATTGCCTGGCGTGTCAGAGGCTGGGAGCGGAGCTTATGGAGGCTTTTCAATCATGAGGGGCATGAATCGGGTAAATAGACAAGTTTCTTTCGCTCAGGTGTGGCAGTGCAGAACTAGAGGGTATAAATCAGGTGTGGGAGTACGAGAATTGGAAAGGCAGTGATGGGCAATGGCTGCGCGCAGAGGGTGGTGCGTTTCTGGAACAAATTGCCAGACGAGCTGGTGATGGATGGTAAAATTCCAATACTTTTAAGGAATCTGGACGTGTATTTGAATAGGCAGGGTTTAGAGAGACATGGGTCAAATGCATGCAATCGCGGCTGGATCAATTGAAGATATCTGTTCGGAATGGACGAGTTCGACCGAAGACTGTGTTTTCAGTGCTGTCCATATCTAATGAGCTCTATGATAGTGCAGGTGAAATGATAAAAAAGATAAATAAAATCAATGAAGTAAAATTGTCTCAAGTTGTTGAATTCAAACAACTTCAGGTAATTTTATTTCAATTATTTTATTTATCTTTTTTATTTGTGTTTTTTTCATTGTTCTGTAACTCTTATTTCTTGATTGTCTCTCTTTCTCTCGCTCCCCACTCTCTCAATATCTTTTTCCTTTCCTCTTCCCACTTTGCTACCCTTCTCCCCTGTTTTCCATTTTGTCTCTGCTTCACCCATCCCCCACATATTTTGTCACATAGCACTGGCTACAGCCTGCGTCATTCACGGCTCCTAATCTCCCTTAGATCTCTCCATGCACTCTCATTATCACCTTTGCATCTGGAGCCCTGACTCACCATCTCTCAGCCTGGTGTAAACAGCTCCCTAATTCTCCCCCTTTTTTATCTTTAACAAAGGATCAGTTCGACTCGAAACGTCAGCTCTTTTCTCTCCTTGCAGATGGTGCCAGACGTGCTGAGACTTTCCAGCATTTTCTCTTTTGGTTTCAGATTCCAGCATCCGCAGTAATTTTATTTTATTAATGGCTCTATGATATTGCTGGTGTCATAATAACTCCAGCTTCTATGCATGAGAGGTGAGCAAGCGAATGAATTCCTTTTGGAAGTCGCGTGACAAGTATTAACAGAGATCAAGGAAAATAACATGAACGAATCTTTGATTTGAATTGAAGCCTGAACTCTGGTTCTGCTCCGAGACTGTGCCAGGTCTGCTTAATACTGCATATATTTCATGATTTGCATTTGTTTGTGAAAACAATTGAGACTGATTGATTTGCTGCAGACAACATCCAGCAGTCATCATGGGTACGGCGATCAAGTCGTGCGTCTAGCCCTGTCAAATGTTTTATTGCGCAGGTGAGGCTTCCTGTTTCGTGGTTTGGTGGAGCACGTTGTTTGGAAAAATAGCAACGCAGCTGAGATCCGGCATGGGACCAGCGGGTTGATGTTCCATGACAGCGATGGTCGCCTTTCGAATGAGCACACATCTCAACCGACCATGTGACAAGTTCTTGCAGACGGTGAAAGTAAAAGCCACGGCGAACACTGACACAGCCCTGCTAACGACGGAAGCGCCTCTCGTGGTCAGTGCGGGGATTGAACACAAGACCTCGGCGTTATTAGCACCACGCTCTAACCAGCTGAGCTAACCGACCAACACAGCACAGGCAGCGAAAGTAAATGCCTATATTGCCGGTGCTCACAACCACGGCGGCTGTTCATTTTCTGCTTCATGTCGATCGCACGATAGTCTGAAGTATTTCCTTTCGTTGCAAAGCTTTTCAACGAAAAAAAAGCATTTACTTTTCCGAACGCGCATACTCGACTTAACCATTTGCTCTGATATTCAAAATGAAGCACAATGTCCGGACGCGTGCAATTTCAATCGCAATGCCACCAGCTCAGCTGCAGCTTGTCATGTTGAAAAATATCGTCTGTCGAAACGTCCCTTCAACGATCGCTCACTGTTCTTCTGGATACTCACAGACTTTTGGAGTCAGCGTTATGTGCTGCTGATAAACTGCTACGAACCTTATGCCAAATGCATTTGAATTGAAATCTAACAGTGGGATTTTTTCTGCTCCCGAACGACGCAGTTGCTTTGGTGTCAGCAACAGCTCAGACGCCAATTGCACGTTTTGCTCAATCACTCATGTTGCTAATTCAATCTTCGTTTGACAGCATATTTAGAAAGTTATCACGCCTTCCTGCAGCGGTCGTCAGTGACAGATCAGATGCTAAGATGATTGCTTCAGACAGCATGCTACATCCTCCATTTGAAAATGGAAAAGGTGCAAACGGTTGCAGGCTGAACACACACTCACTATATTGCCTGGCGTGTCAGAGGCTGGGAGCGGAGCTTATGGAGGCTTTTCAATCATGAGGGGCATGAATCGGGTAAATAGACAAGTTTCTTTCGCTCAGGTGTGGCAGTGCAGAACTAGAGGGTATAAATCAGGTGTGGGAGTACGAGAATTGGAAAGGCAGTGATGGGCAATGGCTGCGCGCAGAGGGTGGTGCGTTTCTGGAACAAGTTGCCAGACGAGCTGGTGATGGATGGTAAAATTCCAATACTTTTAAGGAATCTGGACGTGTATTTGAATAGGCAGGGTTTAGAGAGACATGGGTCAAATGCATGCAATCGCGGCTGGATCAATTGAAGATATCTGTTCGGAATGGACGAGTTCGACCGAAGACTGTGTTTTCAGTGCTGTCCATATCTAATGAGCTCTATGATAGTGCAGGTGAAATGATAAAAAAGATAAATAAAATCAATGAAGTAAAATTGTCTCAAGTTGTTGAATTCAAACAACTTCAGGTAATTTTATTTCAATTATTTTATTTATCTTTTTTATTTGTGTTTTTTTCATTGTTCTGTAACTCTTATTTCTTGATTGTCTCTCTTTCTCTCGCTCCCCACTCTCTCAATATATTTTTCCTTTCCTCTTCCCACTTTGCCACCCTTCTCCCCTGTTTTCCATTTTGTCTCTGCTTCACCCATCCCCCACATATTTTGTCACATAGCACTGGCTACAGCCTGCGTCATTCACGGCTCCTAATCTCCCTTAGATCTCTCCATGCACTCTCATTATCACCTTTGCATCTGGAGCCCTGACTCACCATCTCTCAGCCTGGTGTAAACAGCTCCCTAATTCTCCCCCTTTTTTATCTTTAACAAAGGATCAGTTCGACTCGAAACGTCAGCTCTTTTCTCTCCTTGCAGATGGTGCCAGACGTGCTGAGACTTTCCAGCATTTTCTCTTTTGGTTTCAGATTCCAGCATCCGCAGTAATTTTATTTTATTAATGGCTCTATGATATTGCTGGTGTCATGATAACTCCAGCTTCTATGCATGAGAGGTGAGCAAGCGAATGAATTCCTTTTGGAAGTCGCGTGACAAGTATTAACAGAGATCAAGGAAAATAACATGAACGAATCTTTGATTTGAATTGAAGCCTGAACTCTGGTTCTGCTCCGAGACTGTGCCAGGTCTGATTAATACTGCATATATTTCATGATTTGCATTTGTTTGTGAAAACAATTGAGACTGATTGATTTGCTGCAGACAACATCCAGCAGTCATCATGGGTACGGCGATCAAGTCGTGCGTCTAGCCCTGTCAAATGTTTTATTGCGCAGGTGAGGCTTCCTGTTTCGTGGTTTGGTGGAGCACGTTGTTTGGAAAAATAGCAACGCAGCTGAGATCCGGCATGGGACCAGCGGGTTGATGTTCCATGACAGCGATGGTCGCCTTTCGAATGAGCACACATCTCAACCGACCATGTGACAAGTTCTTGCAGACGGTGAAAGTAAAAGCCACGGCGAACACTGACACAGCCCTGCTAACGACGGAAGCGCCTCTCGTGGTCAGTGCGGGGATTGAACACAAGACCTCGGCGTTATTAGCACCACGCTCTAACCAGCTGAGCTAACCGACCAACACAGCACAGGCACCGAAAGTAAATGCCTATATTGCCGGTGCTCACAACCACGGCGGCTGTTCATTTTCTGCTTCATGTCGATCGCACGATAGTCTGAAGTATTTCCTTTCGTTGCAAAGCTTTTCAACGAAAAAAAAGCATTTACTTTTCCGAACGCGCATACTCGACTTAACCATTTGCTCTGATATTCAAAATGAAGCACAATGTCCGGACGCGTGCAATTTCAATCGCAATGCCACCAGCTCAGCTGCAGCTTGTCATGTTGAAAAATATCGTCTGTCGAAACGTCCCTTCAACGATCGCTCACTGTTCTTCTGGATACTCACAGACTTTTGGAGTCAGCGTTATGTGCTGCTGATAAACTGCTACGAACCTTATGCCAAATGCATTTGAATTGAAATCTAACAGTGGGATTTTTTCTGCTCCCGAACGACGCAGTTGCTTTGGTGTCAGCAACAGCTCAGACGCCAATTGCACGTTTTGCTCAATCACTCATGTTGCTAATTCAATCTTCGTTTGACAGCATATTTAGAAAGTTATCACGCCTTCCTGCAGCGGTCGTCAGTGACAGATCAGATGCTAAGATGATTGCTTCAGACAGCATGCTACATCCTCCATTTGAAAATGGAAAAGGTGCAAACGGTTGCAGGCTGAACACACACTCACTATATTGCCTGGCGTGTCAGAGGCTGGGAGCGGAGCTTATGGAGGCTTTTCAATCATGAGGGGCATGAATCGGGTAAATAGACAAGTTTCTTTCGCTCAGGTGTGGCAGTGCAGAACTAGAGGGTATAAATCAGGTGTGGGAGTACGAGAATTGGAAAGGCAGTGATGGGCAATGGCTGCGCGCAGAGGGTGGTGCGTTTCTGGAACAAGTTGCCAGACGAGCTGGTGATGGATGGTAAAATTCCAATACTTTTAAGGAATCTGGACGTGTATTTGAATAGGCAGGGTTTAGAGAGACATGGGTCAAATGCATGCAATCGCGGCTGGATCAATTGAAGATATCTGTTCGGAATGGACGAGTTCGACCGAAGACTGTGTTTTCAGTGCTGTCCATATCTAATGAGCTCTATGATAGTGCAGGTGAAATGATAAAAAAGATAAATAAAATCAATGAAGTAAAATTGTCTCAAGTTGTTGAATTCAAACAACTTCAGGTAATTTTATTTCAATTATTTTATTTATCTTTTTTATTTGTGTTTTTTTCATTGTTCTGTAACTCTTATTTCTTGATTGTCTCTCTTTCTCTCGCTCCCCACTCTCTCAATATATTTTTCCTTTCCTCTTCCCACTTTGCCACCCTTCTCCCCTGTTTTCCATTTTGTCTCTGCTTCACCCATCCCCCACATATTTTGTCACATAGCACTGGCTACAGCCTGCGTCATTCACGGCTCCTAATCTCCCTTAGATCTCTCCATGCACTCTCATTATCACCTTTGCATCTGGAGCCCTGACTCACCATCTCTCAGCCTGGTGTAAACAGCTCCCTAATTCTCCCCCTTTTTTATCTTTAACAAAGGATCAGTTCGACTCGAAACGTCAGCTCTTTTCTCTCCTTGCAGATGGTGCCAGACGTGCTGAGACTTTCCAGCATTTTCTCTTTTGGTTTCAGATTCCAGCATCCGCAGTAATTTTATTTTATTAATGGCTCTATGATATTGCTGGTGTCATGATAACTCCAGCTTCTATGCATGAGAGGTGAGCAAGCGAATGAATTCCTTTTGGAAGTCGCGTGACAAGTATTAACAGAGATCAAGGAAAATAACATGAACGAATCTTTGATTTGAATTGAAGCCTGAACTCTGGTTCTGCTCCGAGACTGTGCCAGGTCTGATTAATACTGCATATATTTCATGATTTGCATTTGTTTGTGAAAACAATTGAGACTGATTGATTTGCTGCAGACAACATCCAGCAGTCATCATGGGTACGGCGATCAAGTCGTGCGTCTAGCCCTGTCAAATGTTTTATTGCGCAGGTGAGGCTTCCTGTTTCGTGGTTTGGTGGAGCACGTTGTTTGGAAAAATAGCAACGCAGCTGAGATCCGGCATGGGACCAGCGGGTTGATGTTACATGACTGCGATGGTCGCCTTTCGAATGAGCACACATCTCAACCGACCATGTGACAAGTTCTTGCAGACGGTGAAAGTAAAAGCCACGGCGAACACTGACACAGCCCTGCTAACGACGGAAGCGCCTCTCGTGGTCAGTGCGGGGATTGAACCCACGACCTTGGCGTTATTAGCACCACGCTCTAACCAGCTGAGCTAACCGACCAACACAGCACAGGCACCGAAAGTAAATGCCTATATTGCCGGTGCTCACAACCACGGCGGCTGTTCATTTTCTGCTTCATGTCGATCGCACGATAGTCTGAAGTATTTCCTTTCGTTGCAAAGCTTTTCAACGAAAAAAAAGCATTTACTTTTCCGAACGCGCATACTCGACTTAACCATTTGCTCTGATATTCAAAATGAAGCACAATGTCCGGACGCGTGCAATTTCAATCGCAATGCCACCAGCTCAGCTGCAGCTTGTCATGTTGAAAAATATCGTCTGTCGAAACGTCCCATCAACGATCGCTCACTGTTCTTCTGGATACTCACAGACTTTTGGAGTCAGCGTTATGTGCTGCTGATAAACTGCTACGAACCTTATGCCAAATGCATTTGAATTGAAATCTAACAGTGGGATTTTTTCTGCTCCCGAACGACGCAGTTGCTTTGGTGTCAGCAACAGCTCAGACGCCAATTGCACGTTTTGCTCAATCACTCATGTTGCTAATTCAATCTTCGTTTGACAGCATATTTAGAAAGTTATCACGCCTTCCTGCAGCGGTCGTCAGTGACAGATCAGATGCTAAGATGATTGCTTCAGACAGCATGCTACATCCTCCATTTGAAAATGGAAAAGGTGCAAACGGTTGCAGGCTGAACACACACTCACTATATTGCCTGGCGTGTCAGAGGCTGGGAGCGGAGCTTATGGAGGCTTTTCAATCATGAGGGGCATGAATCGGGTAAATAGACAAGTTTCTTTCGCTCAGGTGTGGCAGTGCAGAACTAGAGGGTATAAATCAGGTGTGGGAGTACGAGAATTGGAAAGGCAGTGATGGGCAATGGCTGCGCGCAGAGGGTGGTGCGTTTCTGGAACAAGTTGCCAGACGAGCTGGTGATGGATGGTAAAATTCCAATACTTTTAAGGAATCTGGACGTGTATTTGAATAGGCAGGGTTTAGAGAGACATGGGTCAAATGCATGCAATCGCGGCTGGATCAATTGAAGATATCTGTTCGGAATGGACGAGTTCGACCGAAGACTGTGTTTTCAGTGCTGTCCATATCTAATGAGCTCTATGATAGTGCAGGTGAAATGATAAAAAAGATAAATAAAATCAATGAAGTAAAATTGTCTCAAGTTGTTGAATTCAAACAACTTCAGGTAATTTTATTTCAATTATTTTATTTATCTTTTTTATTTGTGTTTTTTTCATTGTTCTGTAACTCTTATTTCTTGATTGTCTCTCTTTCTCTCGCTCCCCACTCTCTCAATATATTTTTCCTTTCCTCTTCCCACTTTGCCACCCTTCTCCCCTGTTTTCCATTTTGTCTCTGCTTCACCCATCCCCCACATATTTTGTCACATAGCACTGGCTACAGCCTGCGTCATTCACGGCTCCTAATCTCCCTTAGATCTCTCCATGCACTCTCATTATCACCTTTGCATCTGGAGCCCTGACTCACCATCTCTCAGCCTGGTGTAAACAGCTCCCTAATTCTCCCCCTTTTTTATCTTTAACAAAGGATCAGTTCGACTCGAAACGTCAGCTCTTTTCTCTCCTTGCAGATGGTGCCAGACGTGCTGAGACTTTCCAGCATTTTCTCTTTTGGTTTCAGATTCCAGCATCCGCAGTAATTTTATTTTATTAATGGCTCTATGATATTGCTGGTGTCATGATAACTCCAGCTTCTATGCATGAGAGGTGAGCAAGCGAATGAATTCCTTTTGGAAGTCGCGTGACAAGTATTAACAGAGATCAAGGAAAATAACATGAACGAATCTTTGATTTGAATTGAAGCCTGAACTCTGGTTCTGCTCCGAGACTGTGCCAGGTCTGATTAATACTGCATATATTTCATGATTTGCATTTGTTTGTGAAAACAATTGAGACTGATTGATTTGCTGCAGACAACATCCAGCAGTCATCATGGGTACGGCGATCAAGTCGTGCGTCTAGCCCTGTCAAATGTTTTATTGCGCAGGTGAGGCTTCCTGTTTCGTGGTTTGGTGGAGCACGTTGTTTGGAAAAATAGCAACGCAGCTGAGATCCGGCATGGGACCAGCGGGTTGATGTTACATGACTGCGATGGTCGCCTTTCGAATGAGCACACATCTCAACCGACCATGTGACAAGTTCTTGCAGACGGTGAAAGTAAAAGCCACGGCGAACACTGACACAGCCCTGCTAACGACGGAAGCGCCTCTCGTGGTCAGTGCGGGGATTGAACCCACGACCTTGGCGTTATTAGCACCACGCTCTAACCAGCTGAGCTAACCGACCAACACAGCACAGGCACCGAAAGTAAATGCCTATATTGCCGGTGCTCACAACCACGGCGGCTGTTCATTTTCTGCTTCATGTCGATCGCACGATAGTCTGAAGTATTTCCTTTCGTTGCAAAGCTTTTCAACGAAAAAAAAGCATTTACTTTTCCGAACGCGCATACTCGACTTAACCATTTGCTCTGATATTCAAAATGAAGCACAATGTCCGGACGCGTGCAATTTCAATCGCAATGCCACCAGCTCAGCTGCAGCTTGTCATGTTGAAAAATATCGTCTGTCGAAACGTCCCATCAACGATCGCTCACTGTTCTTCTGGATACTCACAGACTTTTGGAGTCAGCGTTATGTGCTGCTGATAAACTGCTACGAACCTTATGCCAAATGCATTTGAATTGAAATCTAACAGTGGGATTTTTTCTGCTCCCGAACGACGCAGTTGCTTTGGTGTCAGCAACAGCTCAGACGCCAATTGCACGTTTTGCTCAATCACTCATGTTGCTAATTCAATCTTCGTTTGACAGCATATTTAGAAAGTTATCACGCCTTCCTGCAGCGGTCGTCAGTGACAGATCAGATGCTAAGATGATTGCTTCAGACAGCATGCTACATCCTCCATTTGAAAATGGAAAAGGTGCAAACGGTTGCAGGCTGAACACACACTCACTATATTGCCTGGCGTGTCAGAGGCTGGGAGCGGAGCTTATGGAGGCTTTTCAATCATGAGGGGCATGAATCGGGTAAATAGACAAGTTTCTTTCGCTCAGGTGTGGCAGTGCAGAACTAGAGGGTATAAATCAGGTGTGGGAGTACGAGAATTGGAAAGGCAGTGATGGGCAATGGCTGCACGCAGAGGGTGGTGCGTTTCTGGAACAAGTTGCCAGACGAGCTGGTGATGGATGGTAAAATTCCAATACTTTTAAGGAATCTGGACGTGCATTTGAATAGGCAGGGTTTAGAGAGACATGGGTCAAATGCATGCAATCGCGGCTGGATCAATTGAAGATATCTGTTCGGAATGGACGAGTTCGACCGAAGACTGTGTTTTCAGTGCTGTCCATATCTAATGAGCTCTATGATAGTGCAGGTGAAATGATAAAAAAGATAAATAAAATCAATGAAGTAAAATTGTCTCAAGTTGTTGAATTCAAACAACTTCAGGTAATTTTATTTCAATTATTTTATTTATCTTTTTTATTTGTGTTTTTTTCATTGTTCTGTAACTCTTATTTCTTGATTGTCTCTCTTTCTCTCGCTCCCCACTCTCTCAATATCTTTTTCCTTTCCTCTTCCCACTTTGCTACCCTTCTCCCCTGTTTTCCATTTTGTCTCTGCTTCACCCATCCCCCACATATTTTGTCACATAGCACTGGCTACAGCCTGCGTCATTCACGGCTCCTAATCTCCCTTAGATCTCTCCATGCACTCTCATTATCACCTTTGCATCTGGAGCCCTGACTCACCATCTCTCAGCCTGGTGTAAACAGCTCCCTAATTCTCCCCCTTTTTTATCTTTAACAAAGGATCAGTTCGACTCGAAACGTCAGCTCTTTTCTCTCCTTGCAGATGGTGCCAGACGTGCTGAGACTTTCCAGCATTTTCTCTTTTGGTTTCAGATTCCAGCATCCGCAGTAATTTTATTTTATTAATGGCTCTATGATATTGCTGGTGTCATGATAACTCCAGCTTCTATGCATGAGAGGTGAGCAAGCGAATGAATTCCTTTTGGAAGTCGCGTGACAAGTATTAACAGAGATCAAGGAAAATAACATGAACGAATCTTTGATTTGAATTGAAGCCTGAACTCTGGTTCTGCTCCGAGACTGTGCCAGGTCTGCTTAATACTGCATATATTTCATGATTTGCATTTGTTTGTGAAAACAATTGAGACTGATTGATTTGCTGCAGACAACATCCAGCAGTCATCATGGGTACGGCGATCAAGTCGTGCGTCTAGCCCTGTCAAATGTTTTATTGCGCAGGTGAGGCTTCCTGTTTCGTGGTTTGGTGGAGCACGTTGTTTGGAAAAATAGCAACGCAGCTGAGATCCGGCATGGGACCAGCGGGTTGATGTTCCATGACAGCGATGGTCGCCTTTCGAATGAGCACACATCTCAACCGACCATGTGACAAGTTCTTGCAGACGGTGAAAGTAAAAGCCACGGCGAACACTGACACAGCCCTGCTAACGACGGAAGCGCCTCTCGTGGTCAGTGCGGGGATTGAACCCACGACCTTGGCGTTATTAGCACCACGCTCTAACCAGCTGAGCTAACCGACCAACACAGCACAGGCAGCGAAAGTAAATGCCTATATTGCCGGTGCTCACAACCACGGCGGCTGTTCATTTTCTGCTTCATGTCGATCGCACGATAGTCTGAAGTATTTCCTTTCGTTGCAAAGCTTTTCAACGAAAAAAAAGCATTTACTTTTCCGAACGCGCATACTCGACTTAACCATTTGCTCTGATATTCAAAATGAAGCACAATGTCCGGACGCGTGCAATTTCAATCGCAATGCCACCAGCTCAGCTGCAGCTTGTCATGTTGAAAAATATCGTCTGTCGAAACGTCCCTTCAACGATCGCTCACTGTTCTTCTGGATACTCACAGACTTTTGGAGTCAGCGTTATGTGCTGCTGATAAACTGCTGCGAACCTTATGCCAAATGCATTTGAATTGAAATCTAACAGTGGGATTTTTTCTGCTCCCGAACGACGCAGTTGCTTTGGTGTCAGCAACAGCTCAGACGCCAATTGCACGTTTTGCTCAATCACTCATGTTGCTAATTCAATCTTCGTTTGACAGCATATTTAGAAAGTTATCACGCCTTCCTGCAGCGGTCGTCAGTGACAGATCAGATGCTAAGATGATTGCTTCAGACAGCATGCTACATCCTCCATTTGAAAATGGAAAAGGTGCAAACGGTTGCAGGCTGAACACACACTCACTATATTGCCTGGCGTGTCAGAGGCTGGGAGCGGAGCTTATGGAGGCTTTTCAATCATGAGGGGCATGAATCGGGTAAATAGACAAGTTTCTTTCGCTCAGGTGTGGCAGTGCAGAACTAGAGGGTATAAATCAGGTGTGGGAGTACGAGAATTGGAAAGGCAGTGATGGGCAATGGCTGCGCGCAGAGGGTGGTGCGTTTCTGGAACAAGTTGCCAGACGAGCTGGTGATGGATGGTAAAAGTCCAATACTTTTAAGGAATCTGGACGTGTATTTGAATAGGCAGGGTTTAGAGAGACATGGGTCAAATGCATGCAATCGCGGCTGGATCAATTGAAGATATCTGTTCGGAATGGACGAGTTCGACCGAAGACTGTGTTTTCAGTGCTGTCCATATCTAATGAGCTCTATGATAGTGCAGGTGAAATGATAAAAAAGATAAATAAAATCAATGAAGTAAAATTGACTCAAGTTGTTGAATTCAAACAACTTCAGGTAATTTTATTTCAATTATTTTATTTATCTTTTTTATTTGTGTTTTTTTCATTGTTCTGTAACTCTTATTTCTTGATTGTCTCTCTTTCTCTCGCTCCCCACTCTCTCAATATCTTTTTCCTTTCCTCTTCCCACTTTGCTACCCTTCTCCCCTGTTTTCCATTTTGTCTCTGCTTCACCCATCCCCCACATATTTTGTCACATAGCACTGGCTACAGCCTGCGTCATTCACGGCTCCTAATCTCCCTTAGATCTCTCCATGCACTCTCATTATCACCTTTGCATCTGGAGCCCTGACTCACCATCTCTCAGCCTGGTGTAAACAGCTCCCTAATTCTCCCCCTTTTTTATCTTTAACAAAGGATCAGTTCGACTCGAAACGTCAGCTCTTTTCTCTCCTTGCAGATGGTGCCAGACGTGCTGAGACTTTCCAGCATTTTCTCTTTTGGTTTCAGATTCCAGCATCCGCAGTAAT
The DNA here is from genome assembly GCF_037043375.1 of Chiloscyllium plagiosum. Classification (NCBI taxonomy): domain Eukaryota; kingdom Metazoa; phylum Chordata; class Chondrichthyes; order Orectolobiformes; family Hemiscylliidae; genus Chiloscyllium; species Chiloscyllium plagiosum. The sequence goes on from NW_028270183.1 coordinate 44,775,518, forward strand.
TTTATTTTATTAATGGCTCTATGATATTGCTGGTGTCATGATAACTCCAGCTTCTATGCATGAGAGGTGAGCAAGCGAATGAATTCCTTTTGGAAGTCGCGTGACAAGTATTAACAGAGATCAAGGAAAATAACATGAACGAATCTTTGATTTGAATTGAAGCCTGAACTCTGGTTCTGCTCCGAGACTGTGCCAGGTCTGCTTAATACTGCATATATTTCATGATTTGCATTTGTTTGTGAAAACAATTGAGACTGATTGATTTGCTGCAGACAACATCCAGCAGTCATCATGGGTACGGCGATCAAGTCGTGCGTCTAGCCCTGTCAAATGTTTTATTGCGCAGGTGAGGCTTCCTGTTTCGTGGTTTGGTGGAGCACGTTGTTTGGAAAAATAGCAACGCAGCTGAGATCCGGCATGGGACCAGCGGGTTGATGTTCCATGACAGCGATGGTCGCCTTTCGAATGAGCACACATCTCAACCGACCATGTGACAAGTTCTTGCAGACGGTGAAAGTAAAAGCCACGGCGAACACTGACACAGCCCTGCTAACGACGGAAGCGCCTCTCGTGGTCAGTGCGGGGATTGAACCCACGACCTTGGCGTTATTAGCACCACGCTCTAACCAGCTGAGCTAACCGACCAACACAGCGCAAGCAGCGAAAGTAAATGCCTATATTGCCGGTGCTCACAACCACGGCGGCTGTTCATTTTCTGCTTCATGTCGATCGCACGATAGTCTGAAGTATTTCCTTTCGTTGCAAAGCTTTTCAACGAAAAAAAAGCATTTACTTTTCCGAACGCGCATACTCGACTTAACCATTTGCTCTGATATTCCAAATGAAGCACAATGTCCGGACGCGTGCAATTTCAATCGCAATGCCACCAGCTCAGCTGCAACTTGTCATGTTGAAAAATATCGTCTGTCGAAACGTCCCTTCAACGATCGCTCACTGTTCTTCTGGATACTCACAGACTTTTGGAGTCAGCGTTATGTGCTGCTGATAAACTGCTACGAACCTTATGCCAAATGCATTTGAATTGAAATCTAACAGTGGGATTTTTTCTGCTCCCGAACGACGCAGTTGCTTTGGTGTCAGCAACAGCTCAGACGCCAATTACACGTTTTGCTCAATCACTCATGTTGCTAATTCAATCTTCGTTTGACAGCATATTTAGAAAGTTATCACGCCTTCCTGCAGCGGTCGTCAGTGACAGATCAGATGCTAAGATGATTGCTTCAGACAGCATGCTACATCCTCCATTTGAAAATGGAAAAGGTGCAAACGGTTGCAGGCTGAACACACACTCACTATATTGCCTGGCGTGTCAGAGGCTGGGAGCGGAGCTTATGGAGGCTTTTCAATCATGAGGGGCATGAATCGGGTAAATAGACAAGTTTCTTTCGCTCAGGTGTGGCAGTGCAGAACTAGAGGGTATAAATCAGGTGTGGGAGTACGAGAATTGGAAAGGCAGTGATGGGCAATGGCTGCGCGCAGAGGGTGGTGCGTTTCTGGAACAAGTTGCCAGACGAGCTGGTGATGGATGGTAAAAGTCCAATACTTTTAAGGAATCTGGACGTGTATTTGAATAGGCAGGGTTTAGAGAGACATGGGTCAAATGCATGCAATCGCGGCTGGATCAATTGAAGATATCTGTTCGGAATGGACGAGTTCGACCGAAGACTGTGTTTTCAGTGCTGTCCATATCTAATGAGCTCTATGATAGTGCAGGTGAAATGATAAAAAAGATAAATAAAATCAATGAAGTAAAATTGTCTCAAGTTGTTGAATTCAAACAACTTCAGGTAATTTTATTTCAATTATTTTATTTATCTTTTTTATTTGTGTTTTTTTCATTGTTCTGTAACTCTTATTTCTTGATTGTCTCTCTTTCTCTCGCTCCCCACTCTCTCAATATCTTTTTCCTTTCCTCTTCCCACTTTGCTACCCTTCTCCCCTGTTTTCCATTTTGTCTCTGCTTCACCCATCCCCCACATATTTTGTCACATAGCACTGGCTACAGCCTGCGTCATTCACGGCTCCTAATCTCCCTTAGATCTCTCCATGCACTCTCATTATCACCTTTGCATCTGGAGCCCTGACTCACCATCTCTCAGCCTGGTGTAAACAGCTCCCTAATTCTCCCCCTTTTTTATCTTTAACAAAGGATCAGTTCGACTCGAAACGTCAGCTCTTTTCTCTCCTTGCAGATGGTGCCAGACGTGCTGAGACTTTCCAGCATTTTCTCTTTTGGTTTCAGATTCCAGCATCCGCAGTAATTTTATTTTATTAATGGCTCTATGATATTGCTGGTGTCATGATAACTCCAGCTTCTATGCATGAGAGGTGAGCAAGCGAATGAATTCCTTTTGGAAGTCGCGTGACAAGTATTAACAGAGATCAAGGAAAATAACATGAACGAATCTTTGATTTGAATTGAAGCCTGAACTCTGGTTCTGCTCCGAGACTGTGCCAGGTCTGCTTAATACTGCATATATTTCATGATTTGCATTTGTTTGTGAAAACAATTGAGACTGATTGATTTGCTGCAGACAACATCCAGCAGTCATCATGGGTACGGCGATCAAGTCGTGCGTCTAGCCCTGTCAAATGTTTTATTGCGCAGGTGAGGCTTCCTGTTTCGTGGTTTGGTGGAGCACGTTGTTTGGAAAAATAGCAACGCAGCTGAGATCCGGCATGGGACCAGCGGGTTGATGTTCCATGACAGCGATGGTCGCCTTTCGAATGAGCACACATCTCAACCGACCATGTGACAAGTTCTTGCAGACGGTGAAAGCAAAAGCCACGGCGAACACTGACACAGCCCTGCTAACGACGGAAGCGCCTCTCGTGGTCAGTGCGGGGATTGAACCCACGACCTTGGCGTTATTAGCACCACGCTCTAACCAGCTGAGCTAACCGACCAACACAGCACAGGCAGCGAAAGTAAATGCCTATATTGCCGGTGCTCACAACCACGGCGGCTGTTCATTTTCTGCTTCATGTCGATCGCACGATAGTCTGAAGTATTTCCTTTCGTTGCAAAGCTTTTCAACGAAAAAAAAGCATTTACTTTTCCGAACGCGCATACTCGACTTAACCATTTGCTCTGATATTCAAAATGAAGCACAATGTCCGGACGCGTGCAATTTCAATCGCAATGCCACCAGCTCAGCTGCAGCTTGTCATGTTGAAAAATATCGTCTGTCGAAACGTCCCTTCAACGATCGCTCACTGTTCTTCTGGATACTCACAGACTTTTGGAGTCAGCGTTATGTGCTGCTGATAAACTGCTGCGAACCTTATGCCAAATGCATTTGAATTGAAATCTAACAGTGGGATTTTTTCTGCTCCCGAACGACGCAGTTGCTTTGGTGTCAGCAACAGCTCAGACGCCAATTGCACGTTTTGCTCAATCACTCATGTTGCTAATTCAATCTTCGTTTGACAGCATATTTAGAAAGTTATCACGCCTTCCTGCAGCGGTCGTCAGTGACAGATCAGATGCTAAGATGATTGCTTCAGACAGCATGCTACATCCTCCATTTGAAAATGGAAAAGGTGCAAACGGTTGCAGGCTGAACACACACTCACTATATTGCCTGGCGTGTCAGAGGCTGGGAGCGGAGCTTATGGAGGCTTTTCAATCATGAGGGGCATGAATCGGGTAAATAGACAAGTTTCTTTCGCTCAGGTGTGGCAGTGCAGAACTAGAGGGTATAAATCAGGTGTGGGAGTACGAGAATTGGAAAGGCAGTGATGGGCAATGGCTGCGCGCAGAGGGTGGTGCGTTTCTGGAACAAGTTGCCAGACGAGCTGGTGATGGATGGTAAAAGTCCAATACTTTTAAGGAATCTGGACGTGTATTTGAATAGGCAGGGTTTAGAGAGACATGGGTCAAATGCATGCAATCGCGGCTGGATCAATTGAAGATATCTGTTCGGAATGGACGAGTTCGACCGAAGACTGTGTTTTCAGTGCTGTCCATATCTAATGAGCTCTATGATAGTGCAGGTGAAATGATAAAAAAGATAAATAAAATCAATGAAGTAAAATTGTCTCAAGTTGTTGAATTCAAACAACTTCAGGTAATTTTATTTCAATTATTTTATTTATCTTTTTTATTTGTGTTTTTTTCATTGTTCTGTAACTCTTATTTCTTGATTGTCTCTCTTTCTCTCGCTCCCCACTCTCTCAATATCTTTTTCCTTTCCTCTTCCCACTTTGCTACCCTTCTCCCCTGTTTTCCATTTTGTCTCTGCTTCACCCATCCCCCACATATTTTGTCACATAGCACTGGCTACAGCCTGCGTCATTCACGGCTCCTAATCTCCCTTAGATCTCTCCATGCACTCTCCTTATCACCTTTGCATCTGGAGCCCTGACTCACCATCTCTCAGCCTGGTGTAAACAGCTCCCTAATTCTCCCCCTTTTTTATCTTTAACAAAGGATCAGTTCGACTCGAAACGTCAGCTCTTTTCTCTCCTTGCAGATGGTGCCAGACGTGCTGAGACTTTCCAGCATTTTCTCTTTTGGTTTCAGATTCCAGCATCCGCAGTAATTTTATTTTATTAATGGCTCTATGATATTGCTGGTGTCATGATAACTCCAGCTTCTATGCATGAGAGGTGAGCAAGCGAATGAATTCCTTTTGGAAGTCGCGTGACAAGTATTAACAGAGATCAAGGAAAATAACATGAACGAATCTTTGATTTGAATTGAAGCCTGAACTCTGGTTCTGCTCCGAGACTGTGCCAGGTCTGCTTAATACTGCATATATTTCATGATTTGCATTTGTTTGTGAAAACAATTGAGACTGATTGATTTGCTGCAGACAACATCCAGCAGTCATCATGGGTACGGCGATCAAGTCGTGCGTCTAGCCCTGTCAAATGTTTTATTGCGCAGGTGAGGCTTCCTGTTTCGTGGTTTGGTGGAGCACGTTGTTTGGAAAAATAGCAACGCAGCTGAGATCCGGCATGGGACCAGCGGGTTGATGTTCCATGACAGCGATGGTCGCCTTTCGAATGAGCACACATCTCAACCGACCATGTGACAAGTTCTTGCAGACGGTGAAAGTAAAAGCCACGGCGAACACTGACACAGCCCTGCTAACGACGGAAGCGCCTCTCGTGGTCAGTGCGGGGATTGAACCCACGACCTTGGCGTTATTAGCACCACGCTCTAACCAGCTGAGCTAACCGACCAACACAGCACAGGCAGCGAAAGTAAATGCCTATATTGCCGGTGCTCACAACCACGGCGGCTGTTCATTTTCTGCTTCATGTCGATCGCACGATAGTCTGAAGTATTTCCTTTCGTTGCAAAGCTTTTCAACGAAAAAAAAGCATTTACTTTTCCGAACGCGCATACTCGACTTAACCATTTGCTCTGATATTCAAAATGAAGCACAATGTCCGGACGCGTGCAATTTCAATCGCAATGCCACCAGCTCAGCTGCAGCTTGTCATGTTGAAAAATATCGTCTGTCGAAACGTCCCTTCAACGATCGCTCACTGTTCTTCTGGATACTCACAGACTTTTGGAGTCAGCGTTATGTGCTGCTGATAACCTGCTACGAACCTTATGCCAAATGCATTTGAATTGAAATCTAACAGTGGGATTTTTTCTGCTCCCGAACGACGCAGTTGCTTTGGTGTCAGCAACAGCTCAGACGCCAATTGCACGTTTTGCTCAATCACTCATGTTGCTAATTCAATCTTCGTTTGACAGCATATTTAGAAAGTTATCACGCCTTCCTGCAGCGGTCGTCAGTGACAGATCAGATGCTAAGATGATTGCTTCAGACAGCATGCCACATCCTCCATTTGAAAATGGAAAAGGTGCAAACGGTTGCAGGCTGAACACACACTCACTATATTGCCTGGCGTGTCAGAGGCTGGGAGCGGAGCTTATGGAGGCTTTTCAATCATGAGGGGCATGAATCGGGTAAATAGACAAGTTTCTTTCGCTCAGGTGTGGCAGTGCAGAACTAGAGGGTATAAATCAGGTGTGGGAGTACGAGAATTGGAAAGGCAGTGATGGGCAATGGCTGCGCGCAGAGGGTGGTGCGTTTCTGGAACAAGTTGCCAGACGAGCTGGTGATGGATGGTAAAATTCCAATACTTTTAAGGAATCTGGACGTGTATTTGAATAGGCAGGGTTTAGAGAGACATGGGTCAAATGCATGCAATCGCGGCTGGATCAATTGAAGATATCTGTTCGGAATGGACGAGTTCGACCGAAGACTGTGTTTTCAGTGCTGTCCATATCTAATGAGCTCTATGATAGTGCAGGTGAAATGATAAAAAAGATAAATAAAATCAATGAAGTAAAATTGTCTCAAGTTGTTGAATTCAAACAACTTCAGGTAATTTTATTTCAATTATTTTATTTATCTTTTTTATTTGTGTTTTTTTCATTGTTCTGTAACTCTTATTTCTCGATTGTCTCTCTTTCTCTCGCTCCCCACTCTCTCAATATCTTTTTCCTTTCCTCTTCCCACTTTGCTACCCTTCTCCCCTGTTTTCCATTTTGTCTCTGCTTCACCCATCCCCCACATATTTTGTCACATAGCACTGGCTACAGCCTGCGTCATTCACGGCTCCTAATCTCCCTTAGATCTCTCCATGCACTCTCCTTATCACCTTTGCATCTGGAGCCCTGACTCACCATCTCTCAGCCTGGTGTAAACAGCTCCCTAATTCTCCCCCTTTTTTATCTTTAACAAAGGATCAGTTCGACTCGAAACGTCAGCTCTTTTCTCTCCTTGCAGATGGTGCCAGACGTGCTGAGACTTTCCAGCATTTTCTCTTTTGGTTTCAGATTCCAGCATCCGCAGTAATTTTATTTTATTAATGGCTCTATGATATTGCTGGTGTCATGATAACTCCAGCTTCTATGCATGAGAGGTGAGCAAGCGAATGAATTCCTTTTGGAAGTCGCGTGACAAGTATTAACAGAGATCAAGGAAAATAACATGAACGAATCTTTGATTTGAATTGAAGCCTGAACTCTGGTTCTGCTCCGAGACTGTGCCAGGTCTGCTTAATACTGCATATATTTCATGATTTGCATTTGTTTGTGAAAACAATTGAGACTGATTGATTTGCTGCAGACAACATCCAGCAGTCATCATGGGTACGGCGATCAAGTCGTGCGTCTAGCCCTGTCAAATGTTTTATTGCGCAGGTGAGGCTTCCTGTTTCGTGGTTTGGTGGAGCACGTTGTTTGGAAAAATAGCAACGCAGCTGAGATCCGGCATGGGACCAGCGGGTTGATGTTCCATGACAGCGATGGTCGCCTTTCGAATGAGCACACATCTCAACCGACCATGTGACAAGTTCTTGCAGACGGTGAAAGTAAAAGCCACGGCGAACACTGACACAGCCCTGCTAACGACGGAAGCGCCTCTCGTGGTCAGTGCGGGGATTGAACCCACGACCTTGGCGTTATTAGCACCACGCTCTAACCAGCTGAGCTAACCGACCAACACAGCACAGGCAGCGAAAGTAAATGCCTATATTGCCGGTGCTCACAACCACGGCGGCTGTTCATTTTCTGCTTCATGTCGATCGCACGATAGTCTGAAGTATTTCCTTTCGTTGCAAAGCTTTTCAACGAAAAAAAAGCATTTACTTTTCCGAACGCGCATACTCGACTTAACCATTTGCTCTGATATTCAAAATGAAGCACAATGTCCGGACGCGTGCAATTTCAATCGCAATGCCACCAGCTCAGCTGCAGCTTGTCATGTTGAAAAATAACGTCTGTCGAAACGTCCCTTCAACGATCGCTCACTGTTCTTATGGATACTCACAGACTTTTGGAGTCAGCGTTATGTGCTGCTGATAAACTGCTACGAACCTTATGCCAAATGCATTTGAATTGAAATCTAACAGTGGGATTTTTTCTGCTCCCGAACGACGCAGTTGCTTTGGTGTCAGCAACAGCTCAGACGCCAATTGCACGTTTTGCTCAATCACTCATGTTGCTAATTCAATCTTCGTTTGACAGCATATTTAGAAAGTTATCACGCCTTCCTGCAGCGGTCGTCAGTGACAGATCAGATGCTAAGATGATTGCTTCAGACAGCATGCTACATCCTCCATTTGAAAATGGAAAAGGTGCAAACGGTTGCAGGCTGAACACACACTCACTATATTGCCTGGCGTGTCAGAGGCTGGGAGCGGAGCTTATGGAGGCTTTTCAATCATGAGGGGCATGAATCGGGTAAATAGACAAGTTTCTTTCGCTCAGGTGTGGCAGTGCAGAACTAGAGGGTATAAATCAGGTGTGGGAGTACGAGAATTGGAAAGGCAGTGATGGGCAATGGCTGCGCGCAGAGGGTGGTGCGTTTCTGGAACAAGTTGCCAGACGAGCTGGTGATGGATGGTAAAAGTCCAATACTTTTAAGGAATCTGGACGTGTATTTGAATAGGCAGGGTTTAGAGAGACATGGGTCAAATGCATGCAATCGCGGCTGGATCAATTGAAGATATCTGTTCGGAATGGACGAGTTCGACCGAAGACTGTGTTTTCAGTGCTGTCCATATCTAATGAGCTCTATGATAGTGCAGGTGAAATGATAAAAAAGATAAATAAAATCAATGAAGTAAAATTGTCTCAAGTTGTTGAATTCAAACAACTTCAGGTAATTTTATTTCAATTATTTTATTTATCTTTTTTATTTGTGTTTTTTTCATTGTTCTGTAACTCTTATTTCTTGATTGTCTCTCTTTCTCTCGCTCCCCACTCTCTCAATATCTTTTTCCTTTCCTCTTCCCACTTTGCTACCCTTCTCCCCTGTTTTCCATTTTGTCTCTGCTTCACCCATCCCCCACATATTTTGTCACATAGCACTGGCTACAGCCTGCGTCATTCACGGCTCCTAATCTCCCTTAGATCTCTCCATGCACTCTCCTTATCACCTTTGCATCTGGAGCCCTGACTCACCATCTCTCAGCCTGGTGTAAACAGCTCCCTAATTCTCCCCCTTTTTTATCTTTAACAAAGGATCAGTTCGACTCGAAACGTCAGCTCTTTTCTCTCCTTGCAGATGGTGCCAGACGTGCTGAGACTTTCCAGCATTTTCTCTTTTGGTTTCAGATTCCAGCATCCGCAGTAATTTTATTTTATTAATGGCTCTATGATATTGCTGGTGTCATGATAACTCCAGCTTCTATGCATGAGAGGTGAGCAAGCGAATGAATTCCTTTTGGAAGTCGCGTGACAAGTATTAACAGAGATCAAGGAAAATAACATGAACGAATCTTTGATTTGAATTGAAGCCTGAACTCTGGTTCTGCTCCGAGACTGTGCCAGGTCTGCTTAATACTGCATATATTTCATGATTTGCATTTGTTTGTGAAAACAATTGAGACTGATTGATTTGCTGCAGACAACATCCAGCAGTCATCATGGGTACGGCGATCAAGTCGTGCGTCTAGCCCTGTCAAATGTTTTATTGCGCAGGTGAGGCTTCCTGTTTCGTGGTTTGGTGGAGCACGTTGTTTGGAAAAATAGCAACGCAGCTGAGATCCGGCATGGGACCAGCGGGTTGATGTTCCATGACAGCGATGGTCGCCTTTCGAATGAGCACACATCTCAACCGACCATGTGACAAGTTCTTGCAGACGGTGAAAGTAAAAGCCACGGCGAACACTGACACAGCCCTGCTAACGACGGAAGCGCCTCTCGTGGTCAGTGCGGGGATTGAACCCACGACCTTGGCGTTATTAGCACCACGCTCTAACCAGCTGAGCTAACCGACCAACACAGCACAGGCAGCGAAAGTAAATGCCTATATTGCCGGTGCTCACAACCACGGCGGCTGTTCATTTTCTGCTTCATGTCGATCGCACGATAGTCTGAAGTATTTCCTTTCGTTGCAAAGCTTTTCAACGAAAAAAAAGCATTTACTTTTCCGAACGCGCATACTCGACTTAACCATTTGCTCTGATATTCAAAATGAAGCACAATGTCCGGACGCGTGCAATTTCAATCGCAATGCCACCAGCTCAGCTGCAGCTTGTCATGTTGAAAAATATCGTCTGTCGAAACGTCCCTTCAACGATCGCTCACTGTTCTTCTGGATACTCACAGACTTTTGGAGTCAGCGTTATGTGCTGCTGATAAACTGCTACGAACCTTATGCCAAATGCATTTGAATTGAAATCTAACAGTGGGATTTTTTCTGCTCCCGAACGACGCAGTTGCTTTGGTGTCAGCAACAGCTCAGACGCCAATTGCACGTTTTGCTCAATCACTCATGTTGCTAATTCAATCTTCGTTTGACAGCATATTTAGAAAGTTATCACGCCTTCCTGCAGCGGTCGTCAGTGACAGATCAGATGCTAAGATGATTGCTTCAGACAGCATGCCACATCCTCCATTTGAAAATGGAAAAGGTGCAAACGGTTGCAGGCTGAACACACACTCACTATATTGCCTGGCGTGTCAGAGGCTGGGAGCGGAGCTTATGGAGGCTTTTCAATCATGAGGGGCATGAATCGGGTAAATAGACAAGTTTCTTTCGCTCAGGTGTGGCAGTGCAGAACTAGAGGGTATAAATCAGGTGTGGGAGTACGAGAATTGGAAAGGCAGTGATGGGCAATGGCTGCGCGCAGAGGGTGGTGCGTTTCTGGAACAAGTTGCCAGACGAGCTGGTGATGGATGGTAAAATTCCAATACTTTTAAGGAATCTGGACGTGTATTTGAATAGGCAGGGTTTAGAGAGACATGGGTCAAATGCATGCAATCGCGGCTGGATCAATTGAAGATATCTGTTCGGAATGGACGAGTTCGACCGAAGACTGTGTTTTCAGTGCTGTCCATATCTAATGAGCTCTATGATAGTGCAGGTGAAATGATAAAAAAGATAAATAAAATCAATGAAGTAAAATTGTCTCAAGTTGTTGAATTCAAACAACTTCAGGTAATTTTATTTCAATTATTTTATTTATCTTTTTTATTTGTGTTTTTTTCATTGTTCTGTAACTCTTATTTCTTGATTGTCTCTCTTTCTCTCGCTCCCCACTCTCTCAATATCTTTTTCCTTTCCTCTTCCCACTTTGCTACCCTTCTCCCCTGTTTTCCATTTTGTCTCTGCTTCACCCATCCCCCACATATTTTGTCACATAGCACTGGCTACAGCCTGCGTCATTCACGGCTCCTAATCTCCCTTAGATCTCTCCATGCACTCTCCTTATCACCTTTGCATCTGGAGCCCTGACTCACCATCTCTCAGCCTGGTGTAAACAGCTCCCTAATTCTCCCCCTTTTTTATCTTTAACAAAGGATCAGTTCGACTCGAAACGTCAGCTCTTTTCTCTCCTTGCAGATGGTGCCAGACGTGCTGAGACTTTCCAGCATTTTCTCTTTTGGTTTCAGATTCCAGCATCCGCAGTAATTTTATTTTATTAATGGCTCTATGATATTGCTGGTGTCATGATAACTCCAGCTTCTATGCATGAGAGGTGAGCAAGCGAATGAATTCCTTTTGGAAGTCGCGTGACAAGTATTAACAGAGATCAAGGAAAATAACATGAACGAATCTTTGATTTGAATTGAAGCCTGAACTCTGGTTCTGCTCCGAGACTGTGCCAGGTCTGCTTAATACTGCATATATTTCATGATTTGCATTTGTTTGTGAAAACAATTGAGACTGATTGATTTGCTGCAGACAACATCCAGCAGTCATCATGGGTACGGCGATCAAGTCGTGCGTCTAGCCCTGTCAAATGTTTTATTGCGCAGGTGAGGCTTCCTGTTTCGTGGTTTGGTGGAGCACGTTGTTTGGAAAAATAGCAACGCAGCTGAGATCCGGCATGGGACCAGCGGGTTGATGTTCCATGACAGCGATGGTCGCCTTTCGAATGAGCACACATCTCAACCGACCATGTGACAAGTTCTTGCAGACGGTGAAAGTAAAAGCCACGGCGAACACCGACACAGCCCTGCTAACGACGGAAGCGCCTCTCGTGGTCAGTGCGGGGATTGAACCCACGACCTTGGCGTTATTAGCACCACGCTCTAACCAGCTGAGCTAACCGACCAACACAGCACAGGCAGCGAAAGTAAATGCCTATATTGCCGGTGCTCACAACCACGGCGGCTGTTCATTTTCTGCTTCATGTCGATCGCACGATAGTCTGAAGTATTTCCTTTCGTTGCAAAGTTTTGCAACGAAAAAAAAGCATTTACTTTTCCGAACGCGCATACTCGACTTAACCATTTGCTCTGATATTCAAAATGAAGCACAATGTCCGGACGCGTGCAATTTCAATCGCAATGCCACCAGCTCAGCTGCAGCTTGTCATGTTGAAAAATATCGTCTGTCGAAACGTCTCTTCAACGATCGCTCACTGTTCTTCTGGATACTCACAGACTTTTGGAGTCAGCGTTATGTGCTGCTGATAAACTGCTCCGAACCTTATGCCAAATGCATTTGAATTGAAATCTAACAGTGGGATTTTTTCTGCTCCCGAACGACGCAGTTGCTTTGGTGTCAGCAACAGCTCAGACGCCAATTGCACGTTTTGCTCAATCACTCATGTTGCTAATTCAATCTTCGTTTGACAGCATATTTAGAAAGTTATCACGCCTTCCTGCAGCGGTCGTCAGTGACAGATCAGATGCTAAGATGATTGCTTCTGACAGCATGCTACATCCTCCATTTGAAAATGGAAAAGGTGCAAACGGTTGCAGGCTGAACACACACTCACTATATTGCCTGGCGTGTCAGAGGCTGGGAGCGGAGCTTATGGAGGCTTTTCAATCATGAGGGGCATGAATCGGGTAAATAGACAAGTTTCTTTCGCTCAGGTGTGGCAGTGCAGAACTAGAGGGTATAAATCAGGTGTGGGAGTACGAGAATTGGAAAGGCAGTGATGGGCAATGGCTGTGCGCAGAGGGTGGTGCGTTTCTGGAACAAGTTGCCAGACGAGCTGGTGATGGATGGTAAAATTCCAATACTTTTAAGGAATCTGGACGTGTATTTGAATAGGCAGGGTTTAGAGAGACATGGGTCAAATGCATGCAATCGCGGCTGGATCAATTGAAGATATCTGTTCGGAATGGACGAGTTCGACCGAAGACTGTGTTTTCAGTGCTGTCCATATCTAATGAGCTCTATGATAGTGCAGGTGAAATGATAAAAAAGATAAATAAAATCAATGAAGTAAAATTGTCTCAAGTTGTTGAATTCAAACAACTTCAGGTAATTTTATTTCAATTATTTTATTTATCTTTTTTATTTGTGTTTTTTTCATTGTTCTGTAACTCTTATTTCTTGATTGTCTCTCTTTCTCTCGCTCCCCACTCTCTCAATATCTTTTTCCTTTCCTCTTCCCACTTTGCTACCCTTCTCCCCTGTTTTCCATTTTGTCTCTGCTTCACCCATCCCCCACATATTTTGTCACATAGCACTGGCTACAGCCTGCGTCATTCACGGCTCCTAATCTCCCTTAGATCTCTCCATGCACTCTCCTTATCACCTTTGCATCTGGAGCCCTGACTCACCATCTCTCAGCCTGGTGTAAACAGCTCCCTAATTCTCCCCCTTTTTTATCTTTAACAAAGGATCAGTTCGACTCGAAACGTCAGCTCTTTTCTCTCCTTGCAGATGGTGCCAGACGTGCTGAGACTTTCCAGCATTTTCTCTTTTGGTTTCAGATTCCAGCATCCGCAGTAATTTTATTTTATTAATGGCTCTATGATATTGCTGGTGTCATGATAACTCCAGCTTCTATGCATGAGAGGTGAGCAAGCGAATGAATTCCTTTTGGAAGTCGCGTGACAAGTATTAACAGAGATCAAGGAAAATAACATGAACGAATCTTTGATTTGAATTGAAGCCTGAACTCTGGTTCTGCTCCGAGACTGTGCCAGGTCTGCTTAATACTGCATATATTTCATGATTTGCATTTGTTTGTGAAAACAATTGAGACTGATTGATTTGCTGCAGACAACATCCAGCAGTCATCATGGGTACGGCGATCAAGTCGTGCGTCTAGCCCTGTCAAATGTTTTATTGCGCAGGTGAGGCTTCCTGTTTCGTGGTTTGGTGGAGCACGTTGTTTGGAAAAATAGCAACGCAGCTGAGATCCGGCATGGGACCAGCGGGTTGATGTTCCATGACAGCGATGGTCGCCTTTCGAATGAGCACACATCTCAACCGACCATGTGACAAGTTCTTGCAGACGGTGAAAGTAAAAGCCACGGCGAACACCGACACAGCCCTGCTAACGACGGAAGCGCCTCTCGTGGTCAGTGCGGGGATTGAACCCACGACCTTGGCGTTATTAGCACCACGCTCTAACCAGCTGAGCTAACCGACCAACACAGCACATGCAGCGAAAGTAAATGCCTATATTGCCGGTGCTCACAACCACGGCGGCTGTTCATTTTCTGCTTCATGTCGATCGCACGATAGTCTGAAGTATTTCCTTTCGTTGCAAAGCTTTTCAACGAAAAAAAAGCATTTACTTTTCCGAACGCGCATACTCGACTTAACCATTTGCTCTGATATTCAAAATGAAGCACAATGTCCGGACGCGTGCAATTTCAATCGCAATGCCACCAGCTCAGCTGCAGCTTGTCATGTTGAAAAATATCGTCTGTCGAAACGTCCCTTCAACGATCGCTCACTGTTCTTCTGGATACTCACAGACTTTTGGAGTCAGCGTTATGTGCTGCTGATAAACTGCTACGAACCTTATGCCAAATGCATTTGAATTGAAATCTAACAGTGGGATTTTTTCTGCTCCCGAACGACGCAGTTGCTTTGGTGTCAGCAACAGCTCAGACGCCAATTGCACGTTTTGCTCAATCACTCATGTTGCTAATTCAATCTTCGTTTGACAGCATATTTAGAAAGTTATCACGCCTTCCTGCAGCGGTCGTCAGTGACAGATCAGATGCTAAGATGATTGCTTCTGACAGCATGCTACATCCTCCATTTGAAAATGGAAAAGGTGCAAACGGTTGCAGGCTGAACACACACTCACTATATTGCCTGGCGTGTCAGAGGCTGGGAGCGGAGCTTATGGAGGCTTTTCAATCATGAGGGGCATGAATCGGGTAAATAGACAAGTTTCTTTCGCTCAGGTGTGGCAGTGCAGAACTAGAGGGTATAAATCAGGTGTGGGAGTACGAGAATTGGAAAGGCAGTGATGGGCAATGGCTGCGCGCAGAGGGTGGTGCGTTTCTGGAACAAGTTGCCAGACGAGCTGGTGATGGATGGTAAAATTCCAATACTTTTAAGGAATCTGGACGTGTATTTGAATAGGCAGGGTTTAGAGAGACATGGGTCAAATGCATGCAATCGCGGCTGGATCAATTGAAGATATCTGTTCGGAATGGACGAGTTCGACCGAAGACTGTGTTTTCAGTGCTGTCCATATCTAATGAGCTCTATGATAGTGCAGGTGAAATGATAAAAAAGATAAATAAAATCAATGAAGTAAAATTGTCTCAAGTTGTTGAATTCAAACAACTTCAGGTAATTTTATTTCAATTATTTTATTTATCTTTTTTATTTGTGTTTTTTTTTCATTGTTCTGTAACTCTTATTTCTTGATTGTCTCTCTTTCTCTCGCTCCCCACTCTCTCAATATCTTTTTCCTTTCCTCTTCCCACTTTGCTACCCTTCTCCCCTGTTTTCCATTTTGTCTCTGCTTCACCCATCCCCCACATATTTTGTCACATAGCACTGGCTACAGCCTGCGTCATTCACGGCTCCTAATCTCCCTTAGATCTCTCCATGCACTCTCCTTATCACCTTTGCATCTGGAGCCCTGACTCACCATCTCTCAGCCTGGTGTAAACAGCTCCCTAATTCTCCCCCTTTTTTATCTTTAACAAAGGATCAGTTCGACTCGAAACGTCAGCTCTTTTCTCGGCATGGGACCAGCGGGTTGATGTTCCATGACAGCGATGGTCGCCTTTCGAATGAGCACACATCTCAACCGACCATGTGACAAGTTCTTGCAGACGGTGAAAGTAAAAGCCACGGCGAACACCGACACAGCCCTGCTAACGACGGAAGCGCCTCTCGTGGTCAGTGCGGGGATTGAACCCACGACCTTGGCGTTATTAGCACCACGCTCTAACCAGCTGAGCTAACCGACCAACACAGCACAGGCAGCGAAAGTAAATGCCTATATTGCCGGTGCTCACAACCACGGCGGCTGTTCATTTTCTGCTTCATGTCGATCGCACGATAGTCTGAAGTATTTCCTTTCGTTGCAAAGCTTTTCAACGAAAAAAAAGCATTTACTTTTCCGAACGCGCATACTCGACTTAACCATTTGCTCTGATATTCAAAATGAAGCACAATGTCCGGACGCGTGCAATTTCAATCGCAATGCCACCAGCTCAGCTGCAGCTTGTCATGTTGAAAAATATCGTCTGTCGAAACGTCCCTTCAACGATCGCTCACTGTTCTTCTGGATACTCACAGACTTTTGGAGTCAGCGTTATGTGCTGCTGATAAACTGCTACGAACCTTATGCCAAATGCATTTGAATTGAAATCTAACAGTGGGATTTTTTCTGCTCCCGAACGACGCAGTTGCTTTGGTGTCAGCAACAGCTCAGACGCCAATTGCACGTTTTGCTCAATCACTCATGTTGCTAATTCAATCTTCGTTTGACAGCATATTTAGAAAGTTATCACGCCTTCCTGCAGCGGTCGTCAGTGACAGATCAGATGCTAAGATGATTGCTTCTGACAGCATGCTACATCCTCCATTTGAAAATGGAAAAGGTGCAAACGGTTGCAGGCTGAACACACACTCACTATATTGCCTGGCGTGTCAGAGGCTGGGAGCGGAGCTTATGGAGGCTTTTCAATCATGAGGGGCATGAATCGGGTAAATAGACAAGTTTCTTTCGCTCAGGTGTGGCAGTGCAGAACTAGAGGGTATAAATCAGGTGTGGGAGTACGAGAATTGGAAAGGCAGTGATGGGCAATGGCTGCGCGCAGAGGGTGGTGCGTTTCTGGAACAAGTTGCCAGACGAGCTGGTGATGGATGGTAAAATTCCAATACTTTTAAGGAATCTGGACGTGTATTTGAATAGGCAGGGTTTAGAGAGACATGGGTCAAATGCATGCAATCGCGGCTGGATCAATTGAAGATATCTGTTCGGAATGGACGAGTTCGACCGAAGACTGTGTTTTCAGTGCTGTCCATATCTAATGAGCTCTATGATAGTGCAGGTGAAATGATAAAAAAGATAAATAAAATCAATGAAGTAAAATTGTCTCAAGTTGTTGAATTCAAACAACTTCAGGTAATTTTATTTCAATTATTTTATTTATCTTTTTTATTTGTGTTTTTTTTTCATTGTTCTGTAACTCTTATTTCTTGATTGTCTCTCTTTCTCTCGCTCCCCACTCTCTCAATATCTTTTTCCTTTCCTCTTCCCACTTTGCTACCCTTCTCCCCTGTTTTCCATTTTGTCTCTGCTTCACCCATCCCCCACATATTTTGTCACATAGCACTGGCTACAGCCTGCGTCATTCACGGCTCCTAATCTCCCTTAGATCTCTCCATGCACTCTCCTTATCACCTTTGCATCTGGAGCCCTGACTCACCATCTCTCAGCCTGGTGTAAACAGCTCCCTAATTCTCCCCCTTTTTTATCTTTAACAAAGGATCAGTTCGACTCGAAACGTCAGCTCTTTTCTCTCCTTGCAGATGGTGCCAGACGTGCTGAGACTTTCCAGCATTTTCTCTTTTGGTTTCAGATTCCAGCATCCGCAGTAATTTTATTTTATTAATGGCTCTATGATATTGCTGGTGTCATGATAACTCCAGCTTCTATGCATGAGAGGTGAGCAAGCGAATGAATTCCTTTTGGAAGTCGCGTGACAAGTATTAACAGAGATCAAGGAAAATAACATGAACGAATCTTTGATTTGAATTGAAGCCTGAACTCTGGTTCTGCTCCGAGACTGTGCCAGGTCTGCTTAATACTGCATATATTTCATGATTTGCATTTGTTTGTGAAAACAATTGAGACTGATTGATTTGCTGCAGACAACATCCAGCAGTCATCATGGGTACGGCGATCAAGTCGTGCGTCTAGCCCTGTCAAATGTTTTATTGCGCAGGTGAGGCTTCCTGTTTCGTGGTTTGGTGGAGCACGTTGTTTGGAAAAATAGCAACGCAGCTGAGATCCGGCATGGGACCAGCGGGTTGATGTTCCATGACAGCGATGGTCGCCTTTCGAATGAGCACACATCTCAACCGACCATGTGACAAGTTCTTGCAGACGGTGAAAGTAAAAGCCACGGCGAACACTGACACAGCCCTGCTAACGACGGAAGCGCCTCTCGTGGTCAGTGCGGGGATTGAACCCACGACCTTGGCGTTATTAGCACCACGCTCTAACCAGCTGAGCTAACCGACCAACACAGCACTGGCAGCGAAAGTAAATGCCTATATTGCCGGTGCTCACAACCACGGCGGCTGTTCATTTTCTGCTTCATGTCGATCGCACGATAGTCTGAAGTATTTCCTTTCGTTGCAAAGCTTTTCAACGAAAAAAAAGCATTTACTTTTCCGAACGCGCATACTCGACTTAACCATTTGCTCTGATATTCAAAATGAAGCACAATGTCCGGACGCGTGCAATTTCAATCGCAATGCCACCAGCTCAGCTGCAGCTTGTCATGTTGAAAAATATCGTCTGTCGAAACGTCCCTTCAACGATCGCTCACTGTTCTTCTGGATACTCACAGACTTTTGGAGTCAGCGTTATGTGCTGCTGATAAACTGCTACGAACCTTATGCCAAATGCATTTGAATTGAAATCTAACAGTGGGATTTTTTCTGCTCCCGAACGACGCAGTTGCTTTGGTGTCAGCAACAGCTCAGACGCCAATTGCACGTTTTGCTCAATCACTCATGTTGCTAATTCAATCTTCGTTTGACAGCATATTTAGAAAGTTATCACGCCTTCCTGCAGCGGTCGTCAGTGACAGATCAGATGCTAAGATGATTGCTTCTGACAGCATGCTACATCCTCCATTTGAAAATGGAAAAGGTGCAAACGGTTGCAGGCTGAACACACACTCACTATATTGCCTGGCGTGTCAGAGGCTGGGAGCGGAGCTTATGGAGGCTTTTCAATCATGAGGGGCATGAATCGGGTAAATAGACAAGTTTCTTTCGCTCAGGTGTGGCAGTGCAGAACTAGAGGGTATAAATCAGGTGTGGGAGTACGAGAATTGGAAAGGCAGTGATGGGCAATGGCTGCGCGCAGAGGGTGGTGCGTTTCTGGAACAAGTTGCCAGACGAGCTGGTGATGGATGGTAAAATTCCAATACTTTTAAGGAATCTGGACGTGTATTTGAATAGGCAGGGTTTAGAGAGACATGGGTCAAATGCATGCAATCGCGGCTGGATCAATTGAAGATATCTGTTCGGAATGGACGAGTTCGACCGAAGACTGTGTTTTCAGTGCTGTCCATATCTAATGAGCTCTATGATAGTGCAGGTGAAATGATAAAAAAGATAAATAAAATCAATGAAGTAAAATTGTCTCAAGTTGTTGAATTCAAACAACTTCAGGTAATTTTATTTCAATTATTTTATTTATCTTTTTTATTTGTGTTTTTTTCATTGTTCTGTAACTCTTATTTCTTGATTGTCTCTCTTTCTCTCGCTCCCCACTCTCTCAATATCTTTTTCCTTTCCTCTTCCCACTTTGCTACCCTTCTCCCCTGTTTTCCATTTTGTCTCTGCTTCACCCATCCCCCACATATTTTGTCACATAGCACTGGCTACAGCCTGCGTCATTCACGGCTCCTAATCTCCCTTAGATCTCTCCATGCACTCTCCTTATCACCTTTGCATCTGGAGCCCTGACTCACCATCTCTCAGCCTGGTGTAAACAGCTCCCTAATTCTCCCCCTTTTTTATCTTTAACAAAGGATCAGTTCGACTCGAAACGTCAGCTCTTTTCTCTCCTTGCAGATGGTGCCAGACGTGCTGAGACTTTCCAGCATTTTCTCTTTTGGTTTCAGATTCCAGCATCCGCAGTAATTTTATTTTATTAATGGCTCTATGATATTGCTGGTGTCATGATAACTCCAGCTTCTATGCATGAGAGGTGAGCAAGCGAATGAATTCCTTTTGGAAGTCGCGTGACAAGTATTAACAGAGATCAAGGAAAATAACATGAACGAATCTTTGATTTGAATTGAAGCCTGAACTCTGGTTCTGCTCCGAGACTGTGCCAGGTCTGCTTAATACTGCATATATTTCATGATTTGCATTTGTTTGTGAAAACAATTGAGACTGATTGATTTGCTGCAGACAACATCCAGCAGTCATCATGGGTACGGCGATCAAGTCGTGCGTCTAGCCCTGTCAAATGTTTTATTGCGCAGGTGAGGCTTCCTGTTTCGTGGTTTGGTGGAGCACGTTGTTTGGAAAAATAGCAACGCAGCTGAGATCCGGCATGGGACCAGCGGGTTGATGTTCCATGACAGCGATGGTCGCCTTTCGAATGAGCACACATCTCAACCGACCATGTGACAAGTTCTTGCAGACGGTGAAAGTAAAAGCCACGGCGAACACTGACACAGCCCTGCTAACGACGGAAGCGCCTCTCGTGGTCAGTGCGGGGATTCAACCCACGACCTTGGCGTTATTAGCACCACGCTCTAACCAGCTGAGCTAACCGAAAAACACAGCACAGGCAGCGAAAGTAAATGCCTATATTGCCGGTGCTCACAACCACGGCGGCTGTTCATTTTCTGCTTCATGTCGATCGCACGATAGTCTGAAGTATTTCCTTTCGTTGCAAAGCTTTTCAACGAAAAAAAAGCATTTACTTTTCCGAACGCGCATACTCGACTTAACCATTTGCTCTGATATTCAAAATGAAGCACAATGTCCGGACGCGTGCAATTTCAATCGCAATGCCACCAGCTCAGCTGCAGCTTGTCATGTTGAAAAATATCGTCTGTCGAAACGTCCCTTCAACGATCGCTCACTGTTCTTCTGGATACTCACAGACTTTTGGAGTCAGCGTTATGTGCTGCTGATAAACTGCTACGAACCTTATGCCAAATGCATTTGAATTGAAATCTAACAGTGGGATTTTTTCTGCTCCCGAACGACGCAGTTGCTTTGGTGTCAGCAACAGCTCAGACGCCAATTGCACGTTTTGCTCAATCACTCATGTTGCTAATTCAATCTTCGTTTGACAGCATATTTAGAAAGTTATCACGCCTTCCTGCAGCGGTCGTCAGTGACAGATCAGATGCTAAGATGATTGCTTCAGACAGCATGCTACATCCTCCATTTGAAAATGGAAAAGGTGCAAACGGTTGCAGGCTGAACACACACTCACTATATTGCCTGGCGTGTCAGAGGCTGGGAGCGGAGCTTATGGAGGCTTTTCAATCATGAGGGGCATGAATCGGGTAAATAGACAAGTTTCTTTCGCTCAGGTGTGGCAGTGCAGAACTAGAGGGTATAAATCAGGTGTGGGAGTACGAGAATTGGAAAGGCAGTGATGGGCAATGGCTGCGCGCAGAGGGTGGTGCGTTTCTGGAACAAGTTGCCAGACGAGCTGGTGATGGATGGTAAAATTCCAATACTTTTAAGGAATCTGGACGTGTATTTGAATAGGCAGGGTTTAGAGAGACATGGGTCAAATGCATGCAATCGCGGCTGGATCAATTGAAGATATCTGTTCGGAATGGACGAGTTCGACCGAAGACTGTGTTTTCAGTGCTGTCCATATCTAATGAGCTCTATGATAGTGCAGGTGAAATGATAAAAAAGATAAATAAAATCAATGAAGTAAAATTGTCTCAAGTTGTTGAATTCAAACAACTTCAGGTAATTTTATTTCAATTATTTTATTTATCTTTTTTATTTGTGTTTTTTTCATTGTTCTGTAACTCTTATTTCTTGATTGTCTCTCTTTCTCTCGCTCCCCACTCTCTCAATATCTTTTTCCTTTCCTCTTCCCACTTTGCTACCCTTCTCCCCTGTTTTCCATTTTGTCTCTGCTTCACCCATCCCCCACATATTTTGTCACATAGCACTGGCTACAGCCTGCGTCATTCACGGCTCCTAATCTCCCTTAGATCTCTCCATGCACTCTCCTTATCACCTTTGCATCTGGAGCCCTGACTCACCATCTCTCAGCCTGGTGTAAACAGCTCCCTAATTCTCCCCCTTTTTTATCTTTAACAAAGGATCAGTTCGACTCGAAACGTCAGCTCTTTTCTCTCCTTGCAGATGGTGCCAGACGTGCTGAGACTTTCCAGCATTTTCTCTTTTGGTTTCAGATTCCAGCATCCGCAGTAATTTTATTTTATTAATGGCTCTATGATATTGCTGGTGTCATGATAACTCCAGCTTCTATGCATGAGAGGTGAGCAAGCGAATGAATTCCTTTTGGAAGTCGCGTGACAAGTATTAACAGAGATCAAGGAAAATAACATGAACGAATCTTTGATTTGAATTGAAGCCTGAACTCTGGTTCTGCTCCGAGACTGTGCCAGGTCTGCTTAATACTGCATATATTTCATGATTTGCATTTGTTTGTGAAAACAATTGAGACTGATTGATTTGCTGCAGACAACATCCAGCAGTCATCATGGGTACGGCGATCAAGTCGTGCGTCTAGCCCTGTCAAATGTTTTATTGCGCAGGTGAGGCTTCCTGTTTCGTGGTTTGGTGGAGCACGTTGTTTGGAAAAATAGCAACGCAGCTGAGATCCGGCATGGGACCAGCGGGTTGATGTTCCATGACAGCGATGGTCGCCTTTCGAATGAGCACACATCTCAACCGACCATGTGACAAGTTCTTGCAGACGGTGAAAGTAAAAGCCACGGCGAACACTGACACAGCCCTGCTAACGACGGAAGCGCCTCTCGTGGTCAGTGCGGGGATTGAACCCACGACCTTGGCGTTATTAGCACCACGCTCTAACCAGCTGAGCTAACCGACCAACACAGCACTGGCAGCGAAAGTAAATGCCTATATTGCCGGTGCTCACAACCACGGCGGCTGTTCATTTTCTGCTTCATGTCGATCGCACGATAGTCTGAAGTATTTCCTTTCGTTGCAAAGCTTTTCAACGAAAAAAAAGCATTTACTTTTCCGAACGCGCATACTCGACTTAACCATTTGCTCTGATATTCAAAATGAAGCACAATGTCCGGACGCGTGCAATTTCAATCGCAATGCCACCAGCTCAGCTGCAGCTTGTCATGTTGAAAAATATCGTCTGTCGAAACGTCCCTTCAACGATCGCTCACTGTTCTTCTGGATACTCACAGACTTTTGGAGTCAGCGTTATGTGCTGCTGATAAACTGCTACGAACCTTATGCCAAATGCATTTGAATTGAAATCTAACAGTGGGATTTTTTCTGCTCCCGAACGACGCAGTTGCTTTGGTGTCAGCAACAGCTCAGACGCCAATTGCACGTTTTGCTCAATCACTCATGTTGCTAATTCAATCTTCGTTTGACAGCATATTTAGAAAGTTATCACGCCTTCCTGCAGCGGTCGTCAGTGACAGATCAGATGCTAAGATGATTGCTTCTGACAGCATGCTACATCCTCCATTTGAAAATGGAAAAGGTGCAAACGGTTGCAGGCTGAACACACACTCACTATATTGCCTGGCGTGTCAGAGGCTGGGAGCGGAGCTTATGGAGGCTTTTCAATCATGAGGGGCATGAATCGGGTAAATAGACAAGTTTCTTTCGCTCAGGTGTGGCAGTGCAGAACTAGAGGGTATAAATCAGGTGTGGGAGTACGAGAATTGGAAAGGCAGTGATGGGCAATGGCTGCGCGCAGAGGGTGGTGCGTTTCTGGAACAAGTTGCCAGACGAGCTGGTGATGGATGGTAAAATTCCAATACTTTTAAGGAATCTGGACGTGTATTTGAATAGGCAGGGTTTAGAGAGACATGGGTCAAATGCATGCAATCGCGGCTGGATCAATTGAAGATATCTGTTCGGAATGGACGAGTTCGACCGAAGACTGTGTTTTCAGTGCTGTCCATATCTAATGAGCTCTATGATAGTGCAGGTGAAATGATAAAAAAGATAAATAAAATCAATGAAGTAAAATTGTCTCAAGTTGTTGAATTCAAACAACTTCAGGTAATTTTATTTCAATTATTTTATTTATCTTTTTTATTTGTGTTTTTTTCATTGTTCTGTAACTCTTATTTCTTGATTGTCTCTCTTTCTCTCGCTCCCCACTCTCTCAATATCTTTTTCCTTTCCTCTTCCCACTTTGCTACCCTTCTCCCCTGTTTTCCATTTTGTCTCTGCTTCACCCATCCCCCACATATTTTGTCACATAGCACTGGCTACAGCCTGCGTCATTCACGGCTCCTAATCTCCCTTAGATCTCTCCATGCACTCTCCTTATCACCTTTGCATCTGGAGCCCTGACTCACCATCTCTCAGCCTGGTGTAAACAGCTCCCTAATTCTCCCCCTTTTTTATCTTTAACAAAGGATCAGTTCGACTCGAAACGTCAGCTCTTTTCTCTCCTTGCAGATGGTGCCAGACGTGCTGAGACTTTCCAGCATTTTCTCTTTTGGTTTCAGATTCCAGCATCCGCAGTAATTTTATTTTATTAATGGCTCTATGATATTGCTGGTGTCATGATAACTCCAGCTTCTATGCATGAGAGGTGAGCAAGCGAATGAATTCCTTTTGGAAGTCGCGTGACAAGTATTAACAGAGATCAAGGAAAATAACATGAACGAATCTTTGATTTGAATTGAAGCCTGAACTCTGGTTCTGCTCCGAGACTGTGCCAGGTCTGCTTAATACTGCATATATTTCATGATTTGCATTTGTTTGTGAAAACAATTGAGACTGATTGATTTGCTGCAGACAACATCCAGCAGTCATCATGGGTACGGCGATCAAGTCGTGCGTCTAGCCCTGTCAAATGTTTTATTGCGCAGGTGAGGCTTCCTGTTTCGTGGTTTGGTGGAGCACGTTGTTTGGAAAAATAGCAACGCAGCTGAGATCCGGCATGGGACCAGCGGGTTGATGTTCCATGACAGCGATGGTCGCCTTTCGAATGAGCACACATCTCAACCGACCATGTGACAAGTTCTTGCAGACGGTGAAAGTAAAAGCCACGGCGAACACTGACACAGCCCTGCTAACGACGGAAGCGCCTCTCGTGGTCAGTGCGGGGATTCAACCCACGACCTTGGCGTTATTAGCACCACGCTCTAACCAGCTGAGCTAACCGAAAAACACAGCACAGGCAGCGAAAGTAAATGCCTATATTGCCGGTGCTCACAACCACGGCGGCTGTTCATTTTCTGCTTCATGTCGATCGCACGATAGTCTGAAGTATTTCCTTTCGTTGCAAAGCTTTTCAACGAAAAAAAAGCATTTACTTTTCCGAACGCGCATACTCGACTTAACCATTTGCTCTGATATTCAAAATGAAGCACAATGTCCGGACGCGTGCAATTTCAATCGCAATGCCACCAGCTCAGCTGCAGCTTGTCATGTTGAAAAATATCGTCTGTCGAAACGTCCCTTCAACGATCGCTCACTGTTCTTCTGGATACTCACAGACTTTTGGAGTCAGCGTTATGTGCTGCTGATAAACTGCTACGAACCTTATGCCAAATGCATTTGAATTGAAATCTAACAGTGGGATTTTTTCTGCTCCCGAACGACGCAGTTGCTTTGGTGTCAGCAACAGCTCAGACGCCAATTGCACGTTTTGCTCAATCACTCATGTTGCTAATTCAATCTTCGTTTGACAGCATATTTAGAAAGTTATCACGCCTTCCTGCAGCGGTCGTCAGTGACAGATCAGATGCTAAGATGATTGCTTCAGACAGCATGCTACATCCTCCATTTGAAAATGGAAAAGGTGCAAACGGTTGCAGGCTGAACACACACTCACTATATTGCCTGGCGTGTCAGAGGCTGGGAGCGGAGCTTATGGAGGCTTTTCAATCATGAGGGGCATGAATCGGGTAAATAGACAAGTTTCTTTCGCTCAGGTGTGGCAGTGCAGAACTAGAGGGTATAAATCAGGTGTGGGAGTACGAGAATTGGAAAGGCAGTGATGGGCAATGGCTGCGCGCAGAGGGTGGTGCGTTTCTGGAACAAGTTGCCAGACGAGCTGGTGATGGATGGTAAAATTCCAATACTTTTAAGGAATCTGGACGTGTATTTGAATAGGCAGGGTTTAGAGAGACATGGGTCAAATGCATGCAATCGCGGCTGGATCAATTGAAGATATCTGTTCGGAATGGACGAGTTCGACCGAAGACTGTGTTTTCAGTGCTGTCCATATCTAATGAGCTCTATGATAGTGCAGGTGAAATGATAAAAAAGATAAATAAAATCAATGAAGTAAAATTGTCTCAAGTTGTTGAATTCAAACAACTTCAGGTAATTTTATTTCAATTATTTTATTTATCTTTTTTATTTGTGTTTTTTTCATTGTTCTGTAACTCTTATTTCTTGATTGTCTCTCTTTCTCTCGCTCCCCACTCTCTCAATATCTTTTTCCTTTCCTCTTCCCACTTTGCTACCCTTCTCCCCTGTTTTCCATTTTGTCTCTGCTTCACCCATCCCCCACATATTTTGTCACATAGCACTGGCTACAGCCTGCGTCATTCACGGCTCCTAATCTCCCTTAGATCTCTCCATGCACTCTCCTTATCACCTTTGCATCTGGAGCCCTGACTCACCATCTCTCAGCCTGGTGTAAACAGCTCCCTAATTCTCCCCCTTTTTTATCTTTAACAAAGGATCAGTTCGACTCGAAACGTCAGCTCTTTTCTCTCCTTGCAGATGGTGCCAGACGTGCTGAGACTTTCCAGCATTTTCTCTTTTGGTTTCAGATTCCAGCATCCGCAGTAATTTTATTTTATTAATGGCTCTATGATATTGCTGGTGTCATGATAACTCCAGCTTCTATGCATGAGAGGTGAGCAAGCGAATGAATTCCTTTTGGAAGTCGCGTGACAAGTATTAACAGAGATCAAGGAAAATAACATGAACGAATCTTTGATTTGAATTGAAGCCTGAACTCTGGTTCTGCTCCGAGACTGTGCCAGGTCTGCTTAATACTGCATATATTTCATGATTTGCATTTGTTTGTGAAAACAATTGAGACTGATTGATTTGCTGCAGACAACATCCAGCAGTCATCATGGGTACGGCGATCAAGTCGTGCGTCTAGCCCTGTCAAATGTTTTATTGCGCAGGTGAGGCTTCCTGTTTCGTGGTTTGGTGGAGCACGTTGTTTGGAAAAATAGCAACGCAGCTGAGATCCGGCATGGGACCAGCGGGTTGATGTTCCATGACAGCGATGGTCGCCTTTCGAATGAGCACACATCTCAACCGACCATGTGACAAGTTCTTGCAGACGGTGAAAGTAAAAGCCACGGCGAACACTGACACAGCCCTGCTAACGACGGAAGCGCCTCTCGCGGTCAGTGAACCCACGACCTTGGCGTTATTAGCACCACGCTCTAACCAGCTGAGCTAACCGACCAACACAGCACAAGTAGCGAAAGTAAATGCCTATATTGCCGGTGCTCACAACCACGGCGGCTGTTCATTTTCTGCTTCATGTCGATCGCACGATAGTCTGAAGTATTTCCTTTCGTTGCAAAGCTTTTCAACGAAAAAAAAGCATTTACTTTTCCGAACGCGCATACTCGACTTAACCATTTGCTCTGATATTCAAAATGAAGCACAATGTCCGGACGCGTGCAATTTCAATCGCAATGCCACCAGCTCAGCTGCAGCTTGTCATGTTGAAAAATATCGTCTGTCGAAACGTCCCTTCAACGATCGCTCACTGTTCTTCTGGATACTCACAGACTTTTGGAGTCAGCGTTATGTGCTGCTGATAAACTGCTACGAACCTTATGCCAAATGCATTTGAATTGAAATCTAACAGTGGGATTTTTTCTGTTCCCGAACGACGCAGTTGCTTTGGTGTCAGCAACAGCTCAGACGCCAATTGCACGTTTTGCTCAATCACTCATGTTGCTAATTCAATCTTCGTTTGACAGCATATTTAGAAAGTTATCACGCCTTCCTGCAGCGGTCGTCAGTGACAGATCAGATGCTAAGATGATTGCTTCAGACAGCATGCTACATCCTCCATTTGAAAATGGAAAAGGTGCAAACGGTTGCAGGCTGAACAGACACTCACTATATTGCCTGGCGTGTCAGAGGCTGGGAGCGGAGCTTATGGAGGCTTTTCAATCATGAGGGGCATGAATCGGGTAAATAGACAAGTTTCTTTCGCTCAGGTGTGGCAGTGCAGAACTAGAGGGTATAAATCAGGTGTGGGAGTCCGAGAATTGGAAAGGCAGTGATGGGCAATGGCTGCGCGCAGAGGGTGGTGCGTTTCTGGAACAAGTTGCCAGACGAGCTGGTGATGGATGGTAAAATTCCAATACTTTTAAGGAATCTGGACGTGTATTTGAATAGGCAGGGTTTAGAGAGACATGGGTCAAATGCATGCAATCGCGGCTGGATCAATTGAAGATATCTGTTCGGAATGGACGAGTTCGACCGAAGACTGTGTTTTCAGTGCTGTCCATATCTAATGAGCTCTATGATAGTGCAGGTGAAATGATAAAAAAGATAAATAAAATCAATGAAGTAAAATTGTCTCAAGTTGTTGAATTCAAACAACTTCAGGTAATTTTATTTCAATTATTTTATTTATCTTTTTTATTTGTGTTTTTTTCATTGTTCTGTAACTCTTATTTCTTGATTGTCTCTCTTTCTCTCGCTCCCCACTCTCTCAATATCTTTTTCCTTTCCTCTTCCCACTTTGCTACCCTTCTCCCCTGTTTTCCATTTTGTCTCTGCTTCACCCATCCCCCACATATTTTGTCACATAGCACTGGCTACAGCCTGCGTCATTCACGGCTCCTAATCTCCCTTAGATCTCTCCATGCACTCTCCTTATCACCTTTGCATCTGGAGCCCTGACTCACCATCTCTCAGCCTGGTGTAAACAGCTCCCTAATTCTCCCCCTTTTTTATCTTTAACAAAGGATCAGTTCGACTCGAAACGTCAGCTCTTTTCTCTCCTTGCAGATGGTGCCAGACGTGCTGAGACTTTCCAGCATTTTCTCTTTTGGTTTCAGATTCCAGCATCCGCAGTAATTTTATTTTATTAATGGCTCTATGATATTGCTGGTGTCATGATAACTCCAGCTTCTATGCATGAGAGGTGAGCAAGCGAATGAATTCCTTTTGGAAGTCGCGTGACAAGTATTAACAGAGATCAAGGAAAATAACATGAACGAATCTTTGATTTGAATTGAAGCCTGAACTCTGGTTCTGCTCCGAGACTGTGCCAGGTCTGCTTAATACTGCATATATTTCATGATTTGCATTTGTTTGTGAAAACAATTGAGACTGATTGATTTGCTGCAGACAACATCCAGCAGTCATCATGGGTACGGCGATCAAGTCGTGCGTCTAGCCCTGTCAAATGTTTTATTGCGCAGGTGAGGCTTCCTGTTTCGTGGTTTGGTGGAGCACGTTGTTTGGAAAAATAGCAACGCAGCTGAGATCCGGCATGGGACCAGCGGGTTGATGTTCCATGCCAGCGATGGTCGCCTTTCGAATGAGCACACATCTCAACCGACCATGTGACAAGTTCTTGCAGACGGTGAAAGTAAAAGCCACGGCGAACACTGACACAGCCCTGCTAACGACGGAAGCGCCTCTCGTGGTCAGTGCGGGGATTGAACCCACGACCTTGGCGTTATTAGCACCACGCTCTAACCAGCTGAGCTAACCGACCAACACAGCACAGGCAGCGAAAGTAAATGCCTATATTGCCGGTGCTCACAACCACGGCGGCTGTTCATTTTCTGCTTCATGTCGATTGCACGATAGTCTGAAGTATTTCCTTTCGTTGCAAAGCTTTTCAACGAAAAAAAAGCATTTACTTTTCCGAACGCGCATACTCGACTTAACCATTTGCTCTGATATTCAAAATGAAGCACAATGTCCGGACGCGTGCAATTTCAATCGCAATGCCACCAGCTCAGCTGCAGCTTGTCATGTTGAAAAATATCGTCTGTCGAAACGTCCCTTCAACGATCGCTCACTGTTCTTCTGGATACTCACAGACTTTTGGAGTCAGCGTTATGTGCTGCTGATAAACTGCTACGAACCTTATGCCAAATGCATTTGAATTGAAATCTAACAGTGGGATTTTTTCTGCTCCCGAACGACGCAGTTGCTTTGGTGTCAGCAACAGCTCAGACGCCAATTGCACGTTTTGCTCAATCACTCATGTTGCTAATTCAATCTTCGTTTGACAGCATATTTAGAAAGTTATCACGCCTTCCTGCAGCGGTCGTCAGTGACAGATCAGATGCTAAGATGATTGCTTCTGACAGCATGCTACATCCTCCATTTGAAAATGGAAAAGGTGCAAACGGTTGCAGGCTGAACACACACTCACTATATTGCCTGGCGTGTCAGAGGCTGGGAGCGGAGCTTATGGAGGCTTTTCAATCATGAGGGGCATGAATCGGGTAAATAGACAAGTTTCTTTCGCTCAGGTGTGGCAGTGCAGAACTAGAGGGTATAAATCAGGTGTGGGAGTACGAGAATTGGAAAGGCAGTGATGGGCAATGGCTGCGCGCAGAGGGTGGTGCGTTTCTGGAACAAGTTGCCAGACGAGCTGGTGATGGATGGTAAAATTCCAATACTTTTAAGGAATCTGGACGTGTATTTGAATAGGCAGGGTTTAGAGAGACATGGG
The DNA here is from genome assembly GCF_037043375.1 of Chiloscyllium plagiosum. Classification (NCBI taxonomy): domain Eukaryota; kingdom Metazoa; phylum Chordata; class Chondrichthyes; order Orectolobiformes; family Hemiscylliidae; genus Chiloscyllium; species Chiloscyllium plagiosum. The sequence goes on from NW_028270183.1 coordinate 44,806,316, forward strand.
TCAAATGCATGCAATCGCGGCTGGATCAATTGAAGATATCTGTTCGGAATGGACGAGTTCGACCGAAGACTGTGTTTTCAGTGCTGTCCATATCTAATGAGCTCTATGATAGTGCAGGTGAAATGATAAAAAAGATAAATAAAATCAATGAAGTAAAATTGTCTCAAGTTGTTGAATTCAAACAACTTCAGGTAATTTTATTTCAATTATTTTATTTATCTTTTTTATTTGTGTTTTTTTCATTGTTCTGTAACTCTTATTTCTTGATTGTCTCTCTTTCTCTCGCTCCCCACTCTCTCAATATCTTTTTCCTTTCCTCTTCCCACTTTGCTACCCTTCTCCCCTGTTTTCCATTTTGTCTCTGCTTCACCCATCCCCCACATATTTTGTCACATAGCACTGGCTACAGCCTGCGTCATTCACGGCTCCTAATCTCCCTTAGATCTCTCCATGCACTCTCCTTATCACCTTTGCATCTGGAGCCCTGACTCACCATCTCTCAGCCTGGTGTAAACAGCTCCCTAATTCTCCCCCTTTTTTATCTTTAACAAAGGATCAGTTCGACTCGAAACGTCAGCTCTTTTCTCTCCTTGCAGATGGTGCCAGACGTGCTGAGACTTTCCAGCATTTTCTCTTTTGGTTTCAGATTCCAGCATCCGCAGTAATTTTATTTTATTAATGGCTCTATGATATTGCTGGTGTCATGATAACTCCAGCTTCTATGCATGAGAGGTGAGCAAGCGAATGAATTCCTTTTGGAAGTCGCGTGACAAGTATTAACAGAGATCAAGGAAAATAACATGAACGAATCTTTGATTTGAATTGAAGCCTGAACTCTGGTTCTGCTCCGAGACTGTGCCAGGTCTGCTTAATACTGCATATATTTCATGATTTGCATTTGTTTGTGAAAACAATTGAGACTGATTGATTTGCTGCAGACAACATCCAGCAGTCATCATGGGTACGGCGATCAAGTCGTGCGTCTAGCCCTGTCAAATGTTTTATTGCGCAGGTGAGGCTTCCTGTTTCGTGGTTTGGTGGAGCACGTTGTTTGGAAAAATAGCAACGCAGCTGAGATCCGGCATGGGACCAGCGGGTTGATGTTCCATGACAGCGATGGTCGCCTTTCGAATGAGCACACATCTCAACCGACCATGTGACAAGTTCTTGCAGACGGTGAAAGTAAAAGCCACGGCGAACACTGACACAGCCCTGCTAACGACGGAAGCGCCTCTCGTGTTCAGTGCGGGGATTGAACCCACGACCTTGGCGTTATTAGCACCACGCTCTAACCAGCTGAGCTAACCGACCAACACAGCACAGGCAGCGAAAGTAAATGCCTATATTGCCGGTGCTCACAACCACGGCGGCTGTTCATTTTCTGCTTCATGTCGATCGCACGATAGTCTGAAGTATTTCCTTTCGTTGCAAAGCTTTTCAACGAAAAAAAAGCATTTACTTTTCCGAACGCGCATACTCGACTTAACCATTTGCTCTGATATTCAAAATGAAGCACAATGTCCGGACGCGTGCAATTTCAATCGCAATGCCACCAGCTCAGCTGCAGCTTGTCATGTTGAAAAATATCGTCTGTCGAATCGTCCCTTCAACGATCGCTCACTGTTCTTCTGGATACTCACAGACTTTTGGAGTCAGCGTTATGTGCTGCTGATAAACTGCTACGAACCTTATGCCAAATGCATTTGAATTGAAATCTAACAGTGGGATTTTTTCTGCTCCCGAACGACGCAGTTGCTTTGGTGTCAGCAACAGCTCAGACGCCAATTGCACGTTTTGCTCAATCACTCATGTTGCTAATTCAATCTTCGTTTGACAGCATATTTAGAAAGTTATCACGCCTTCCTGCAGCGGTCGTCAGTGACAGATCAGATGCTAAGATGATTGCTTCAGACAGCATGCTACATCCTCCATTTGAAAATGGAAAAGGTGCAAACGGTTGCAGGCTGAACACACACTCACTATATTGCCTGGCGTGTCAGAGGCTGGGAGCGGAGCTTATGGAGGCTTTTCAATCATGAGGGGCATGAATCGGGTAAATAGACAAGTTTCTTTCGCTCAGGTGTGGCAGTGCAGAACTAGAGGGTATAAATCAGGTGTGGGAGTACGAGAATTGGAAAGGCAGTGATGGGCAATGGCTGCGCGCAGAGGGTGGTGCGTTTCTGGAACAAGTTGCCAGACGAGCTGGTGATGGATGGTAAAATTCCAATACTTTTAAGGAATCTGGACGTGTATTTGAATAGGCAGGGTTTAGAGAGACATGGGTCAAATGCATGCAATCGCGGCTGGATCAATTGAAGATATCTGTTCGGAATGGACGAGTTCGACCGAAGACTGTGTTTTCAGTGCTGTCCATATCTAATGAGCTCTATGATAGTGCAGGTGAAATGATAAAAAAGATAAATAAAATCAATGAAGTAAAATTGTCTCAAGTTGTTGAATTCAAACAACTTCAGGTAATTTTATTTCAATTATTTTATTTATCTTTTTTATTTGTGTTTTTTTCATTGTTCTGTAACTCTTATTTCTTGATTGTCTCTCTTTCTCTCGCTCCCCACTCTCTCAATATCTTTTTCCTTTCCTCTTCCCACTTTGCTACCCTTCTCCCCTGTTTTCCATTTTGTCTCTGCTTCACCCATCCCCCACATATTTTGTCACAAAGCACTGGCTACAGCCTGCGTCATTCACGGCTCCTAATCTCCCTTAGATCTCTCCATGCACTCTCCTTATCACCTTTGCATCTGGAGCCCTGACTCACCATCTCTCAGCCTGGTGTAAACAGCTCCCTAATTCTCCCCCTTTTTTATCTTTAACAAAGGATCAGTTCGACTCGAAACGTCAGCTCTTTTCTCTCCTTGCAGATGGTGCCAGACGTGCTGAGACTTTCCAGCATTTTCTCTTTTGGTTTCAGATTCCAGCATCCGCAGTAATTTTATTTTATTAATGGCTCTATGATATTGCTGGTGTCATGATAACTCCAGCTTCTATGCATGAGAGGTGAGCAAGCGAATGAATTCCTTTTGGAAGTCGCGTGACAAGTATTAACAGAGATCAAGGAAAATAACATGAACGAATCTTTGATTTGAATTGAAGCCTGAACTCTGGTTCTGCTCCGAGACTGTGCCAGGTCTGCTTAATACTGCATATATTTCATGATTTGCATTTGTTTGTGAAAACAATTGAGACTGATTGATTTGCTGCAGACAACATCCAGCAGTCATCATGGGTACGGCGATCAAGTCGTGCGTCTAGCCCTGTCAAATGTTTTATTGCGCAGGTGAGGCTTCCTGTTTCGTGGTTTGGTGGAGCACGTTGTTTGGAAAAATAGCAACGCAGCTGAGATCCGGCATGGGACCAGCGGGTTGATGTTCCATGACAGCGATGGTCGCCTTTCGAATGAGCACACATCTCAACCGACCATGTGACAAGTTCTTGCAGACGGTGAAAGTAAAAGCCACGGCGAACACCGACACAGCCCTGCTAACGACGGAAGCGCCTCTCGTGGTCAGTGCGGGGATTGAACCCACGACCTTGGCGTTATTAGCACCACGCTCTAACCAGCTGAGCTAACCGACCAACACAGCACATGCAGCGAAAGTAAATGCCTATATTGCCGGTGCTCACAACCACGGCGGCTGTTCATTTTCTGCTTCATGTCGATCGCACGATAGTCTGAAGTATTTCCTTTCGTTGCAAAGCTTTTCAACGAAAAAAAAGCATTTACTTTTCCGAACGCGCATACTCGACTTAACCATTTGCTCTGATATTCAAAATGAAGCACAATGTCCGGACGCGTGCAATTTCAATCGCAATGCCACCAGCTCAGCTGCAGCTTGTCATGTTGAAAAATATCGTCTGTCGAAACGTCCCTTCAACGATCGCTCACTGTTCTTCTGGATACTCACAGACTTTTGGAGTCAGCGTTATGTGCTGCTGATAAACTGCTACGAACCTTATGCCAAATGCATTTGAATTGAAATCTAACAGTGGGATTTTTTCTGCTCCCGAACGACGCAGTTGCTTTGGTGTCAGCAACAGCTCAGACGCCAATTGCACGTTTTGCTCAATCACTCATGTTGCTAATTCAATCTTCGTTTGACAGCATATTTAGAAAGTTATCACGCCTTCCTGCAGCGGTCGTCAGTGACAGATCAGATGCTAAGATGATTGCTTCAGACAGCATGCTACATCCTCCATTTGAAAATGGAAAAGGTGCAAACGGTTGCAGGCTGAACACACACTCACTATATTGCCTGGCGTGTCAGAGGCTGGGAGCGGAGCTTATGGAGGCTTTTCAATCATGAGGGGCATGAATCGGGTAAATAGACAAGTTTCTTTCGCTCAGGTGTGGCAGTGCAGAACTAGAGGGTATAAATCAGGTGTGGGAGTACGAGAATTGGAAAGGCAGTGATGGGCAATGGCTGCGCGCAGAGGGTGGTGCGTTTCTGGAACAAGTTGCCAGACGAGCTGGTGATGGATGGTAAAATTCCAATACTTTTAAGGAATCTGGACGTGTATTTGAATAGGCAGGGTTTAGAGAGACATGGGTCAAATGCATGCAATCGCGGCTGGATCAATTGAAGATATCTGTTCGGAATGGACGAGTTCGACCGAAGACTGTGTTTTCAGTGCTGTCCATATCTAATGAGCTCTATGATAGTGCAGGTGAAATGATAAAAAAGATAAATAAAATCAATGAAGTAAAATTGTCTCAAGTTGTTGAATTCAAACAACTTCAGGTAATTTTATTTCAATTATTTTATTTATCTTTTTTATTTGTGTTTTTTTCATTGTTCTGTAACTCTTATTTCTTGATTGTCTCTCTTTCTCTCGCTCCCCACTCTCTCAATATCTTTTTCCTTTCCTCTTCCCACTTTGCTACCCTTCTCCCCTGTTTTCCATTTTGTCTCTGCTTCACCCATCCCCCACATATTTTGTCACATAGCACTGGCTACAGCCTGCGTCATTCACGGCTCCTAATCTCCCTTAGATCTCTCCATGCACTCTCCTTATCACCTTTGCATCTGGAGCCCTGACTCACCATCTCTCAGCCTGGTGTAAACAGCTCCCTATTTCTCCCCCTTTTTTATCTTTAACAAAGGATCAGTTCGACTCGAAACGTCAGCTCTTTTCTCTCCTTGCAGATGGTGCCAGACGTGCTGAGACTTTCCAGCATTTTCTCTTTTGGTTTCAGATTCCAGCATCCGCAGTAATTTTATTTTATTAATGGCTCTATGATATTGCTGGTGTCATGATAACTCCAGCTTCTATGCATGAGAGGTGAGCAAGCGAATGAAGTCCTTTTGGAAGTCGCGTGACAAGTATTAACAGAGATCAAGGAAAATAACATGAACGAATCTTTGATTTGAATTGAAGCCTGAACTCTGGTTCTGCTCCGAGACTGTGCCAGGTCTGCTTAATACTGCATATATTTCATGATTTGCATTTGTTTGTGAAAACAATTGAGACTGATTGATTTGCTGCAGACAACATCCAGCAGTCATCATGGGTACGGCGATCAAGTCGTGCGTCTAGCCCTGTCAAATGTTTTATTGCGCAGGTGAGGCTTCCTGTTTCGTGGTTTGGTGGAGCACGTTGTTTGGAAAAATAGCAACGCAGCTGAGATCCGGCATGGGACCAGCGGGTTGATGTTCCATGACAGCGATGGTCGCCTTTCGAATGAGCACACATCTCAACCGACCATGTGACAAGTTCTTGCAGACGGTGAAAGTAAAAGCCACGGCGAACACTGACACAGACCTGCCAACGACGGAAGCGCCTCTCGTGGTCAGTGCGGGGATTGAACCCACGACCTTGGCGTTATTAGCACCACGCTCTAACCAGCTGAGCTAACCGACCAACACAGCACAAGCTGCGAAAGTAAATGCCTATATTGCCGGTGCTCACAACCACGGCGGCTGTTCATTTTCTGCTTCATGTCGATCGCACGATAGTCTGAAGTATTTCCTTTCGTTGCAAAGCTTTTCAACGAAAAAAAAGCATTTACTTTTCCGAACGCGCATACTCGACTTAACCATTTGCTCTGATATTCAAAATTAAGCACAATGTCCGGACGCATGCAATTTCAATCGCAATGCCACCAGCTCACCTGCAGCTTGTCATGTTGAAAAATATCATCTGTAGAAACGTACCTTCAACGATCGCTCACTGTTCTTCTGGATACTCACAGACTTTTGGAGTCAGGGTTATGTGCTGCTGATAACCTGCTACGAACGTTATGCCAAATTTATTTGAATTGAAATCTAATAGTGGGACGTTTCTGCTCCCGAACGACGCAGTTGCTTTGGTGTCAGCAACAGCTCAGAAGCCAATTGCACGTTTTGCTCAATCACTCATGTTACTAATGCAATCTTCGTTTGACAGCATATTTCGCAAGTTATCACGCCTTCCTGCAGCGGTCGTCAGTGACAGATCAGATGCTTAGATGATTGCTTCAGACAGCATGCTACATCCTCCATTTGAAAATGGAAAACGTGCAAACGTTTACAGGCTGAACACTCACTCACGATATTGCCTGGCGGGTCAGAGGCTGGGAGCGGATCTTATGGAGGCTTTTCAATCATGAGGGGCATGAATCGGGTAAATAGACAAGTTTCTTTCGCTCAGGTGTGGCAGTGCAGAACTGGAGGGTATAAATCAGGTGTGGGAGGGCGAGAATTGGAAAGGCAGTGATGGGCAATGGCTGCGCGCAGAGGGTGGTGCGTTTCTGGAACATGTTGCCAGACGAGCTGGTGATGGATGGTAAAATTCCAATACTTTTAAGGAATCTGGACGTGTATTTGAATAGGCAGTGTTTAGAGAGACATGGGTCAAATGCATGCAATCGCGGCTGGATCAATTGAAGATATCTGTTCGGAATGGACGAGTTCGACCGAAGACTGTGTTTTCAGTGCTGTCCATATCTAATGAGCTCTATGATAGTGCAGGTGAAATGATAAAAAAGATAAATAAAATCAATGAAGTAAAATTGTCTCAAGTTGTTGAATTCAAACAACTTCAGGTAATTTTATTTCAATTATTTTATTTATCTTTTTTATTTGTGTTTTTTTCATTGTTCTGTAACTCTTGTTTCTTGATTGTCTCTATTTCTCTCGCTCCCCACTCTCTCAATATCTTTTTCCTTACCTCTTCCCGCTTTGTTACCCTTCTCCCCTGTTTTCCATTTTGTCTCTGCTTCACCCATCCCCCACATATTTTGTCACATAGCACAGGCTGCAGCCTGCGTCAATCACGGCTCCTAATCTCCCTTAGATCTCTCCATGCACTCTCATTATCACCTTTGCATCTGGAGCCCTGACTCACCGTCTCTCAGCCTGGTGTAAACAGCTCCCTATTTCTCCCCCTTTTTTTATCTTTAACAAAGGATCGGTTCGACTCGAAACGTCAGCTCTTTTCTCTCCTTGCAGATGGTGCCAGACCTGCTAAGACTTTCCAGCATTTTCTCTTTTGGTTTCAGATTCCAGCATCCGCAGTAATTTTATTTTATTAATGGCTCTATGATATTGCTGGTGTCATGATAACTCCAACTTCGATGCGTGAGAGGTGAGCAAGCGAATGAATTCCCTCTGGAAGACGCGTGACAAGTATTAACAGAGATCAAGGAAAATAACATGAACGAATCTTTGATTTGAATTGAAGCCTGAACTCTGGTTCTGCTCCGAGACTGTGCCAGGTCTGCTTAATACTGCATATATTTCATGATTTGCATTTGTTTGTGAAAACAATTGAGACTGAATGATTTGCTGCAGACAACATCCAGCAGTCATCATGGGTACGGCGATCAAGTCGTGCGTCTATCCCTGTCAAATGTTTTATTGCGCAGGTGAGGCTTCCTGTTTCGTGGTTTGGTGGAGTACGCTGTTTGGAAAAATAGCATCGCAGCTGAGATCCGGCATGGGACCAGCGGGTTGATGTTCCATGACAGCGATGGTCGCCTTTCGAATGAGCACACATCTCAACCGACCATGTGACAAGTTCTTGCAGACAGTGAAAGTAAAAGCCACGGGGAACACTGACACAGCCCTGCTAACGACGGAAGCGCCTCTCGTGGTCAGTGCGGGGAATGAACCCACGACCTTTCCGCTATTAGCACCACGCTCTAACCAGCTGAGCTAACCGACCAACACAGCACCGGCCGCGAAAGTAAATGCCTATATTGCCGGTGCTCACAACCACGGCGGCTGTTCATTTTCTGCTTCATGTCGATCGCACGATAGTCTGAAGTATTTCCTTTCGTTGCAAAGCTTTTCAACGAAAAAAAAGCATTTACTTTTCCGAACGCGCATACTCGACTTAACCATTTGCTCTGATATTCAAAATTAAGCACAATGTCCGGACGCATGCAATTTCAATCGCAATGCCACCAGCTCACCTGCAGCTTGTCATGTTGAAAAATATCATCTGTAGAAACGTACCTTCAACGATCGCTCACTGTTCTTCTGGATACTCACAGACTTTTGGAGTCAGGGTTATGTGCTGCTGATAACCTGCTACGAACCTTATGCCAAATTTATTTGAATTGAAATCTAATAGTGGGACGTTTCTGCTCCCGAACGACGCAGTTGCTTTGGTGTCAGCAACAGCTCAGAAGCCAATTGCACGTTTTGCTCAATCACTCATGTTACTAATGCAATCTTCGTTTGACAGCATATTTCGCAAGTTATCACGCCTTCCTGCAGCGGTCGTCAGTGACAGATCAGATGCTTAGATGATTGCTTCAGACAGCATGCTACATCCTCCATTTGAAAATGGAAAACGTGCAAACGTTTACAGGCTGAACACTCACTCACGATATTGCCTGGCGGGTCAGAGGCTGGGAGCGGATCTTATGGAGGCTTTTCAATCATGAGGGGCATGAATCGGGTAAATAGACAAGTTTCTTTCGCTCAGGTGTGGCAGTGCAGAACTGGAGGGTATAAATCAGGTGTGGGAGGGCGAGAATTGGAAAGGCAGTGATGGGCAATGGCTGCGCGCAGAGGGTGGTGCGTTTCTGGAACATGTTGCCAGACGAGCTGGTGATGGATGGTAAAATTCCAATACTTTTAAGGAATCTGGACGTGTATTTGAATAGGCAGTGTTTAGAGAGACATGGGTCAAATGCATGCAATCGCGGCTGGATCAATTGAAGATATCTGTTCGGAATGGACGAGTTCGACCGAAGACTGTGTTTTCAGTGCTGTCCATATCTAATGAGCTCTATGATAGTGCAGGTGAAATGATAAAAAAGATAAATAAAATCAATGAAGTAAAATTGTCTCAAGTTGTTGAATTCAAACAACTTCAGGTAATTTTATTTCAATTATTTTATTTATCTTTTTTATTTGTGTTTTTTTCATTGTTCTGTAACTCTTGTTTCTTGATTGTCTCTCTTTCTCTCGCTCCCCACTCTCTCAATATCTTTTTCCTTACCTCTTCCCGCTTTGTTACCCTTCTCCCCTGTTTTCCATTTTGTCTCTGCTTCACCCATCCCCCACATATTTTGTCACATAGCACTGGCTGCAGCCTGCGTCATTCACGGCTCCTAATCTGCATTCGATCTCTCCATGCACTCTCATTATCACCTTTGCATCTGGAGCGCTGACTCACCGTCTCTCAGCCTGGTGTAAACAGCTCCCTATTTCTCCCCCTTTTTTATCTTTAACAAAGGATCGGTTCGACTCGAAACGTCAGCTCTTTTCTCTCCTTGCAGATGGTGCCAGACCTGCTAAGACTTTCCAGCATTTTCTCTTTTGGTTTCAGATTCCAGCATCCGCAGTAATTTTATTTTATTAATGGCTCTATGATATTGCTGGTGTCATGATAACTCCAACTTCGATGCGTGAGAGGTGAGCAAGCGAATGAATTCCCTCTGGAAGACGCGTGACAAGTATTAACAGAGATCAAGGAAAATAACATGAACGAATCTTTGATTTGAATTGAAGCCTGAACTCTGGTTCTGCTCCGAGACTGTGCCAGGTCTGCTTAATACTGCATATATTTCATGATTTGCATTTGTTTGTGAAAACAATTGAGACTGAATGATTTGCTGCAGACAACATCCAGCAGTCATCATGGGTACGGCGATCAAGTCGTGCGTCTATCCCTGTCAAATGTTTTATTGCGCAGGTGAGGCTTCCTGTTTCGTGGTTTGGTGGAGTACGCTGTTTGGAAAAATAGCATCGCAGCTGAGATCCGGCATGGGACCAGCGGGTTGATGTTCCATGACAGCGATGGTCGCCTTTCGAATGAGCACACATCTCAACCGACCATGTGACAAGTTCTTGCAGACAGTGAAAGTAAAAGCCACGGGGAACACTGACACACCCCTGCTAACGACGGAAGCGCCTCTCGTGGTCAGTGCGGGGATCGAACCCACGACCTTTCCGTTATTAGCACCACGCTCTAACCAGCTGAGCCATCCGACCAACACAGCACCGGCCGCGAAAGTAAATGCCTATATTGCCGGTGCTCACAACCACGGCGGCTGTTCATTTTCTGCTTCATGTCGATCGCACGAGAGACTGAAGTATTTCCTTTCGTTGCAAAGCTGTTCAACGAAAAAAAAAAGCATTTACTTTTCCGAACGCGCATACTCGACTTAACCATTTGCTCTGATATTCAAAATTAAGCACAATGTCCGGACGCATGCAATTTCAATCGCAATGCCACCAGCTCACCTGCAGCTTGTCATGTTGAAAAATATCGTCTGTAGAAACGTACCTTCAACGATCGCTCACTGTTCTTCTGGATACTCACAGACTTTTGGAGTCAGGGTTATGTGCTGCTGATAACCTGCTACGAACCTTATGCCAAATTCATTTGAATTGAAATCTAATAGTGGGACTTTTCTGCTCCCGAACGACGCAGTTGCTTTGGTGTCAGCAACAGCTCAGAAGCCAATTGCACGTTTTGCTCAATCACTCATGTTACTAATGCAATCTTCGTTTGACAGCATATTTAGCAAGTTATCACGCCTTCCTGCAGCGGTCGTCAGTGACAGATCAGATGCTTAGATGATTGCTTCAGACAGCATGCTACATCCTCCATTTGAAAATGGAAAACGGGCAAACGTTTACAGGCTGAACACTCACTCACGATATTGCCTGGCGGGTCAGAGGCTGGGAGCGGATCTTATGGAGGCTTTTCAATCATGAGGGGCATGAATCGGGTAAATAGACAAGTTTCCTTCGCTCAGGTGTGGCAGTGCAGAACTGGAGGGTATAAATCAGGTGTGGGAGGGCGAGAATTGGAAAGGCAGTGATGGGCAATGGCTGCGCGCAGAGGGTGGTGCGTTTCTGGAACATGTTGCCAGACGAGCTGGTGATGGATGGTAAAATTCCAATACTTTTAAGGAATCTGGACGTGTATTTGAATAGGCAGGGTTTAGAGAGACATGGGTCAAATGCATGCAATCGCGGCTGGATCAATTGAAGATATCTGTTCGGAATGGACGAGTTCGACCGAAGACTGTGTTTTCAGTGCTGTCCATATCTAATGAGCTCTATGATAGTGCAGGTGAAATGATAAAAAAGATAAATAAAATCAATGAAGTAAAATTGTCTCAAGTTGTTGAATTCAAACAACTTCAGGTAATTTTATTTCAATTATTTTATTTATCTTTTTTATTTATGTTTTTTTCATTGTTCTGTAACTCTTGTTTCTTGATTGTCTCTCTTTCTCTCGCTCCCCACTCTCTCAATATCTTTTTCCTTACCTCTTCCCGCTTTGTTACCCTTCTCCCCTGTTTTCCATTTTGTCTCTGCTTCACCCATCCCCCACATATTTTGTCACATAGCACTGGCTGCAGCCTGCGTCATTCACGGCTCCTAATCTGCCTTCGATCTCTCCATGCACTCTCATTATCACCTTTGCATCTGGAGCCCTGACTCACCGTCTCTCAGCCTGGTGTAAACAGCTCCCTATTTCTCCCCCTTTTTTTATCTTTAACAAAGGATCGGTTCGACTCGAAACGTCAGCTCTTTTCTCTCCTTGCAGATGGTGCCAGACCTGCTAAGACTTTCCAGCATTTTCTCTTTTGGTTTCAGATTCCAGCATCCGCAGTAATTTTATTTTATTAATGGCTCTATGATATTGCTGGTGTCATGATAACTCCAACTTCGATGCGTGAGAGGTGAGCAAGCGAATGAATTCCCTCTGGAAGACGCGTGACAAGTATTAACAGAGATCAAGGAAAATAACATGAACGAATCTTTGATTTGAATTGAAGCCTGAACTCTGGTTCTGCTCCGAGACTGTGCCAGGTCTGCTTAATACTGCATATATTTCATGATTTGCATTTGTTTGTGAAAACAATTGAGACTGAATGATTTGCTGCAGACAACATCCAGCAGTCATCATGGGTACGGCGATCAAGTCGTGCGTCTATCCCTGTCAAATGTTTTATTGCGCAGGTGAGGCTTCCTGTTTCGTGGTTTGGTGGAGTACGCTGTTTGGAAAAATAGCATCGCAGCTGAGATCCGGCATGGGACCAGCGGGTTGATGTTCCATGACAGCGATGGTCGCCTTTCGAATGAGCACACATCTCAACCGACCATGTGACAAGTTCTTGCAGACAGTGAAAGTAAAAGCCACGGGGAACACTGACACAGCCCTGCTAACGACGGAAGCGCCTCTCGTGGTCAGTGCGGGGATTGAACCCACGACCTTTCCGTTATTAGCACCACGCTCGAACCAGCTGAGCTAACCGACCAACACAGCACCGGCCGCGAAAGTAAATGCCTATATTGCCGGTGCTCACAACCACGGTGGCTGTTCATTTTCTGCTTCATGTCAATCGCACGAGAGACTGAAGTATTTCCTTTCGTTGCAAAGCTGTTCAACGAAAAAAAAAGCATTTACTTTTCCGAACGCGCATACTCGACTTAACCATTTGCTCTGATATTCAAAATTAAGCACAATGTCCGGACGCATGCAATTTCAATCGCAATGCCACCAGCTCACCTGCAGCTTGTCATGTTGAAAAATATCGTCTGTAGAAACGTACCTTCAACGATCGCTCACTGTTCTTCTGGATACTGACAGACTTTTGGAGTCAGGGTTATGTGCTGCTGATAACCTGCTACGAACCTTATGCCAAATTCATTTGAATTGAAATCTAATAGTGGGACTTTTCTGCTCCCGAACGACGCAGTTGCTTTGGTGTCAGCAACAGCTCAGAAGCCAATTGCACGTTTTGCTCAATCACTCATGTTACTAATGCAATCTTCGTTTGACAGCATATTTAGCAAGTTATCACGCCTTCCTGCAGCGGTCGTCAGTGACAGATCAGATGCTTAGATGATTGCTTCAGACAGCATGCTACATCCTCCATTTGAAAATGGAAAACGTGCAAACGTTTACAGGCTGAACACTCACTCACGATATTGCCTGGCGGGTCAGAGGCTGGGAGCGGATCTTATGGAGGCTTTTCAATCATGAGGGGCATGAATCGGGTAAATAGACAAGTTTCTTTCGCTCAGGTGTGGCAGTGCAGAACTGGAGGGTATAAATCAGGTGTGAGAGGGCGAGAATTGGAAAGGCAGTGATGGGCAATGGCTGCGCGCAGAGGGTGGTGCGTTTCTGGAACATGTTGCCAGACGAGCTGGTGATGGATCGTAAAATTCCAATACTTTTAAGGAATCTGGACGTGTATTTGAATAGGCAGTGTTTAGAGAGACATGGGTCAAATGCATGCAATCGCGGCTGGATCAATTGAAGATATCTGTTCGGAATGGACGAGTTCGACCGAAGACTGTGTTTTCAGTGCTGTCCATATCTAATGAGCTCTATGATAGTGCAGGTGAAATGATAAAAAAGATAAATAAAATCAATGAAGTAAAATTGTCTCAAGTTGTTGAATTCAAACAACTTCAGGTAATTTTATTTCAATTATTTTATTTATCTTTTTTATTTGTGTTTTTTTCATTGTTCTGTAACTCTTGTTTCTTGATTGTCTCTCTTTCTCTCGCTCCCCACTCTCTCAATATCTTTTTCCTTACCTCTTCCCGCTTTGTTACCCTTCTCCCCTGTTTTCCATTTTGTCTCTGCTTCACACATCCCCCACATATTTTGTCACATAGCACTGGCTGCAGCCTGCGTCATTCACGGCTCCTAATCTGCCTTCGATCTCTCCATGCACTCTCATTATCACCTTTGCATCTGGAGCCCTGACTCACCGTCTCTCAGCCTGGTGTAAACAGCTCCCTATTTCTCCCCCTTTTTTTATCTTTAACAAAGGATCGGTTCGACTCGAAACGTCAGCTCTTTTCTCTCCTTGCAGATGGTGCCAGACCTGCTAAGACTTTCCAGCATTTTCTCTTTTGGTTTCAGATTCCAGCATCCGCAGTAATTTTATTTTATTAATGGCTCTATGATATTGCTGGTGTCATGATAACTCCAACTTCGATGCGTGAGAGGTGAGCAAGCGAATGAATTCCCTCTGGAAGACGCGTGACAAGTATTAACAGAGATCAAGGAAAATAACATGAACGAATCTTTGATTTGAATTGAAGCCTGAACTCTGGTTCTGCTCCGAGACTGTGCCAGGTCTGCTTAATACTGCATATATTTCATGATTTGCATTTGTTTGTGAAAACAATTGAGACTGAATGATTTGCTGCAGACAACATCCAGCAGTCATCATGGGTACGGCGATCAAGTCGTGCGTCTATCCCTGTCAAATGTTTTATTGCGCAGGTGAGGCTTCCTGTTTCGTGGTTTGGTGGAGTACGCTGTTTGGAAAAATAGCATCGCAGCTGAGATCCGGCATGGGACCAGCGGGTTGATGTTCCATGACAGCGATGGTCGCCTTTCGAATGAGCACACATCTCAACCGACCATGTGACAAGTTCTTGCAGACAGTGAAAGTAAAAGCCACGGGGAACACTGACACAGCACTGCTAACGACGGAAGCGCCTCTCGTGGTCAGTGCGGTGATTGAACCCACGACCTTTCCGTTATTAGCACGACGCTCTAACCAGCTGAGCTAACCGACCAACACAGCACCGGCCGCGAAAGTAAATGCCTATATTGCCGGTGCTCACAACCACGGCGGCTGTTCATTTTCTGCTTCATGTCGATCGCACGAGAGACTGAAGTATTTCCTTTCGTTGCAAAGCTTTTCAACGAAAAAAAAAGCATTTACTTTTCCGAACGCGCATACTCGACTTAACCATTTGCTCTGATATTCAAAAGTAAGCACAATGTCCGGACGCATGCAATTTCAATCGCAATGCCACCAGCTCTCCTGCAGTTTGTCATGTTGAAAAATATCGTCTGTCGAAACGTACCTTCAACGATCGCTCACTGTTCTTCTGGATACTCACAGACTTTTGGAGTCAGGGTTATGTGCTGCTGATAACCTGCTACGAACCTTATGCCAAATTCATTTGAATTGAAATCTAATAGTGGGACTTTTCTGCTCCCGAACGACGCAGTTGCTTTGGTGTCAGCAACAGCTCAGAAGCCAATTGCACGTTTTGCTCAATCACTCATGTTACTAATGCAATCTTCGTTTGACAGCATATTTAGCAAGTTATCACGCCTTCCTGCAGCGGTCGTCAGTGACAGATCAGATGCTTAGATGATTGCTTCAGACAGCATGCTACATCCTCCATTTGAAAATGGAAAACGTGCAAACGTTTACAGGCTGAACACTCACTCACGATATTGCCTGGCGGGTCAGAGGCTGGGAGCGGATCTTATGGAGGCTTTTCAATCATGAGGGGCATGAATCGGGTAAATAGACAAGTTTCTTTCGCTCAGGTGTGGCAGTGCAGAACTGGAGGGTATAAATCAGGTGTGGGAGGGCGAGAATTGGAAAGGCAGTGATGGGCAATGGCTGCGCGCAGAGGGTGGTGCGTTTCTGGAACATGTTGCCAGACGAGCTGGTGATGGATGGTAAAATTCCAATACTTTTAAGGAATCTGGACGTGTATTTGAATAGGCAGTGTTTAGAGAGACATGGGTCAAATGCATGCAATCGCGGCTGGATCAATTGAAGATATCTGTTCGGAATGGACGAGTTCGACCGAAGACTGTGTTTTCAGTGCTGTCCATATCTAATGAGCTCTATGATAGTGCAGGTGAAATGATAAAAAAGATAAATAAAATCAATGAAGTAAAATTGTCTCAAGTTGTTGAATTCAAACAACTTCAGGTAATTTTATTTCAATTATTTTATTTATCTTTTTTATTTGTGTTTTTTTCATTGTTCTGTAACTCTTGTTTCTTGATTGTCTCTCTTTCTCTCGCTCCCCACTCTCTCAATATCTTTTTCCTTACCTCTTCCCGCTTTGTTACCCTTCTCCCCTGTTTTCCATTTTGTCTCTGCTTCACCCATCCCCCACATATTTTGTCACATAGCACTGGCTGCATCCTGCGTCATTCACGGCTCCTAATCTGCCTTCGATCTCTCCATGCACTCTCATTATCACCTGTGCATCTGGAGCCCAGACTCACCGTCTCTCAGCCTCGTGTAAACAGCTCCCTATTTCTCCCCCTTTTTTTATCTTTAACAAAGGATCGGTTCGACTCGAAACGTCAGCTCTTTTCTCTCCTTGCAGATGGTGCCAGACCTGCTAAGACTTTCCAGCATTTTCTCTTTTGGTTTCAGATTCCAGCATCCGCAGTAATTTTATTTTATTAATGGCTCTATGATATTGCTGGTGTCATGAAAACTCCAACTTCGATGCGTGAGAGGTGAGCAAGCGAATGAATTCCCTCTGGAAGACGCGTGACAAGTATTAACAGAGATCAAGGAAAATAACATGAACGAATCTTTGATTTGAATTGAAGCCTGAACTCTGGTTCTGCTCCGAGACTGTGCCAGGTCTGCTTAATACTGCATATATTTCATGATTTGCATTTGTTTGTGAAAACAATTGAGACTGAATGATTTGCTGCAGACAACATCCAGCAGTCATCATGGGTACGGCGATCAAGTCGTGCGTCTATCCCTGTCAAATGTTTTATTGCGCAGGTGAGGCTTCCTGTTTCGTGGTTTGGTGGAGTACGCTGTTTGGAAAAATAGCATCGCAGCTGAGATCCGGCATGGGACCAGCGGGTTGATGTTCCATGACAGCGATGGTCGCCTTTCGAATGAGCACACATCTCAACCGACCATGTGACAAGTTCTTGCAGACAGTGAAAGTAAAAGCCACGGGGAACACTGACACAGCCCTGCTAACGACGGAAGCGCCTCTCGTGGTCAGTGCGGGGATTGAACCCACGACCTTTCCGTTATTAGCACCACGCTCTAACCAGCTGAGCTAACCGACCAACACAGCACCGGCCGCGAAAGTAAATGCCTATATTGCCGGTGCTCACAACCACGGTGGCTGTTCATTTTCTGCTTCATGTCGATCGCACGAGAGACTGAAGTATTTCCTTTCGTTGCAAAGCTGTTCAACGAAAAAAAAAGCATTTACTTTTCCGAACGCGCATACTCGACTTAACCATTTGCTCTGATATTCAAAATTAAGCACAATGTCCGGACGCATGCAATTTCAATCGCAATGCCACCAGCTCACCTGCAGCTTGTCATGTTGAAAAATATCGTCTGTAGAAACGTACCTTCAACGATCGCTCACTGTTCTTCTGGATACTGACAGACTTTTGGAGTCAGGGTTATGTGCTGCTGATAACCTGCTACGAACCTTATGCCAAATTCATTTGAATTGAAATCTAATAGTGGGACTTTTCTGCTCCCGAACGACGCAGTTGCTTTGGTGTCAGCAACAGCTCAGAAGCAAATTGCACGTTTTGCTCAATCACTCATGTTACTAATGCAATCTTCGTTTGACAGCATATTTAGCAAGTTATCACGCCTTCCTGCAGCGGTCGTCAGTGACAGATCAGATGCTTAGATGATTGCTTCAGACAGCATGCTACATCCTCCATTTGAAAATGGAAAACGTGCAAACGTTTACAGGCTGAACACTCACTCACGATATTGCCTGGCGGGTCAGAGGCTGGGAGCGGATCTTATGGAGGCTTTTCAATCATGAGGGGCATGAATCGGGTAAATAGACAAGTTTCTTTCGCTCAGGTGTGGCAGTGCAGAACTGGAGGGTATAAATCAGGTGTGAGAGGGCGAGAATTGGAAAGGCAGTGATGGGCAATGGCTGCGCGCAGAGGGTGGTGCGTTTCTGGAACATGTTGCCAGACGAGCTGGTGATGGATGGTAAAATTCCAATACTTTTAAGGAATCTGGACGTGTATTTGAATAGGCAGTGTTTAGAGAGACATGGGTCAAATGCATGCAATCGCGGCTGGATCAATTGAAGATATCTGTTCGGAATGGACGAGTTCGACCGAAGACTGTGTTTTCAGTGCTGTCCATGTCTAATGAGCTCTATGATAGTGCAGGTGAAATGATAAAAAAGATAAATAAAATCAATGAAGTAAAATTGTCTCAAGTTGTTGAATTCAAACAACTTCAGGTAATTTTATTTCAATTATTTTATTTATCTTTTTTATTTGTGTTTTTTTCATTGTTCTGTAACTCTTGTTTCTTGATTGTCTCTCTTTCTCTCGCTCCCCACTCTCTCAATATCTTTTTCCTTACCTCTTCCCGCTTTGTTACCCTTCTCCCCTGTTTTCCATTTTGTCTCTGCTTCACACATCCCCCACATATTTTGTCACATAGCACTGGCTGCAGCCTGCGTCATTCACGGCTCCTAATCTGCCTTCGATCTCTCCATGCACTCTCATTATCACCTTTGCATCTGGAGCCCTGACTCACCGTCTCTCAGCCTGGTGTAAACAGCTCCCTATTTCTCCCCCTTTTTTTATCTTTAACAAAGGATCGGTTCGACTCGAAACGTCAGCTCTTTTCTCTCCTTGCAGATGGTGCCAGACCTGCTAAGACTTTCCAGCATTTTCTCTTTTGGTTTCAGATTCCAGCATCCGCAGTAATTTTATTTTATTAATGGCTCTATGATATTGCTGGTGTCATGATAACTCCAACTTCGATGCGTGAGAGGTGAGCAAGCGAATGAATTCCCTCTGGAAGACGCGTGACAAGTATTAACAGAGATCAAGGAAAATAACATGAACGAATCTTTGATTTGAATTGAAGCCTGAACTCTGGTTCTGCTCCGAGACTGTGCCAGGTCTGCTTAATACTGCATATATTTCATGATTTGCATTTGTTTGTGAAAACAATTGAGACTGAATGATTTGCTGCAGACAACATCCAGCAGTCATCATGGGTACGGCGATCAAGTCGTGCGTCTATCCCTGTCAAATGTTTTATTGCGCAGGTGAGGCTTCCTGTTTCGTGGTTTGGTGGAGTACGCTGTTTGGAAAAATAGCATCGCAGCTGAGATCCGGCATGGGACCAGCGGGTTGATGTTCCATGACAGCGATGGTCGCCTTTCGAATGAGCACACATCTCAACCGACCATGTGACAAGTTCTTGCAGACAGTGAAAGTAAAAGCCACGGGGAACACTGACACAGCCCTGCTAACGACGGAAGCGCCTCTCGTGGTCAGTGCGGTGATTGAACCCACGACCTTTCCGTTATTAGCACGACGCTCTAACCAGCTGAGCTAACCGACCAACACAGCACCGGCCGCGAAAGTAAATGCCTATATTGCCGGTGCTCACAACCACGGCGGCTGTTCATTTTCTGCTTCATGTCGATCGCACGAGAGACTGAAGTATTTCCTTTCGTTGCAAAGCTTTTCAACGAAAAAAAAAGCATTTACTTTTCCGAACGCGCATACTCGACTTAACCATTTGCTCTGATATTCAAAAGTAAGCACAATGTCCGGACGCATGCAATTTCAATCGCAATGCCACCAGCTCACCTGCAGTTTGTCATGTTGAAAAATATCGTCTGTCGAAACGTACCTTCAACGATCGCTCACTGTTCTTCTGGATACTCACAGACTTTTGGAGTCAGGGTTATGTGCTGCTGATAACCTGCTACGAACCTTATGCCAAATTCATTTGAATTGAAATCTAATAGTGGGACTTTTCTGCTCCCGAACGACGCAGTTGCTTTGGTGTCAGCAACAGCTCAGAAGCCAATTGCACGTTTTGCTCAATCACTCATGTTACTAATGCAATCTTCGTTTGACAGCATATTTAGCAAGTTATCACGCCTTCCTGCAGCGGTCGTCAGTGACAGATCAGATGCTTAGATGATTGCTTCAGACAGCATGCTACATCCTCCATTTGAAAATGGAAAACGTGCAAACGTTTACAGGCTGAACACTCACTCACGATATTGCCTGGCGGGTCAGAGGCTGGGAGCGGATCTTATGGAGGCTTTTCAATCATGAGGGGCATGAATCGGGTAAATAGACAAGTTTCTTTCGCTCAGGTGTGGCAGTGCAGAACTGGAGGGTATAAATCAGGTGTGGGAGGGCGAGAATTGGAAAGGCAGTGATGGGCAATGGCTGCGCGCAGAGGGTGGTGCGTTTCTGGAACATGTTGCCAGACGAGCTGGTGATGGATGGTAAAATTCCAATACTTTTAAGGAATCTGGACGTGTATTTGAATAGGCAGTGTTTAGAGAGACATGGGTCAAATGCATGCAATCGCGGCTGGATCAATTGAAGATATCTGTTCGGAATGGACGAGTTCGACCGAAGACTGTGTTTTCAGTGCTGTCCATATCTAATGAGCTCTATGATAGTGCAGGTGAAATGATAAAAAAGATAAATAAAATCAATGAAGTAAAATTGTCTCAAGTTGTTGAATTCAAACAACTTCAGGTAATTTTATTTCAATTATTTTATTTATCTTTTTTATTTGTGTTTTTTTCATTGTTCTGTAACTCTTGTTTCTTGATTGTCTCTCTTTCTCTCGCTCCCCACTCTCTCAATATCTTTTTCCTTACCTCTTCCCGCTTTGTTACCCTTCTCCCCTGTTTTCCATTTTGTCTCTGCTTCACCCATCCCCCACATATTTTGTCACATAGCACTGGCTGCATCCTGCGTCATTCACGGCTCCTAATCTGCCTTCGATCTCTCCATGCACTCTCATTATCACCTGTGCATCTGGAGCCCAGACTCACCGTCTCTCAGCCTCGTGTAAACAGCTCCCTATTTCTCCCCCTTTTTTTATCTTTAACAAAGGATCGGTTCGACTCGAAACGTCAGCTCTTTTCTCTCCTTGCAGATGGTGCCAGACCTGCTAAGACTTTCCAGCATTTTCTCTTTTGGTTTCAGATTCCAGCATCCGCAGTAATTTTATTTTATTAATGGCTCTATGATATTGCTGGTGTCATGAAAACTCCAACTTCGATGCGTGAGAGGTGAGCAAGCGAATGAATTCCCTCTGGAAGACGCGTGACAAGTATTAACAGAGATCAAGGAAAATAACATGAACGAATCTTTGATTTGAATTGAAGCCTGAACTCTGGTTCTGCTCCGAGACTGTGCCAGGTCTGCTTAATACTGCATATATTTCATGATTTGCATTTGTTTGTGAAAACAATTGAGACTGAATGATTTGCTGCAGACAACATCCAGCAGTCATCATGGGTACGGCGATCAAGTCGTGCGTCTATCCCTGTCAAATGTTTTATTGCGCAGGTGAGGCTTCCTGTTTCGTGGTTTGGTGGAGTACGCTGTTTGGAAAAAATAGCATCGCAGCTGAGATCCGGCATGGGACCAGCGGGTTGATGTTCCATGACAGCGATGGTCGCCTTTCGAATGAGCACACATCTCAACCGACCATGTGACAAGTTCTTGCAGACAGTGAAAGTAAAAGCCACGGGGAACACTGACACAGCCCTGCTAACGACGGAAGCGCCTCTCGTGGTCAGTGCGGGGATTGATCCCACGACCTTTCCGTTATTAGCACCACGCTCTAACCAGCTGAGCTAACCGACCAACACAGCACCGGCCGCGAAAGTAAATGCCTATATTGCCGGTGCTCACAACCACGGCGGCTGTTCATTTTCTGCTTCATGTCGATCGCACGAGAGACTGAAGTATTTCCTTTCGTTGCAAAGCTTTTCAACGAAAAAAAAGCATTTACTTTTCCGAACGCGCATACTCGACTTAACCATTTGCTCTGATATTCAAAAGTAAGCACAATGTCCGGACGCATGCAATTTCAATCGCAATGCCACCAGCTCACCTGCAGTTTGTCATGTTGAAAAATATCGTCTGTCGAAACGTACCTTCAACGATCGCTCACTGTTCTTCTGGATACTCACAGACTTTTGGAGTCAGGGTTATGTGCTGCTGATAACCTGCTACGAACCTTATGCCAAATTCATTTGAATTGAAATCTAATAGTGGGACTTTTCTGCTCCCGAACGACGCAGTTGCTTTGGTGTCAGCAACAGCTCAGAAGCCAATTGCACGTTTTGCTCAATCACTCATGTTACTAATGCAATCTTCGTTTGACAGCATATTTAGCAAGTTATCACGCCTTCCTGCAGCGGTCGTCAGTGACAGATCAGATGCTTAGATGATTGCTTCAGACAGCATGCTACATCCTCCATTTGAAAATGGAAAACGTGCAAACGTTTACAGGCTGAACACTCACTCACGATATTGCCTGGCGGGTCAGAGGCTGGGAGCGGATCTTATGGAGGCTTTTCAATCATGAGGGGCATGAATCGGGTAAATAGACAAGTTTCTTTCGCTCAGGTGTGGCAGTGCAGAACTGGAGGGTATAAATCAGGTGTGGGAGGGCGAGAATTGGAAAGGCAGTGATGGGCAATGGCTGCGCGCAGAGGGTGGTGCGTTTCTGGAACATGTTGCCAGACGAGCTGGTGATGGATGGTAAAATTCCAATACTTTTAAGGAATCTGGACGTGTATTTGAATAGGCAGTGTTTAGAGAGACATGGGTCAAATGCATGCAATCGCGGCTGGATCAATTGAAGATATCTGTTCGGAATGGACGAGTTCGACCGAAGACTGTGTTTTCAGTGCTGTCCATATCTAATGAGCTCTATGATAGTGCAGGTGAAATGATAAAAAAGATAAATAAAATCAATGAAGTAAAATTGTCTCAAGTTGTTGAATTCAAACAACTTCAGGTAATTTTATTTCAATTATTTTATTTATCTTTTTTATTTGTGTTTTTTTCATTGTTCTGTAACTCTTGTTTCTTGATTGTCTCTCTTTCTCTCGCTCCCCACTCTCTCAATATCTTTTTCCTTACCTCTTCCCGCTTTGTTACCCTTCTCCCCTGTTTTCCATTTTGTCTCTGCTTCACCCATCCCCCACATATTTTGTCACATAGCACTGGCTGCAGCCTGCGTCATTCACGGCTCCTAATCTGCCTTCGATCTCTCCATGCACTCTCATTATCACCTTTGCATCTGGAGCCCTGACTCACCGTCTCTCAGCCTGGTGTAAACAGCTCCCTATTTCTCCCCCTTTTTTTATCTTTAACAAAGGATCGGTTCGACTCGAAACGTCAGCTCTTTTCTCTCCTTGCAGATGGTGCCAGACCTGCTAAGACTTTCCAGCATTTTCTCTTTTGGTTTCAGATTCCAGCATCCGCAGTAATTTTATTTTATTAATGGCTCTATGATATTGCTGGTGTCATGATAACTCCAACGTCGATGCGTGAGAGGTGAGCAAGCGAATGAATTCCCTCTGGAAGACGCGTGACAAGTATTAACAGAGATCAAGGAAAATAACATGAACGAATCTTTGATTTGAATTGAAGCCTGAACTCTGGTTCTGCTCCGAGACTGTGCCAGGTCTGCTTAATACTGCATATATTTCATGATTTGCATTTGTTTGTGAAAACAATTGAGACTGAATGATTTGCTGCAGACAACATCCAGCAGTCATCATGGGTACGGCGATCAAGTCGTGCGTCTATCCCTGTCAAATGTTTTATTGCGCAGGTGAGGCTTCCTGTTTCGTGGTTTGGTGGAGTACGCTGTTTGGAAAAATAGCATCGCAGCTGAGATCCGGCATGGGACCAGCGGGTTGATGTTCCATGACAGCGATGGTCGCCTTTCGAATGAGCACACATCTCAACCGACCATGTGACAAGTTCTTGCAGACAGTGAAAGTAAAAGCCACGGGGAACACTGACACAGCCCTGCTAACGACGGAAGCGCCTCTCGTGGTCAGTGCGGGGATTGAACCCACGACCTTTCCGTTATTAGCACCACGCTCTAACCAGCTGAGCTAACCGACCAACACAGCACCGGCCGCGAAAGTAAATGCCTATATTGCCGGTGCTCACAACCACGGCGGCTGTTCATTTTCTGCTTCATGTCGATCGCACGAGAGACTGAAGTATTTCCTTTCGTTGCAAAGCTTTTCAACGAAAAAAAAAGCATTTACTTTTCCGAACGCGCATACTCGACTTAACCATTTGCTCTGATATTCAAAAGTAAGCACAATGTCCGGACGCATGCAATTTCAATCGCAATGCCACCAGCTCACCTGCAGTTTGTCATGTTGAAAAATATCGTCTGTCGAAACGTACCTTCAACGATCGCTCACTGTTCTTCTGGATACTCACAGACTTTTGGAGTCAGGGTTATGTGCTGCTGATAACCTGCTACGAACCTTATGCCAAATTCATTTGAATTGAAATCTAATAGTGGGACTTTTCTGCTCCCGAACGACGCAGTTGCTTTGGTGTCAGCAACAGCTCAGAAGCCAATTGCACGTTTTGCTCAATCACTCATGTTACTAATGCAATCTTCGTTTGACAGCATATTTAGCAAGTTATCACGCCTTCCTGCAGCGGTCGTCAGTGACAGATCAGATGCTTAGATGATTGCTTCAGACAGCATGCTACATCCTCCATTTGAAAATGGAAAACGTGCAAACGTTTACAGGCTGAACACTCACTCACGATATTGCCTGGCGGGTCAGAGGCTGGGAGCGGATCTTATGGAGGCTTTTCAATCATGAGGGGCATGAATCGGGTAAATAGACAAGTTTCTTTCGCTCAGGTGTGGCAGTGCAGAACTGGAGGGTATAAATCAGGTGTGGGAGGGCGAGAATTGGAAAGGCAGTGATGGGCAATGGCTGCGCGCAGAGGGTGGTGCGTTTCTGGAACATGTTGCCAGACGAGCTGGTGATGGATGGTAAAATTCCAATACTTTTAAGGAATCTGGACGTGTATTTGAATAGGCAGTGTTTAGAGAGACATGGGTCAAATGCATGCAATCGCGGCTGGATCAATTGAAGATATCTGTTCGGAATGGACGAGTTCGACCGAAGACTGTGTTTTCAGTGCTGTCCATATCTAATGAGCTCTATGATAGTGCAGGTGAAATGATAAAAAAGATAAATAAAATCAATGAAGTAAAATTGTCTCAAGTTGTTGAATTCAAACAACTTCAGGTAATTTTATTTCAATTATTTTATTTATCTTTTTTATTTGTGTTTTTTTCATTGTTCTGTAACTCTTGTTTCTTGATTGTCTCTCTTTCTCTCGCTCCCCACTCTCTCAATATCTTTTTCCTTACCTCTTCCCGCTTTGTTACCCTTCTCCCCTGTTTTCCATTTTGTCTCTGCTTCACCCATCCCCCACATATTTTGTCACATAGCACTGGCTGCAGCCTGCGTCATTCACGGCTCCTAATCTGCCTTCGATCTCTCCATGCACTCTCATTATCACCTTTGCATCTGGAGCCCTGACTCACCGTCTCTCAGCCTGGTGTAAACAGCTCCCTATTTCTCCCCCTTTTTTTATCTTTAACAAAGGATCGGTTCGACTCGAAACGTCAGCTCTTTTCTCTCCTTGCAGATGGTGCCAGACCTGCTAAGACTTTCCAGCATTTTCTCTTTTGGTTTCAGATTCCAGCATCCGCAGTAATTTTATTTTATTAATGGCTCTATGATATTGCTGGTGTCATGATAACTCCAACGTCGATGCGTGAGAGGTGAGCAAGCGAATGAATTCCCTCTGGAAGACGCGTGACAAGTATTAACAGAGATCAAGGAAAATAACATGAACGAATCTTTGATTTGAATTGAAGCCTGAACTCTGGTTCTGCTCCGAGACTGTGCCAGGTCTGCTTAATACTGCATATATTTCATGATTTGCATTTGTTTGTGAAAACAATTGAGACTGAATGATTTGCTGCAGACAACATCCAGCAGTCATCATGGGTACGGCGATCAAGTCGTGCGTCTATCCCTGTCAAATGTTTTATTGCGCAGGTGAGGCTTCCTGTTTCGTGGTTTGGTGGAGTACGCTGTTTGGAAAAATAGCATCGCAGCTGAGATCCGGCATGGGACCAGCGGGTTGATGTTCCATGACAGCGATGGTCGCCTTTCGAATGAGCACACATCTCAACCGACCATGTGACAAGTTCTTGCAGACAGTGAAAGTAAAAGCCACGGGGAACACTGACACAGCCCTGCTAACAACGGAAGCGCCTCTCGTGGTCAGTGCGGTGATTGAACCCACGACCTTTCCGTTATTAGCACCACGCTCTAACCAGCTGAGCTAACCGACCAACACAGCACCGGCCGCGAAAGTAAATGCCTATATTGCCGGTGCTCACAACCACGGCGGCTGTTCATTTTCTGCTTCATGTCGATCGCACGAGAGACTGAAGTATTTCCTTTCGTTGCAAAGCTTTTCAACGAAAAAAAAAGCATTTACTTTTCCGAACGCGCATACTCGACTTAACCATTTGCTCTGATATTCAAAAGTAAGCACAATGTCCGGACGCATGCAATTTCAATCGCAATGCCACCAGCTCACCTGCAGTTTGTCATGTTGAAAAATATCGTCTGTCGAAACGTACCTTCAACGATCGCTCACTGTTCTTCTGGATACTCACAGACTTTTGGAGTCAGGGTTATGTGCTGCTGATAACCTGCTACGAACCTTATGCCAAATTCATTTGAATTGAAATCTAATAGTGGGACTTTTCTGCTCCCGAACGACGCAGTTGCTTTGGTGTCAGCAACAGCTCAGAAGCCAATTGCACGTTTTGCTCAATCACTCATGTTACTAATGCAATCTTCGTTTGACAGCATATTTAGCAAGTTATCACGCCTTCCTGCAGCGGTCGTCAGTGACAGATCAGATGCTTAGATGATTGCTTCAGACAGCATGCTACATCCTCCATTTGAAAATGGAAAACGTGCAAACGTTTACAGGCTGAACACTCACTCACGATATTGCCTGGCGGGTCAGAGGCTGGGAGCGGATCTTATGGAGGCTTTTCAATCATGAGGGGCATGAATCGGGTAAATAGACAAGTTTCTTTCGCTCAGGTGTGGCAGTGCAGAACTGGAGGGTATAAATCAGGTGTGGGAGGGCGAGAATTGGAAAGGCAGTGATGGGCAATGGCTGCGCGCAGAGGGTGGTGCGTTTCTGGAACATGTTGCCAGACGAGCTGGTGATGGATGGTAAAATTCCAATACTTTTAAGGAATCTGGACGTGTATTTGAATAGGCAGTGTTTAGAGAGACATGGGTCAAATGCATGCAATCGCGGCTGGATCAATTGAAGATATCTGTTCGGAATGGACGAGTTCGACCGAAGACTGTGTTTTCAGTGCTGTCCATATCTAATGAGCTCTATGATAGTGCAGGTGAAATGATAAAAAAGATAAATAAAATCAATGAAGTAAAATTGTCTCAAGTTGTTGAATTCAAACAACTTCAGGTAATTTTATTTCAATTATTTTATTTATCTTTTTTATTTGTGTTTTTTTCATTGTTCTGTAACTCTTGTTTCTTGATTGTCTCTCTTTCTCTCGCTCCCCACTCTCTCAATATCTTTTTCCTTACCTCTTCCCGCTTTGTTACCCTTCTCCCCTGTTTTCCATTTTGTCTCTGCTTCACCCATCCCCCACATATTTTGTCACATAGCACTGGCTGCAGCCTGCGTCATTCACGGCTCCTAATCTGCCTTCGATCTCTCCATGCACTCTCATTATCACCTTTGCATCTGGAGCCCTGACTCACCGTCTCTCAGCCTGGTGTAAACAGCTCCCTATTTCTCCCCCTTTTTTTATCTTTAACAAAGGATCGGTTCGACTCGAAACGTCAGCTCTTTTCTCTCCTTGCAGATTGTGCCAGACCTGCTAAGACTTTCCAGCATTTTCTCTTTTGGTTTCAGATTCCAGCATCCGCAGTAATTTTATTTTATTAATGGCTCTATGATATTGCTGGTGTCATGATAACTCCAACTTCGATGCGTGAGAGGTGAGCAAGCGAATGAATTCCCTCTGGAAGACGCGTGACAAGTATTAACAGAGATCAAGGAAAATAACATGAACGAATCTTTGATTTGAATTGAAGCCTGAACTCTGGTTCTGCTCCGAGACTGTGCCAGGTCTGCTTAATACTGCATATATTTCATGATTTGCATTTGTTTGTGAAAACAATTGAGACTGAATGATTTGCTGCAGACAACATCCAGCAGTCATCATGGGTACGGCGATCAAGTCGTGCGTCTATCCCTGTCAAATGTTTTATTGCGCAGGTGAGGCTTCCTGTTTCGTGGTTTGGTGGAGTACGCTGTTTGGAAAAATAGCATCGCAGCTGAGATCCGGCATGGGACCAGCGGGTTGATGTTCCATGACAGCGATGGTCGCCTTTCGAATGAGCACACATCTCAACCGACCATGTGACAAGTTCTTGCAGACAGTGAAAGTAAAAGCCACGGGGAACACTGACACAGCCCTGCTAACGACGGAAGCGCATCTCGTGGTCAGTGCGGGGATTGAACCCACGACCTTTCCGTTATTAGCACCACGCTCTAACCAGCTGAGCTAACCGACCAACACAGCACCGGTCGCCAAAGTAAATGCCTATATTGCCGGTGCTCACAACCACGGCGGCTGTTCATTTTCTGCTTCATGTCGATCGCACGAGAGACTGAAGTATTTCCTTTCGTTGCAAAGCTTTTCAACGAAAAAAAAAGCATTTACTTTTCCGAACGCGTATACTCGACTTAACCATTTGCTCTGATATTCAAAAGTAAGCACAATGTCCGGACGCATGCAATTTCAATCGCAATGCCACCAGCTCACCTGCAGTTTGTCATGTTGAAAAATATCGTCTGTCGAAACGTACCTTCAACGATCGCTCACTGTTCTTCTGGATACTCACAGACTTTTGGAGTCAGGGTTATGTGCTGCTGATAACCTGCTACGAACCTTATGCCAAATTCATTTGAATTGAAATCTAATAGTGGGACTTTTCTGCTCCCGAACGACGCAGTTGCTTTGGTGTCAGCAACAGCTCAGAAGCCAATTGCACGTTTTGCTCAATCACTCATGTTACTAATGCAATCTTCGTTTGACAGCATATTTAGCAAGTTATCACGCCTTCCTGCAGCGGTCGTCAGTGACAGATCAGATGCTTAGATGATTGCTTCAGACAGCATGCTACATCCTCCATTTGAAAATGGAAAACGTGCAAACGTTTACAGGCTGAACACTCACTCACGATATTGCCTGGCGGGTCAGAGGCTGGGAGCGGATCTTATGGAGGCTTTTCAATCATGAGCGGCATGAATCGGGTAAATAGACAAGTTTCTTTCGCTCAGGTGTGGCAGTGCAGAACTGGAGGGTATAAATCAGGTGTGGGAGGGCGAGAATTGGAAAGGCAGTGATGGGCAATGGCTGCGCGCAGAGGGTGGTGCGTTTCTGGAACATGTTGCCAGACGAGCTGGTGATGGATGGTAAAATTCCAATACTTTTAAGGAATCTGGACGTGTATTTGAATAGGCAGTGTTTAGAGAGACATGGGTCAAATGCATGCAATCGCGGCTGGATCAATTGAAGATATCTGTTCGGAATGGACGAGTTCGACCGAAGACTGTGTTTTCAGTGCTGTCCATATCTAATGAGCTCTATGATAGTGCAGGTGAAATGATAAAAAAGATAAATAAAATCAATGAAGTAAAATTGTCTCAAGTTGTTGAATTCAAACAACTTCAGGTAATTTTATTTCAATTATTTTATTTATCTTTTTTATTTGTGTTTTTTTCATTGTTCTGTAACTCTTGTTTCTTGATTGTCTCTCTTTCTCTCGCTCCCCACTCTCTCAATATCTTTTTCCTTACCTCTTCCCGCTTTGTTACCCTTCTCCCCTGTTTTCCATTTTGTCTCTGCTTCACCCATCCCCCACATATTTTGTCACATAGCACTGGCTGCAGCCTGCGTCATTCACGGCTCCTAATCTGCCTTCGATCTCTCCATGCACTCTCATTATCACCTTTGCATCTGGAGCCCTGACTCACCGTCTCTCAGCCTGGTGTAAACAGCTCCCTATTTCTCCCCCTTTTTTTATCTTTAACAAAGGATCGGTTCGACTCGAAACGTCAGCTCTTTTCTCTCCTTGCAGATGGTGCCAGACCTGCTAAGACTTTCCAGCATTTTCTCTTTTGGTTTCAGATTCCAGCATCCGCAGTAATTTTATTTTATTAATGGCTCTATGATATTGCTGGTGTCATGATAACTCCAACTTCGATGCGTGAGAGGTGAGCAAGCGAATGAATTCCCTCTGGAAGACGCGTGACAAGTATTAACAGAGATCAAGGAAAATAACATGAACGAATCTTTGATTTGAATTGAAGCCTGAACTCTGGTTCTGCTCCGAGACTGTGCCAGGTCTGCTTAATACTGCATATATTTCATGATTTGCATTTGTTTGTGAAAACAATTGAGACTGAATGATTTGCTGCAGACAACATCCAGCAGTCATCATGGGTACGGCGATCAAGTCGTGCGTCTATCCCTGTCAAATGTTTTATTGCGCAGGTGAGGCTTCCTGTTTCGTGGTTTGGTGGAGTACGCTGTTTGGAAAAATAGCATCGCAGCTGAGATCCGGCATGGGACCAGCGGGTTGATGTTCCATGACAGCGATGGTCGCCTTTCGAATGAGCACACATCTCAACCGACCATGTGACAAGTTCTTGCAGACAGTGAAAGTAAAAGCCACGGGGAACACTGACACAGCCCTGCTAACGACGGATGCGCCTCTCGTGGTCAGTGCGGGGATTGAACCCACGACCTTGGCGTTATTAGCACCACGCTCTAACCAGCTGAGCTAACCGACCAACACAGCACTGGCAGCGAAAGTAAATGCCTATATTGCCGGTGCTCACAACCACGGCGGCTGTTCATTTTCTGCTTCATGTCGATCGCACGATAGTCTGAAGTATTTCCTTTCGTTGCAAAGCTTTTCAACGAAAAAAAAGCATTTACTTTTCCGAACGCGCATACTCGACTTAACCATTTGCTCTGATATTCAAAATGAAGCACAATGTCCGGACGCGTGCAATTTCAATCGCAATGCCACCAGCTCAGCTGCAGCTTGTCATGTTGAAAAATATCGTCTGTCGAAACGTCCCTTCAACGATCGCTCACTGTTCTTCTGGATACTCACAGACTTTTGGAGTCAGCGTTATGTGCTGCTGATAAACTGCTACGAACCTTATGCCAAATGCATTTGAATTGAAATCTAACAGTGGGATTTTTTCTGCTCCCGAACGACGCAGTTGCTTTGGTGTCAGCAACAGCTCAGACGCCAATTGCACGTTTTGCTCAATCACTCATGTTGCTAATTCAATCTTCGTTTGACAGCATATTTAGAAAGTTATCACGCCTTCCTGCAGCGGTCGTCAGTGACAGATCAGATGCTAAGATGATTGCTTCTGACAGCATGCTACATCCTCCATTTGAAAATGGAAAAGGTGCAAACGGTTGCAGGCTGAACACACACTCACTATATTGCCTGGCGTGTCAGAGGCTGTGAGCGGAGCTTATGGAGGCTTTTCAATCATGAGGGGCATGAATCGGGTAAATAGACAAGTTTCTTTCGCTCAGGTGTGGCAGTGCAGAACTAGAGGGTATAAATCAGGTGTGGGAGTACGAGAATTGGAAAGGCAGTGATGGGCAATGGCTGCGCGCAGAGGGTGGTGCGTTTCTGGAACAAGTTGCCAGACGAGCTGGTGATGGATGGTAAAATTCCAATACTTTTAAGGAATCTGGACGTGTATTTGAATAGGCAGGGTTTAGAGAGACATGGGTCAAATGCATGCAATCGCGGCTGGATCAATTGAAGATATCTGTTCGGAATGGACGAGTTCGACCGAAGACTGTGTTTTCAGTGCTGTCCATATCTAATGAGCTCTATGATAGTGCAGGTGAAATGATAAAAAAGATAAATAAAATCAATGAAGTAAAATTGTCTCAAGTTGTTGAATTCAAACAACTTCAGGTAATTTTATTTCAATTATTTTATTTATCTTTTTTATTTGTGTTTTTTTCATTGTTCTGTAACTCTTATTTCTTGATTGTCTCTCTTTCTCTCGCTCCCCACTCTCTCAATATCTTTTTCCTTTCCTCTTCCCACTTTGCTACCCTTCTCCCCTGTTTTCCATTTTGTCTCTGCTTCACCCATCCCCCACATATTTTGTCACATAGCACTGGCTACAGCCTGCGTCATTCACGGCTCCTAATCTCCCTTAGATCTCTCCATGCACTCTCCTTATCACCTTTGCATCTGGAGCCCTGACTCACCATCTCTCAGCCTGGTGTAAACAGCTCCCTAATTCTCCCCCTTTTTTATCTTTAACAAAGGATCAGTTCGACTCGAAACGTCAGCTCTTTTCTCTCCTTGCAGATGGTGCCAGACGTGCTGAGACTTTCCAGCATTTTCTCTTTTGGTTTCAGATTCCAGCATCCGCAGTAATTTTATTTTATTAATGGCTCTATGATATTGCTGGTGTCATGATAACTCCAGCTTCTATGCATGAGAGGTGAGCAAGCGAATGAATTCCCTCTGGAAGACGCGTGACAAGTATTAACAGAGATCAAGGAAAATAACATGAACGAATCTTTGATTTGAATTGAAGCCTGAACTCTGGTTCTGCTCCGAGACTGTGCCAGGTCTGCTTAATACTGCATATATTTCATGATTTGCATTTGTTTGTGAAAACAATTGAGACTGAATGATTTGCTGCAGACAACATCCAGCAGTCATCATGGGTACGGCGATCAAGTCGTGCGTCTATCCCTGTCAAATGTTTTATTGCGCAGGTGAGGCTTCCTGTTTCGTGGTTTGGTGGAGTACGCTGTTTGGAAAAATAGCATCGCAGCTGAGATCCGGCATGGGACCAGCGGGTTGATGTTCCATGACAGCGATGGTCGCCTTTCGAATGAGCACACATCTCAACCGACCATGTGACAAGTTCTTGCAGACGGTGAAAGTAAAAGCCACGGCGAACACTGACACAGCCCTGCTAACGACGGAAGCGCCTCTCGTGGTCAGTGCGGGGATTCAACCCACGACCTTGGCGTTATTAGCACCACGCTCTAACCAGCTGAGCTAACCGAAAAACACAGCACAGGCAGCGAAAGTAAATGCCTATATTGCCGGTGCTCACAACCACGGCGGCTGTTCATTTTCTGCTTCATGTCGATCGCACGATAGTCTGAAGTATTTCCTTTCGTTGCAAAGCTTTTCAACGAAAAAAAAGCATTTACTTTTCCGAACGCGCATACTCGACTTAACCATTTGCTCTGATATTCAAAATGAAGCACAATGTCCGGACGCGTGCAATTTCAATCGCAATGCCACCAGCTCAGCTGCAGCTTGTCATGTTGAAAAATATCGTCTGTCGAAACGTCCCTTCAACGATCGCTCACTGTTCTTCTGGATACTCACAGACTTTTGGAGTCAGCGTTATGTGCTGCTGATAAACTGCTACGAACCTTATGCCAAATGCATTTGAATTGAAATCTAACAGTGGGATTTTTTCTGCTCCCGAACGACGCAGTTGCTTTGGTGTCAGCAACAGCTCAGACGCCAATTGCACGTTTTGCTCAATCACTCATGTTGCTAATTCAATCTTCGTTTGACAGCATATTTAGAAAGTTATCACGCCTTCCTGCAGCGGTCGTCAGTGACAGATCAGATGCTAAGATGATTGCTTCAGACAGCATGCTACATCCTCCATTTGAAAATGGAAAAGGTGCAAACGGTTGCAGGCTGAACACACACTCACTATATTGCCTGGCGTGTCAGAGGCTGGGAGCGGAGCTTATGGAGGCTTTTCAATCATGAGGGGCATGAATCGGGTAAATAGACAAGTTTCTTTCGCTCAGGTGTGGCAGTGCAGAACTAGAGGGTATAAATCAGGTGTGGGAGTACGAGAATTGGAAAGGCAGTGATGGGCAATGGCTGCGCGCAGAGGGTGGTGCGTTTCTGGAACAAGTTGCCAGACGAGCTGGTGATGGATGGTAAAATTCCAATACTTTTAAGGAATCTGGACGTGTATTTGAATAGGCAGGGTTTAGAGAGACATGGGTCAAATGCATGCAATCGCGGCTGGATCAATTGAAGATATCTGTTCGGAATGGACGAGTTCGACCGAAGACTGTGTTTTCAGTGCTGTCCATATCTAATGAGCTCTATGATAGTGCAGGTGAAATGATAAAAAAGATAAATAAAATCAATGAAGTAAAATTGTCTCAAGTTGTTGAATTCAAACAACTTCAGGTAATTTTATTTCAATTATTTTATTTATCTTTTTTATTTGTGTTTTTTTCATTGTTCTGTAACTCTTATTTCTTGATTGTCTCTCTTTCTCTCGCTCCCCACTCTCTCAATATCTTTTTCCTTTCCTCTTCCCACTTTGCTACCCTTCTCCCCTGTTTTCCATTTTGTCTCTGCTTCACCCATCCCCCACATATTTTGTCACATAGCACTGGCTACAGCCTGCGTCATTCACGGCTCCTAATCTCCCTTAGATCTCTCCATGCACTCTCCTTATCACCTTTGCATCTGGAGCCCTGACTCACCATCTCTCAGCCTGGTGTAAACAGCTCCCTAATTCTCCCCCTTTTTTATCTTTAACAAAGGATCAGTTCGACTCGAAACGTCAGCTCTTTTCTCTCCTTGCAGATGGTGCCAGACGTGCTGAGACTTTCCAGCATTTTCTCTTTTGGTTTCAGATTCCAGCATCCGCAGTAATTTTATTTTATTAATGGCTCTATGATATTGCTGGTGTCATGATAACTCCAGCTTCTATGCATGAGAGGTGAGCAAGCGAATGAATTCCTTTTGGAAGTCGCGTGACAAGTATTAACAGAGATCAAGGAAAATAACATGAACGAATCTTTGATTTGAATTGAAGCCTGAACTCTGGTTCTGCTCCGAGACTGTGCCAGGTCTGCTTAATACTGCATATATTTCATGATTTGCATTTGTTTGTGAAAACAATTGAGACTGATTGATTTGCTGCAGACAACATCCAGCAGTCATCATGGGTACGGCGATCAAGTCGTGCGTCTAGCCCTGTCAAATGTTTTATTGCGCAGGTGAGGCTTCCTGTTTCGTGGTTTGGTGGAGCACGTTGTTTGGAAAAATAGCAACGCAGCTGAGATCCGGCATGGGACCAGCGGGTTGATGTTCCATGACAGCGATGGTCGCCTTTCGAATGAGCACACATCTCAACCGACCATGTGACAAGTTCTTGCAGACGGTGAAAGTAAAAGCCACGGCGAACACTGACACAGCCCTGCTAACGACGGAAGCGCCTCTCGTGGTCAGTGCGGGGATTCAACCCACGACCTTGGCGTTATTAGCACCACGCTCTAACCAGCTGAGCTAACCGACCAACACAGCACTGGCAGCGAAAGTAAATGCCTATATTGCCGGTGCTCACAACCACGGCGGCTGTTCATTTTCTGCTTCATGTCGATCGCACGATAGTCTGAAGTATTTCCTTTCGTTGCAAAGCTTTTCAACGAAAAAAAAGCATTTACTTTTCCGAACGCGCATACTCGACTTAACCATTTGCTCTGATATTCAAAATGAAGCACAATGTCCGGACGCGTGCAATTTCAATCGCAATGCCACCAGCTCAGCTG